>NC_137459.1:298042281-298382893 GCF_964235325.1 Thermobia domestica
ATCTGTGATTGGTGGCATTCAAGGATGTCATCCTGAAACAAAACTGTTCTTGATGAAGGAGGCAATGGAAGAGTTTGCTACGTGATTTTCGTGAATATGAATTCGTTATTGTAAAAATTACGTAGAATCCCTTATGGAGAAAGAAATTACAAATATCTCGGATCTGCGAGCTGTTCTGCCCAAGGCAATTTTTCCCCAAATTACGAATTTGCTGGAAATAGTTTTGACGCCACCTGTGTTATCAGCTTCTTGTGAGTGTTCTTTCAGCGTGCATAAGACTCAAATCCAGTGGCGTATTTACGATTTTGTTTCGGGGGCTTTGCTAACTTTAGTCCTGGAAATATGAAAATTCTGCAAAATATGTCATTTACTGTAATATAGTAAATAAAATTTCGGGGGGAGGGCTTAAGCCCGGAGCCCCCCTAAATACGCCAATGATCATATCTTCGTTGTAAGTCTGATCAGGACAGAACATCAGCATTAGCCGCACTTGAAATAGAACAAGAGATAGCCTCTAAGCTTGAAGAAGATAAAAATATTGCCATAGGCCTATTCAAAAAGTCGTCGCAGATGCGCTATAGTTGTGTCCAGCAAGTAATTTGTAAATACAAAGTGGCAGAACCTTGTCAGATGGATGCAAGAACAGCATAAAAAGTGGTGGTGTAATATTAGGCCAATATTTTACCAATTATTATTTTATATGTACTTCGTTGATTAGATTTTTTATGCTTACGGACGTTCAAGTATTGTAAGACTCTATGTTTGAGACGCACGGAAGACGTTAACGATTTTGTGAACAATAAAAATGTATATGAAGGAACTCAAGATCTTTAATAAATGCTAAAGTTTGTTAATGCTTATTAAATTTACACGATAGTCAGTTGAAATTATATTTAGTCTAGTATAGGCTATAATGTTTCTTTAACTATGTAGAATATTACATTTTAACGCAAAAATATGTCTTGAGAGCTTGTGTGTTCAGTTTAGGTAACATCATGGAAGTCATGCCACTTTATTAGGGTAGTTTATGTATTACCTGTTACCTATTACTTACTATATTATTTGGAACTATTTCTCAAGCTACAAAGTATATAAAGGTACAAGGCAAAAATGTACACAATATACAGGGTGTTTCAAAACAACACCGACAACGTTTAGGAGATGATTCCTGACACCAAGATAACACAAAAAGTATAGACCAACCTGGGTGCACAAATGCTTCCTTTCGAAGTTATAGGCTGCTAAAAATAAATTTTAAAGGTCCATAGCTCAAAAACTATGCGACCTACAGTAGTCGGTTCAAGACTTCACTTAGGAACTAGTATGTGCCCTAACCAAATATCCAAGTTTCAGAATCCTTCGATACTTCCATAACAATTTTTATAGAGGGAGTCTGGTTACTTGCATATAATCTGAAGTACTCACGAACTACATCTATAAAAATTGTTGTGGAAGTACCACAGGATTCTGAAACTTGGGCATATAGTGGTTCCTAAGTGAAGTCTTGACCCAACTACGGTAGCTCCCATAGTATTGGAGCTATGGACCTTCAAAGTTCACTTTTTTTCATGTTTTCGGCAGCCTATGACTCCGAAAGAAAGCATTTGTGCACCCAGGTTGGTCTATACTTTTTGTCTTATCTTGGTGTCAGGAATCACCTCACAAACGTTGTCGGTGCTGTTTTGAAACACCCTGTATAAATGTATCAAAAAGTATTTATATGAAGTATTTCGTTTCTTAATGTTCTAGTTGGATGTCCTTGCATATGTAAACAACACTATTAATACATAGTTTTTAAATTATTGTTTCATTATCGCATTTCGTAGGAGAGGTTCAATTTTCTCTTCTAACCCCCGAAAGAGTAGTTAAAGTCTAATTTAAAATAATTTATTGGTGAGTTCTCCATGCGATGTTTTCGTGTTGATTATCCGCGGTTGCCACGCCACCCGATTCAGCGAATTATCGTGAGTACACAATATAATACATACACACACATTATATATATTTTATATATATATATATATATATATATATATATATATATATATATATATATATATATATATATATATATATGTGTGTTATTTCATTTGCAAATATGGCTCCGTGAACTCAGAACTGTCTACGTCCCTACAACACATCATAATTGATGAGTTCGGTGTATGACTATTTCCAACAATATGACTAAAAAATCCCCCTCGTAACTCGGAAACCAAAAGTCTGCACAACCTAATATTTCACTCTTACATAACAGGTCAAGGTCTTTCATCGCGCTAAGTTTGATCCCAAATGGATGCGTTCAGTTAAATTCTTATGAAATATTGTGTCATTGATTTTTCAGGTAAAAATATCAAATGAAAGACGAAAAACTATTATACACCAACCGCTTTCTTTCTACTGTGTTTCGATTAAAGCAAACTAATTTCCAAAAATCCGAAAACATATTTTCATGAAGAGTCGAAACATGATTTCCTCTTGTTAAGTCAAAAGATAAATGTAGTGTGTATTGTGTAATACTTACGTCTGTGTGACAAAAGTCCATTCAGAAAAGCATTACTCTACTTTGCAAAGAAAAATAACTCGACTTCCCTCCTAAAAATGTCATTGGGACTCATTAAAAATCCTAATTTTAAAATTTAGTCCTAATTTATTTAATGATGATTTTTCTAAAAACAACTTTCACGAATTTGTTCATTTTTCACAAGCATCGCATTATTAACTCTACAATGAACATCCTTTTCAGTACTGAGGCCATATGAAATTAGGCCTACACTTTAAAATGAATCCGAACCCAAACCACATGCAATTTTCTTTTTAAATGTAAATATTAATGCAGTGATCTGCGTCCTTTGTCTGTATATAGAATCATGAAAAATGCGTATCTTTTAAATATATGAACCATTTTTTTTCTTTATGTTTGGGCTTTCGTATAAGGTATTATCAATTTCTAGTTTCTCGAAAGTTAAAAAAAGGAAAACCTTATAAAATAACGGGTTCATTTCTGAAAATGAACCAAAGTAATCAAGACGATTTGAACAGGAATCATAATAGTACATTTTGAAGGCCAGGAAAATCATACAAGTAACGGAAGCGAAGAATTCGAAGCTCGCCTGTGTTATCAGCTCATCTACTGTGCTCAGTTATCTTCTTAGTAGCTTCGGGATTCATGGATACAGCAATTTCACATGCTGTGTGTATCATTTGCAGCTGGTTTACGATTAGCTTTGCGATGAAGTGACCACTTAATCAACAACTCACTGACTCACAATAAACACTGCTAGTCAAAAGCAAACTACAAATTCTCAAGTGTTTACTTACTGATACATAAGTAACAGCATAACAGGGAAAGAAAAGAGGATTGAGAGCAAGCACTAAAAGAAGTTGTTTAAAGTTATTGTTATAAGAAATATAGTTCATAGAGCTATAGCTATTTCAAATATTTGAAATTAATTTAGTGAACATTAGTCTTCCACTCTGGTAGACTCCCAATTTGAAAACATGCTAGAATATAGAATAGATTTATCCAAAATTCACAAAGCAAATATGAGTATTGAACCTTTGCCACTAAATCTAGCTTAATTCTTTATTAATCTCTTGAAATGTGTACCTGAGAGCCAAAAAGCTGGATAAATACAAATAAATTTGTAATATGAAATAAAACTATTACTTCAATCATTTTTGCAATAGCTTTAAAATCAGCATTCTCGAAGTATCACAAACGTTCATCCGACAGCAAGCATCCATAACCTGACTAGATAAAACAACGACCTAATTCAGAGTTCCCTCTATCAATGCGTTTTATCACTAATCCATCACAGCCTCGCAATAAAAAATACATAAATTTTATGGCTGACAAAAAATAATCTTTCAATATTATTATTATCTTTAAACAATATACTATGTTTAAAGCCCTTCAACAATCGGTTAGAAGGTGAATAATAGATTTAATAAAAAACAATTACAAATTATTTACGGTTTAAAAGACTGTACATGGGACAATTAATTTAAAAGACCCCTTGAACTTATCTCCAATTCATGACTTAGATACAGTGCAAACACCACTGAGATGTATATGATAGACTTGTACCAGCAGTTACGACGCTCACACAAGGATCTAACCTTTAATAAGGTGCTAAATATGTGGAATCGTTTCTTACTTGAAATATATTACTAAAGCTAACAAATCTTGATTACTTGAAGTTCGCTTTGCAAATTCAAGATGACATCATCATTACGCAATCTACATGTAATATTCCAGCGGTCGAGTCTCAAATAATGAAAATACTGTAATATACAAACGTCACAAATTAAAACACACACACATTCAACGATCCATCGGCTTAACAAAGACCGGACAATGTTTTTACATAGTCTGGCTGAGTTCTTACAGTAATTCATTTCAATGTAATCTTAAAAGTAAGCAAAATTTTGGTGTTCCAACTTAATATCTCTGGAAAAGATTACAACTTAAAAAAAAAAAAAACTTGTGTGTATCATCATTAATTTGAATTTGATAACACGTACGTACATTTCTAAAGGCTAGTTAATATATATAGTGCCTCAAAAGTCCCCTGACATGGGGTAACTCGTGTTATTATCAGAGTTACAACAAAATGTAAGAAGGGAAACAGTCTCCGAATATGATGTTTTAAATCTAAAGTGAAGGATTTTTTTTTTTAAAGCAGACAAGCCGTTTGGGCTGTACACTCTTTATGCATCCAATGTTAAATGAAAATGCAACGTTACCATTTACCGGGAGGCTGGATAATATTTGTAAGAGTATGGTGAATGGGGGCTGGCCATCGACACGTTAGCGTGAAAGACAGTAATTCCATTCACTTATTTTGTGGATCCCGGTACATTGTTGATACGTTCTAGTTTTTTTGTTTGTTTGTTTGTTTTTACATCTGTCTCACCGTTTCAGATTAATAGGAGTGGCCATAGACTTTTCAATTACGCTTATGTTGACATTTTGACCCACCGCCGTTTTGCACAGGCATATCACCAAGAGTCGAGACTTGTTTCATCTTCTTTCACTTAACATCAGCTTTCATACGATACTCAATTTGAACCCCTTTCCCATTTCAACATTTTGAGTTGGACTCCGTCTGGGACCCTGCGAGACACCTTGGAACATTTTTTTTTTTTTTTTTTTTTACTTCTAATCATTATACTTTTGAAATAATGACATATCCGTGTTTTTGTCTTTACACCTATCGCACTGTTTCAGATTCATATGAGTGGCCATAGACTTTGCAATGAAGATTGTGTTGATATTTTTACCCACCGCCATTTTGCACAGGCTTATCGTAGAGAGTCGAGACATGATTTATCTTCTTTCATTTAACACCATACGATATGCAAGTTGACCCTCCTTTCCCATTAAACAATTTTGAGTTGGACCCCGTCTGGGACCCTGGGACAATTTATTTTACTTTGATACATTGTAGTTTTGAAATGATGAAAGACATGTTTTTCCTGTTTTCATATCTGTCTCACGGTTTCAGAATTTTCCGGGTTGCAACGGACTTTATGGACACGTTTAAACATTTTAATAACAATGAATAAAGTGCTTCCCCCAAGCGGAATGCATGAGACCTCCCCAATTTTGGTAACAAGTTTTGATCTTATCTTGAACCAAGCTTTCAGGAAATATATACATCACCCCGACTTTGTGGGTTCAGGTTCAAGTACATCCCTAGTTAGTTATATTATTACGGAGATGTAAAGTCATGTTATAGTTGTAGAGAAGGATAATGTCATAAAAGTGTCTCAAGAAGTTTTTTTTCTATCGCCTAAAAAACAACACATCAAGAGGCTGAATCCTGCTAGTTATTCCTGCAGAAATGGTTTCTATTTTGGGGTACTCTTTTGTTCTTAAAATAGGTTCAAAAACTGATGAATTGTGACCACTTCACGAACCTAATAACAAAGTCAACTTTGCATTAGACGCTGGAATAAGCATCCGTAATAGTAAGAGGAGAGGGGACTAACTTTAAATAAGCACATACAATAGTGAGAGGAGAGGGGACTCATTTTAAATATGTACCCCGACTAGTGAAAGGGGAAGGGAGTCACTTTTAATAAGCACCCCGAATAGTGGTAGGCAAGAGCACTCCCTTTAAATTCGCACCCCCAATAGTGAAGGTGCAGAGACGTACTTTAATCAAGCATCTCGTTAAAATAAGTACAGAAAGGGATTTGCGCACAATATCTAATGAAGAAAAGAAAATGAGATTTCTGGATGCTAAATCTCAAATACTAGTTATTCGTACTTGGAAGGAAAACACCGCGAACTACTTTTATTTGTAAAGACAAATTTCAGAATATCAGAAATCAAAATTATTCTAAACTAGCATATACAGTATTATCCGCTCCGCTTGGTTGAAATAATTTAAATGTACATCTTTGTATCTCATGTATTTTATTGCCATTAATTTTTATTGTTTATTGCAGCAAGCATGTTTACACAGTTTTTGTTAATGTTTGGTAACGTTATAATGTAGTAACAATCTTTTCTCTTAGTTGTAAACTGTGTGAGATTCATGTTCTAATAATGCAGATTTTTTTTTTCGTAATTTAATTAGTGTCACTGTTCATCTCCGCGAGCGCAAGAACTATATATTCAACACTAATATGGGTCATTTTTGACCATTATATTTCCCCCTCCCCATGTTGCGGGCATGGCACCGGAAGTGTCACCGTTCATCTCAGCGACCCCCAAAAAATGTGGATTCAGTATTAATATCAGTCATTTTCGATCATTTTTAAATATCTCTTCCTCCCCTTCCCCAAGTTGCGGAGCTGAATTTAAATTTAAATGGGATCGAAAGTATCACTGTTCACCTAAGCGACCCAGAAAACTATAACTTCGAGACTGATAGTGGCCATTTTCGATCATTTTATACATCTTCTTTTCCCCCTCCCCAAGTGGCGGGGCTGATTTTGAATTTGAACCGGATCGGAAATGTCACTGTTCATCTGAATGATCCCAAAAAGCTATGGATTAAACAATAATATTAGTCATTTTCGATCATTATTATATATAGTTCCCCCTTTCCCTCCTCCAACACACGGCAACAGAATTGCCACTGTTGATCTCAGCTACTCCTAAAACTATGGATTCGACACTAGTATTAGTAATTTTCGATCATTTTTAAATGTTTATCCCCCTCCCCTACGTTGTATCCTCCCCCTTCCCAACTACCAGAGCTGAACGTAGATTGAAACAGCATCAGAAGTGTCACTGTTTCTCTTATCGACCCCAAAAATTATGTATTCAAAACTAATATCGGTAATTTTTGATAATTTCTCTCCCCCTCCCTACGGTATATATAGCTCCTCCTCCTCCGTGCTGCGACACATGGCATCAGAATTGTCACTGTTAATTTTAGTTACTCCTAAAACTATGGATTCAACACTAATATCGGTCATTTTTGATCATTTTAAAATTTCTCTTCCCCTCTACTACGTTGCATCGTCGAAGTGAATAGCCTAAAGTAATTCCTGCCGTTAAACTCATGTATGTTGAAAATTTGATTCAGATCGGTCGGGTGGTTCAAGAGTGATGAAGTCACAAAGGCAGTAGTTTTATTTTTTTTACATATATATCTCCCCCCTCTCCCTCCCCCTCCCCTAGGATCTACCGTCAGAGTAAAATGTTTCCAGATCTGAGCCTCATGTATCTTGAAAATTTGATTGAGATCGGTAGGATAGTTCAAGAGTTTTTAAGTTACAAAAACAGTCATTTTCAGTCGTATATAAATTGATCTTTATACATCTCCCCCTCCTTCTCCTCCCCTACGTTGCCTGGATATGAACACACTCGCTGACACGGGCAACTAAAATATCCGTATTTTATTGCGAACAGAACTCAAACACATTCACTAATGAATTCAGGAGAGAAAAAGGAGTGCACCTGAGTTGATCCTCCTCTATGCTTGATCAATGTGAACATTAGAAATGTCGTACTTCCATCTCAGTTTGTATATCAGAAGTGTTCTAGAAACAATGGATTTTTGGAAGACTTCCCTCAGGGCAAAGCATGCCAACACAAATGGTAGTTACAAAATTTTCCGTTTTCTAGTAATATTGTTGGCGTTCCAGAGTTGTCAAGGATATCATCGTAAATATTCTACTACACGAATATTCTATTATTCTGCTTTCTACTACATGAAACGAAGTGTAAAGTTTTTAGTGATAAATTCGACTGAAAATTTTATACATAATGAGGTCTTGAAACTAGTAACTTTAAAATAACATGAAACTAATAATTTTGAGATGATTGTTTGGTTGGTTAAGTTAAGTTTAGAGTCCGTTTCACCAGCGAGGCTATACGACACGTGAACCTACAGTTTAACGTGGGATCCGAACTGCACAAATTCCCCTTCGGAAATAGAACACGGGTCCCTCACGCCGAAGACGTACGATAACCACGAGGGAGCTTGCATTTTAATGTAAATTTCAGTGATTCCAATTATCCAAAGGAGCATATGAAGTTTAACTCTAAAAGCACCTTTATGTTATAAGTAATTTGTTAATAGTAGACCTATCCACAATACGCCAATATTTTCCCCTCTCTTTACTTTTGAGAAACTAGATTAGTCTCAAAAATAATGTTTGAATAATTTCTTGAAGACTTAGAAAAAAAAGTCTTATCCTTTACAAAACGTCACCTTAAACCGACAAAGCACAAAGTCCTGTAATATGAACCACCAAGCAGCAGATTTCGAAAGGGAGACCAGTCTGCATTCCACGAGAAAAGTTATTGTCTTCGTACTAGATAAAAAGAGCTCTGACCCAGATCCTTTGTGATACATTGATTCGTGTCCCAAAAGCCGTGATTCATAGAGTAAATTTCGTAACTTTTGTACTTGTTTTCCTCATTTATTTATTTATTTATAATAGTATCGTAACTCTTACCTTTAATTGTAATTTATGCTGCCTTTCTACTGGTAAAAAGAAAGGACTGAAATATTCCACCATTGCAGAGATAAAAACTAAGATGATTGATGATAATTAAAAAAAAACTACATGTTTCCAATAGCGACAATTCAACACTATACAGTGCATTCCAACGATCTTAATCCATTTCTGCGTTTATCAGTACAACTACTCGTCCTCTACACAGAATGAGACGTGATTAACAATATAAAACATTTTATATATACGCACGATTTTGGCTACAAGACACTCGTTATCACAAATTCAAATTTACTGCAGTCCCATATAACCTTCGGAATATCGCATCTAAACTAATTTCCTCAACATCCGAGACTCACTATGTTGCACCCAAAAGTGGTAATTTAATTTCATTTCATGAAATTCGTTATTTCCTTGCGAAACCGTTCTTAAAAAAAAAAAAAAAAAAAAAAAAAAATCGGAATAGAATAGTCTTTTCGAAAGTCAAGACATATTTAAAAGGTATTTTCACATTTTTAAATTGTAGAATCACCCCATTCCGTGGAAATCGTTAAATAAAACTACCCCGATCGTCTTTTAATTGTATTTTTTTTTCGCAAATTCGAGGCTAAAGTAATTTTCCCGTATCGCAAAATGAAACATTCACTCTATTTGACAGAAATAGTTCAACAAAAACTTTAGGACTGGAAGCATTTTTCCATTCTTCCCCTACATGACTATTCGGAAAGTCGAGGTCAAATTAAATCCCTTTCTAGAATGTGAAAACGGTGGATTCATATCTTTCATCACAAACCCCTTAAACGCAAGGGGACAAATACCTCGTGAAGTAGCCCTTCAACAACTTTCTAAAAGATCGGTATCTATTTATATTGCTTTATCGCAATGAAAATAGTACATGTATATACCATTCAATGGAAATCATTAGTCACTCTCCCCCTATTTTTCCTTAAGTCTTATCTGAATGAGTTGAGACCTGGTTAAATCGCCTTCTCGCATCCAAAAACATACGATTCCCACGTTTTCCATAAAATTGATGATACTCAAAAATACTGGCAAAATGAATTTTCCGAAGTAATCCCTAAATTCCAAGTTCAAAAATGAGATAAAATGTCTTCTTACACTTGAAAACGATAGATCAGATTAAATCTTCAAGCAAAAATATTAGCTTCCCCCCCCCACAAATTTAAGAATAGAATACCCGCCACATAAGTTATTTACTAATTTCACAAAGGTGTAACAACTCGATTAAAAGGAAAATATTGTACAACATTCTTATAGATTTTGGAATGCCGGAAAAAGCTAGTCAGATTAAGACATGTTTAAATGAATCCCTCACGAGCTTTCACATCGAGAATGGTCTGAAACACGGAGATGTGCTCTCGCCATTATTATTCAATGTTATTCTAGAATACGCAAAGAATATTACAGATGGCAATCAGAACCTAGAGCAGAATGACACTCACCAGGTTGTGATTTATGCTCATTATGTAAAATTGGTAGGGAACAGAAAGAAATAAGGAGTTTGATGTAATAAGGGCGTAAGCGAGTTTACGCCCTTTTTGCATCAAACGCATTTGTGGCTTTTTCCATGCCTGTTTATCCTCCTGGTAACATTTCAATTCAATATCGGAATAAAATGCTGCATATTACATTGTTTAATGTAAGAAAAAACTATTAAATTTTCAACATCGTTTTTCTCCAACTGCATGTTTCCGACTTACGCCCTTATTGCATCAAACTCCTCAAATGCGGAAATTTTAATAAATGCTTGCAGGAACATGGATTTAGAAATAAATGCAGAAAAAAACTAAATACATGGAAATTCGCAGTGACCGTAATACTATAAATTATGGATACGTTAAAATATCAAATAATATTTCGACAAAGTGGATTTTTCAAATATCTAGGATCAACATTAACGGACCAAAACTATACCGAGAAATTAAATGTCGACTGAAAACAGGAAATTCGTGTTATAATTCAGTCCTTTTGCCTTCGCGAATTCTGTCGAAAAATTTGAAACTTAAAATATATAAAACGATAGTTACACCTATTATTTCGTATAGTTGAGAAATATGGTCCCTTACTTTGAGGGAAGAACGTAAACTAAAAACATCTGACAACATAATTCTAAGACGAATATTCGCATCCAAGAGGGACGGAAATGGGAATGGCGAAAATTTTACAACGAAGAACTGCATAATTTATACCGTTTAGCAAACATTGTTAGGGTCATTAAGTCTAGGCTCAGTTGTGCAGGTCACGTGGCCGTAAGGGAAGAAAGTAAAACATTTCTAAATTTTAACTCAAAACTCAATCGCAAGAAGATCATTAGGAAGGCCTAGGGGCAGCAGATGGGAGGACAATACTCAACTGAATCTTCCGGAAATACGCACGAAACGTAGAAACTGTATCCAGTTGGCTAAGGACATAAGTCAATGGAGAGCTTTTGTGAATGCGGCATAGACCAGAATTGACTAAATAACTTCCCTCCACGATCGATCAAGTAACACGCATTCCAGATGACCGATTAAACCCCAGTTTTCATCTCACCGTGATAGCAAGCAGCATGTACCATGATTTACCAGGATCAAACTTTTCAGTGAAGATCAAACTTCAATAACAATTATTAAACCAGTTCGAAAATAGTAACTTACCAAATAGTCACAGCACGAAATGTATGAAGCAGCTTTCAGTGATGCATCAATAAGTCGCGTAATGACCTTTCAGTGGTTTCTACATTTTCAAGCTGGAAGAAAGTTTGTGAAAGATGATCTGTTTTGGTCGCCCTTTTGTGAGTCGGACTGGGAAAAAATTGTCCAGGTCAGTGCACTTTTGAGATCCGATCTTCGACTAACTCTATGTGAAACTGTTAAATATTTCCATTAGATTATATCTCCACATCTTACATCAAGATCTAGGGATGCAGCGTATATGCACAAAATTTGTGCCGAGATTTTCACACTGAGGCCAGAAAAATACTCGTACCAACAACAGAGAAATAGAGGAAAAATTTTGCCAATGATCCAACAATCCTGACCAGTGTCATCATAGAGGATCAATCATGATCTCATGGATATAACTTCGAAAACAAAGCAATGTTATCCCAATGGAAGCCATCATTCCCAAGACAGAAAAAGGTCAAAGAAGTCTGATCCCGAATGAAAGTGCTACTGATTGAGTTGTTTTGACATGTCTGGGATCGTGCATCACGAATTAGTTCCACGTGTTCAAACAGTCAACAAAAGCGCTACACAGTTGTATTACAACGGTTATGTGACTTCGTTCGTCGTAAAGGCCGGACAGATAAAATTAAATTTCCAGGTTTTTACCTTTTACGATTATGCCCTTTAGGCTAAAGGAGGTGGATGATTAATGAAAGTTGATAGTAACAAAAGAATCGATGCGTGAAATTTTGGGTTGTAACGGAAGAATCCCAAGGAAACCCACGGATACTATGTTACCCACCACAAACTCACTTGGCTTTGGATCGATCCAAGGAGTACTTGCAGAAGGTGACAGTTCTACCACCGAGCCACCCGTAACATCCCGTATTACACTTCAGAAATGGTGGTTGACTTCTTGTCTAAAAAGCTACATCCCGTCGTACGTCATTCGCTCTGTCTACCATCGTGACTTCTTCCTATCCCTACACTGAAATCCATCTCAAACGGAAATAATTCCACACCGTCCAGGATAACACAAGGAAATTCCGGCACACTCAACAACAGGCGTACCGAAACTGCTTTTAGCGATGGTGACAATGTTGGAATCGACGCGCAGATACAGCAGGAAAGAACTTCAAGATACAGGTACGAATAGGAGATAAATCGCTTCTATAACTTTTTTTTTTTTTTTTGCATCAATCTGACAATTAAGTGAACACCCTATGTTTTTATTTCTTCTTTTTTGAACTGAAGTTATTAGCTTCGAGAAATGAGTATCTAACGATGATGGTAAAATCCTTGTGATGACGTTTATTCACTGTGTGTGTATGAAATTTTTTAACCCGTAACATCTTGATCACCCAGAACATCGAGCTTTGGTGTAGAAAGTGTCCTCTGTTCATTACATGACTAGGTTATGTCAGATATTATGTAGCTACAGTAAGATTTCATGTTTCCTGATGGCAGTTTTCCATGTTTACTACATTTTACTATTCTCTAAGAATAGTCCAATAAAATCATCTCCCACTCAGAAAGCTTTTGAGAAACTGTTTGAGGAACCAATTCATTCTCACAAAAGCTGATATCTGAACATCATTCATACTAAACCACAAATTTACACAACTTGTAAAACTCCTCCACCACAATTTCTTGCTTCCGGTGCTAACGAGGTCCATAAGTGAACAGGTTCTTGCAAATTTGATGACAAAAGGCCTTCAGTACGTTGTGACGATCAATAGCAGAAGTAGCTGGTTATTATAATTAACACGATTCACTATCCATACGATAGTGTGAATAACCCTGAAGTGGAAAATAAAAGTAGCTCCCTGCAATGTGCGAGAAGTATTGCTTAACGTGCGATTACTCTGTTCGAGAAAAGCCTTCTATTTGTTTCCTTTTTTCAGGGGGACAAGAGTGAAAGCGACTCTAAAAACTTGTGTCAGATAAGAAAGAGAGCCAACGGGTCTCCAGCCTAGACGCCACCAAAGATTCAGCATTACACTTATTATTTTTTTAATTGCTATTGCATGTAAAGCCAATCTATTTCTGTGTCTAAAACTACAGGGTTAGCCTAAAAGAAATAGACAGCTTTAGTGGTCCCCCAAATGAAGAGTTTTAATGACATGGTGACATAACTCACATGAGTTGTAAGGTACATCTGGAAATTTTTGTGGTACAACTACAGATGTTTTATGTGTGATCCTTTGGTTACACGGAAAACATATCGTAACCTTACTACAAAAATGCCACAACTCAAAAATGGTCAATTTTAGGTTATCTTCGGATTAGTGAGCCTGCCGTCTATCCGGCAATATAAGATTCATGACCCTAGCTTTTCTAGAAGCTGCACGAGAGCGCTAGTTTCACTAGTGAATAACATTAAAGTGAACGTATTACCAACACTTTCAAATGCGATTTACTCAAAACTAGCTTTTTTGAGTTGTGGCACTTTTGTAGTAAGGGTGCGATATAGTCTAGAGTCCAATTCTTCCCAACACACGCATCAAAGTCTGACTGTCCACCAATGCAACGCATCTCTGATTCGTTGTTTCAGTTGCCTCAGACTCTGAGGCAGGGTTTGAAAAAAACCCGGGTATTTTTGAAAAAACCCAACCCACCTGGGCCCATGTGGGTTTTTTCGGGTTTTATTGGGTTTTTTCGGGTTTAATTGGGTTTTTTCGAAATATTTCAATCTCTTTGGGGTAAAAATGTTAAAATATGATTTACATTTTATGAGTGTCATTGTCACAACTTGCAACAACTTTCTATTCACTGCTGTTTTGAAAAAAATGCCGCTATTTTGAAATTTTATACTGGATCACCGACAAAATCTATACAGCAAATTTAGGAGGTCTTGTGCTTCTACCCTCAAAATATCAACTTAAAAAGTCCGAAAATTGCACCTTGTAGCATGGATACCCGCTATTTTGAAAAATGGCCGCCATTTTGAAATTTTATGCCGCTAAAATATATACAGCTAATATAGTCTCTCGTGCTTCTACTTTGAAAATTTCAACTTGAAAGACCTAAAATTGCGCTTTGTAGTGTGGATATCAGCAGCGGCGCAAATTTTTCTTCAACATTGGGGGGACGGGTAAGACGTTATATATATATATATATATATATATATATATATATATATATATATATATATATATATATATATATATGCGATGTACAAAATATTTATGAAGGCGAAAAACAATGCTGGGGAGTTTTACCCATGTCGGTCCCGGCGTCCTCCACAGGGGACATAAAATATGACGACATTATTATTGCTTTATAACTTTAAAATCCGACTGGCAACATTGAAAACTGTTTACAAGGGATGATCCAAATATGATCATTCCCTTTAAACAGTTTTCAATGTTGCCAGTCTGATTTTAAAGTTGTAAAGTAATAATAATATCGTCATATTTTATGTCCCCTGTGTGGGACTCCGGGACAACTTGGGCAGGGGAGCAGAGTTGTCTTCAACATTGGGAGGCGGTCAGATTTGAGGCTTATTCTGGGAGGTATCAATTTCATCTCACTTTCCTTTGTGACAGTTGGACACAAATCATCACATTTCTTCCTAAGACACATTTCCAATCGGATTATTGAGGGGGACAGTTCCAAAATTGTAAGAGATATGTCCCCATCATCCCCCCGGAATTTTCGCCAGTGGATATCAGCTATTTTTTTTAAAAAAAAAGCGCGCCATTTTGTAATTTTACGTTGGTATGCTGCCAAAATTTAAACAGAAAATTTAGAGTCTCTCTGGTTTGTATCCTGAAAATTTAAAAGACCGAGAGTTGAACACTGTGTAGTAAAGGCAGACAAACGAACAAATGTAGAACAATATTTTCATCCTAGGAGCCTCAGTGATGTTCGCCAAATATAAATACCAAATAGCTATATTAATTTAAAACAAAGACATAATTAATCAAAATGTCTTAAATATTTTTCAACGTAAAATAAATGGTCTTATTGTTGAAGTTCACTTTCGATGCTTTGTGCATTCAATTATGGGAATTACCCGAGCAGTTGTTGCAAGATCATTCTTTTCCGAAAATTAATTTAAAACAATTAAAGATAGGCCTATAATTCATATTTTATAAAGTAAATGTTTCAAAATGTCTAAAATGAAATGAAATATCTTCCAGCGTAAAATAAATAGTTTTATTGTTGAAGTATTCATTTCGATGCTTTGTGGGTTCAATTGCGGGAATTTCCCGAACACTTCTTTCACGACGGGTTTTCACTGAAAATGCAGCTTGGTTTACTGTACATCGAAACTTCCATTAATACTGAAGTTCGAATGCAGCACTTGAAATAGTAAGTGTTACGTAGTTTTCGGAGCTCCGAGCATTAAGCTTCTTAATTTTGACAAGAATGTTTACGTTATTGCTAGTGTTGATTCTACAGAATGCTTATTTGAAGGCTAGCAACAAATGACTGAACTTAACTGTTGTTGTTGGAAATCCAAATTTTACTGAATACTTTTGTTACCATCAAAGGTAAGAAATAATATTAATAGTTTTACTAATGTATTTACATATTTATTGTTAGTACCGGCACCTATGACCTTAAACCCGTCAACGTATGAGGAATAACGTCCCTCGCTGGTGCCGAGTCAGGAAACACACTATTCATGGAAAATATTTTCTAAAACATACAATCGTTCACTTTACTTCAAATAGGCTATAAGCATAATCCACACATTAATTTGTTCTACAATTATCTCAAGCTAAGGTGAGGGTTTTATTTATTTATTTATTTATTCATTCATTCAGTGCATTTAGAGCTTTATAAAGGTCTTATGTTGAATAATGTTGTCTATCTTAACATGAAAGCATATAATTCGCCCAAAGAATGTTTAAAATCTGATAAAAATAACTTTCAATGTGATGACCTTAGTTGTACCAATAATACACTAACAAAAAAGTCAAAAACCCAGGTGGGTTTTAAGATGGGTTTTTTCAGGTGGGTCCAACCCGAAAAAACCCGGTGGGTTTTTTCGGGCTGGGCCCACTTGGGCAAACCCTGCTCTGAGGGAGGGAGGAACATAACCTTTATCTTTTATGAAACCCCACAGAAACTAATCACATGTTGTTGGGTCTGGACTTCGTGGTGGCCATTGAATCATAGCCATGTTCTCATCAGTTGAACGGCCCATCCACCGCCTAGGAAGAATTTCGTCGAAGTAATCCCTTACATCGGAATGCAAGTGTGGTGGGGCTCCATCCTGCACAAATATGAAATTGTTACTATCTTCTTCAAGTTGTGGCATCAACCAAAGTTGCAACATGTCCAGGTACGTTCTTCCAGTAACGATATCTTCTTGGAAAAAGAAGGTTCAATACACCTTTTTGGGCAATACAGCACAAAATACGTTAACCTTTGGGGAGTCCCTAATCTGCTCCACAATCACTTCCCCATATACGCACGTTATGTTTGTTTACGACACCACTAATGTGAAAGGATGATTCGTCCCCAAATCTCAGCAGCTGAAGGAAGTCATCTTTTCCTTCACAAAGATTTTGTATGAACACACAAAACACTAAACGTTGCTGTTTGCCACTTTCACTGAGACTTTGCAGTAATTGCAATCGATATGGATAGAACTTTGCGTAGAATATTCGAAAAATCTTTGAGTTTTACGTCCCACGATTATGCCGGTTAGGCTAAAGGAGACGGTGATAATGAGAGATGAGTGAAATGGTGGAATGAAGAAAGTGGGAGGAAACGGGAGTACCCCGAGAAAACCCACGAGCACGGTGTTTGTCCACCACAAAGTTCACTTGGCGGGGGCTGGGATCGAACCCGGGACCCCAAGCACCAGAGGTGAACGCTCTACCACTGAGCCACCGCGCCCCCCGTAGAATATTCGAGACAGTCTTTTGAGAAATATCAAGTTCCTTTCTTGCACGTGTCGTTGCTTTGCTCGGGCTGCGTGCGTAGCTCGCACGATCGCGCTCAACTGTTTCATTTGACACTGAAGGTCTTCCCGTGGATTTCTTCTTACGCAGACAATCTGTTTCTTCAAATTTATGCACCTAGTTATAAATGGACTGCCGTGTGGGTGGTTGTTTCCCATACTTTGTCCTAAAATGACGTTGCACTATAGTAATTGAATTTGTCTTGGCATATTCCAGAACACAGAACGCCTTCTCAACTTGACTCGCCACGTCAAGGTCAAGTTCGAGGGCAAGGCCACTTAAGTCACATATCCGTCACTAAAACAAAAGAAAAACAGTCATCCGCAAAACTTCAAGTATGTACGAATGTACCACAGGTAAAATCTCTTTGCTAAAAAAAAAAAAAAAAAAAAAAAAAAAACGTAACATTTTATAGATAGTACAACTTATTTCTTTTTAAATTAACCCTGTATAAGCTTTCAATATCTGATTTGAATCATGAATGACACTTCTTGTGCTTATAAATATATATTTCAGTGGTTGGTTCCTATTTTAAAAATAAAAGTATATTCATAATTGTATGTTTTCTAATTTCTAAAGGAAAATATATAAAATGGCCATCTTTAAAATGAAGTCCTGTAACTGGTCAAAAAGTGAACACCGCGTCTCCTGGAATTCCTCAAAGTGGTTGAAACTCACCCCTAGAAGGGCACGAAGGATGGTTTAACTTTCTTTGGAACTTTGAACTGTAAGCTTTCCTGAAAGGCAAAAAGTTTAGGGATCGAATAGGCTGGAAAAAGTAAATTCGCTACAACAATTGCTGACTGAAGTTTCTGGTAAAGTCTTTAAGTGAAATAGCAAATCAGATCACACACAACAGAAATTTGTGACAATTTTGTGCTAAATTCCTTCGGTTCTCAAAGGACGAAAGAAGTCCCCAGAGATGGTCAGCCTCCCATTCCCTCGAAACTAAAATAAATGATATTGTGATTATATGTAATTCTGGTTCATGGCACTCTTTAAAACATAGTGTCACAATACAGCCTTGTCATATTATAATTCCCCCACATACACGACATAATTTTCTCAAAGTCGGGGTACAGATTCGCTTTAACTAAACATTCCAATTTCAAATATGTACCAATATCCTTTCAAAGGTGGAAAGTAGAAATGGTCAGATATGGGTCCAAAAGGATTTGGATACTCTCCCCGCTGGTCTAGTGACCAGCACGCAAACTGAGTCCCAAGTTTGGTGTATTGAGTCCCGAGTTCGATTCCTGGCAAGAGATCATTGAAATTTGAACATACTGTAGTAGTTTGGATTCCAGCTCAAACTGTAGGTTCACGTTTAACCTCAGCGCTGAAAAGGAACGCAAACTTAAACAACAACATCATGAGAAACTAGATATCCGGATCTAGTTTGAAAAGGATCCACCTACCCATACGAAGTTTAACGAACTTTCTCACGCTATGAAATGATTTTTAGTGCCACAAATTGTTTTGCAACGAGAAATTTGAAGAAGTACTGACGCTTGGGAAAAAATACGATTCGTAGTAGTGAATAAATAACTTACTATATCAGTCACAACTGCATGTCCTTACATATTTCAGCGGTTCGGGCGAATATAATGGTGTCACACTTTCCAAATTTCGAATAAACTGGAAAAGAAGGGTGACCATTCCCATAAGACTCAATGCAATGAAACATACCAAACTAGCTTCCCCTGACATCTGCAGGTATTTTTTTCGAAATTAAATTGGCTACATACTCTCCTGTGGTTTGATCACAACCCATGCCACCTAACGGCTTAATATCACCGGAAGTGGTGCTTAGCATTATGTTCTCCCGAGCAACTCACGTATTACATATACAACCAAATATATTCGCATATTAGTGTCGACGATATTTGACTCAATTACTCCTTCTGCGTCTGCCATATTGGACTCATAAATGTATCCATATTCCGCATATCGATGTCACGTATCACATAGTATTGTGACTTCACGTTCAAGACGTTAGAATATAAAATTTATCTATCTATCTATCTATCTATATATCTATATATATATATATATATATATATATATATATATATATATATATATATATATATAAAAGAGAACGTACAAATCCTTTGTTAGCTCATCACGCTAATACGGCTGAACCAATTTCTTTCATTTTTGGGGGGTTATTAAGATTTGGACCCTAGATGGTTTTTATCATATCACTTTAATTTTCAATTACCAGTGTCTTGAGATAATTGACCATTCAAGTGTCCATAACGTAGAAATCCTTTGTTAGCTCATCATAGCTAAATCTAACCGTATTTATATGCAACCCACATGACCGTGTCACTCGGCGGGTTAACATAAATGACAGGCGATATAATGTTAACATTTACTGCAATCTTCTATGGTTTTTATCATATCACTTGAAAGCGAAAAAGTAAAAATTATCTAAGTAACAAAGTTTATTGCGTTCCGGGGTGACCCCAGCGAAGCGGGGTGAACGCTGCTAGTATATTATAAAATTGGAAGTGATTATGTTTGTGACTCTTAATCTCTTCAACCGCCCAACCGATCTCGATCAAATTTTCAGCGTACATGCGGTTCTGGCCTGAGAGTGTTTTTAGCTATTTACTTTGACGGTACAACTTAGGGGAGGGGAGGAGGGGACGTATAAAAAAATAAAACAACTCTTGAACCACTCGACCGATCTTGAACAAATTTCCAATGTAGATGAGATTCGGGACTGGGATAATTTTTGTAATTTCACTTTAACGGAGCAACGTAGGGGAGGGGTGGAGGGAGAGAAATACAAAAATAAAAAAAATACAAAAATAAAAGTGACTATGTTCGTGAATTAATAACTTTTGAACAACCCGATCCATCTCAATCAAATTTTCAACATATATGAAGTTCAAATCTGGGAAGTTTTTTTATCATTTCATTTTGAGAGTATATCTTAGGGGAGGGGAGGAGGGGAAATATATGAAAATGAATAAAACAACTCTTGAACCACCCAACCAATCTTGATCAAACTTTCAACATGGGTAAGGTTTGAGTCTGGGATGTTTCCTTCATTTCACTTTTACAGTGCAACGAAGGGGAGGGGGAGGGGGATATATATGTCAAAAAAGTGAAAACAAAAGTGACTGTCTTTGTGACTTCATCACGTTTAAACTACCCGACCGATCTTAACCAAATTTTCAACATAGATGAGGTTCAAATATGAGGTGGTTTTTATCATATAACTTTAACTGTAGAACTTAGGGGAGGGGATAAATCTATAAATAAAACTTAATAACGGTTGAACCACCCAACCGATCTCGATCAAACTTTTAACATAGGTAAGGTTCGGGCCTGGGATGTTTAATTCATTTCACTTTTACAGTGCAACGAGGGGGAGGGGGATATATATATATATATATATATATATATATATATATATATATATATATATATATATATATATATATATATATATGTGTGTGTGTGAAAAGAAAAAAAAACATAAAAGTGACTGTCTTTGTGACTTCATCACGCTTTAACCACAGGATCGATCTTAATAAAATTTTAAATAAGGATGAAGTTCGTACCTGGGTTGGTTATTATCATATCACTTTGACGGTAGACCTTACGGAATGGGGAAGGGAGGGGACAGATATATAAAAATAAATAAAACTTAATAACTCTTGAACCACCCAACCGATCTCGATCAAATTTTCAACGTAGATGACGTTCGATCTTGGGATAATTTTTATCATTTAACTTTGACGATGCAATGTAGGGGAGGGGGAGGGGAGATATATGTAAAAAAAAAATAAAAGTGACTGTCTATGTGACTTCACTCTTGAACCACCTGACCGATCTCGATCAAATTTTCAACATAGATGAGGTTCGGGCCTGGGATGGTACTAATCTATTCACTTTGACGATAGAACTTAGGGGAGGAGGTAGGAGTGGGACATATAAAAATAAATAAAACTTAACTCTTGAACTACCTGACAGATCTCGATCTAATTTTCAACGTAGATGAAGTTCGAACATGAGATGATTTTTGTCATATTACTTTGACGATGTAACTTGATCGAAAATGACCGATATTAGTGGCCGCAAAATGGAGAGGAGAGGGGATATATAAAAATCATCGAAAATAACCAATATCAAGGAGCGCTTTAGTAATAAAAAGAGTGGCTAACGAAACATATTACTATTTTTTTTTAAATTTAACCCAACGAAGCGGGTAATTGATGATTATATATATATATATATATATATATATATATATATATATATATATATATATATATATATATATATATATATATATATATATATATATTAGGGTGGTCCTTAATTTTTGATTTCCTAATTTCTTTGGACTCACCCCCTAAAATGGTTCCATATGGGACTAAATTAAGGAAGGAGAAAAATTAACTTCATTAAATAATATTAAATGGTGCCCCAAGCGACCTAAAATTTTGAATCCGATTACAGTACATAATATATGGGAAAAATCTGGAATAACATCTTGTAATTTAGAAACGACTTAAGGGAACGCAAAAAGACCCTAGATAATGGAACTAGAGGAAGAAACATACCTAACGTTGTATAGTATTGTCACAGCGGCCATCTTGAAGTCCGCCATCTTGGATTCAGATCAAAATTTTCAAATAGGAAGAGGGTCATGTGACATATCGTTTTGAGGTGGCGTTTCATCAGAAATACAAATCTGGTACTATTTTAAAGATAGCCTCAGTCGTCTAAGAATTATTACTTGTAAAATATTTCTCTTTTTCACAAGTAATAACTTACACAACTAAATGTAGACTTGAGTTTGGCTCGAAAATAACAAGAGGGATATGCGCGGCTTCATTAGAAAGAGGAACGCGAAAGAAAAATGCACTTCTGAAAATGATTTGTATGAATTTTACACCAAAATACACGGTAAACAAGCATTTCAAGAAATGAAGAGGAAAACCCAGTTGAGTATGAGATAAAATGTAAATATGTGGCTGTGTGCGCCCGGACCCTGGAAGAGATGTAAAAGGGGAAAAACTAATTTTAAAACTCCAAGACAGGTTGCTGCTCTTGATCGATACAAGTCCACTGATAGAACGAGAATACATATTCTGACAGCGACGGCAGAAACATTAGGCCATAATGTAAAGGAACTAGTAATAAATATGCATCGCTGCTGAGAGAAAATCCGTAGCGAAGTTGCATAAGACCACAAAAACAATTTCGGAGTGCATCAAGTGCGTTAGCTGTGCAATGAGACGGAAAACTACTGCCGAATTTGACTGGTAGAGAGACTATCGACGGGTTATCAATATTTATTACAGGAGATGCTCATGAGAGGCTAATTGGTGTTCTCAGTTTGTCATCATGAAGAGGAGAACGAACATATTATTTCTACTATAGTTCATTAGCTTGAAGAATGGAACTTGGTAAAGTTCGTGCAGGCAGTTTGATGTCACACTATTCCCTGCAATATGTGTCATGTGAACGGTGCTTTCATTCTGCTAGAGCAGATGCTCCAAAATTATCTTCTATACCTTCCTTGTAGACACTACATTTATGAATTGGTTTTAAAATGTGTATTTGACAAGTGTTGTGTTTCGTTTGCATCTCGACCGGACGTTCCCCTATTTAAGCATTTTCTGAACGATTGGTCTAAAATAGATTGTACTAACTTTATTCCAGAATTGATGATGATAATGACGTAAGGAACAACATCTCAGATGTAAGAAATGAAGTATTGAATTTTGCTATCAAACTTGTAGAAGCAGGACACCGCAGAGAAGATTACAGTAAATTTTTAGAACTGACATTCTTGGATAGCATACCTCCTCGAAGAGTTTTCTTTCGTTTGCCTGGAGCAATTCACCATGCAAGGTAGTTGGGAAAAGCAATATACTGTTTAAAAATATTTCTCTTTCGCCAACATTTTCGTTTAACGAAGCAAATAGAAACGGGTCTTCGGAGAGCATGAATTTTTCTGATACAACTATATGTCCAAGCTTGATTTAAATGTGATCAAGTATCTCATTCACCATTACAAGATCTGCAATTTTTGAAAGCTTTGTACAGTTATAGGCAAGTAGATAATGAATTATCTGAAGTGGCTCTTTCTAAATTTTCTCGGCATCTCTGGTACTTGAAGGAGGAATACGTAGCATTGGAGTTTTTTGATGAAGTTAACATAGTGGAAAAACAAAAATTGGTTGAAAGAATTAAAACTGTAAGGAGAAACCGTGAAGCAGCAAAGAGGCTTGACGCAAGGATAATACCATAAAAATTCTTACGAAAAGAGAAATCAGTGATTTTGATACAACAAACATTTTTTTTCTCGTGAGATTTAAAATACCCAAAGGGTTTCTTGAGTGTGATCCGATTTCATGGTCAGATAACAATGACTATCTTCAAGGAAAGACAATAGTTAAATTCATCTCCGTAATAAACGATGCAGCAGAAAGAGGAGTGAAACTAACAGAAGTTTACAACATCGTTTTTACGAAAAATGAGTATCAGAAACAGTTTCTTTTGCATATAGTGAATTCTCATAGATAATCTTTTCCTAGATGTGACAAAAGTGAACTGTGTAGTATATAAGATTGAAAACCTATTGAAAACTTACCCCAAAGCTACATAAATAAGGGGTATTTCAATTTCTTCCATGTTATATTTTTTCTTTATCCTCATAATGGTCTATGAATCATCTTGATGGAAAAACTTATTGGTAGCTCATGGGGAAACAAAGATTTAACTTTCTCTAGCAGTTTGTTTCCAGTTTATGTAAAATAGTCCCAAAATTCTTACAAATCTGTGCTCCATAACTACAATAAAATAACATTACATCGAAGCATTTTGTTTTTCACACGTAATAACTCTTACAAGATTATTGGTAGCTTAAAAATAATACGAGATTTGTGCTTCTGGGAAAACGCCACCTCAAAATGATATGTAACATGACCCTCTTCCTATTCGAAAATTTTGACCTGAATTCAAGATGACGGACTTCAATATGGCCGCCATAATAATGCTATTCAAAATTAGGTTGGTCATTTTCTCTAATTCCATTATCCAAGATATCTTTCCATTCCCTTAAGCCGTTTGTAAATTATAAGAGTTTATTCCAGCTTTTCCCTATATACTATGTATTGTAAACGCATTCAAAATTTTAGGTCGTTTGGGGCACCATTTAAAATTATTCAATGGATCTAATTTTTCTCCTGGCTTAATTTTGTCCCATATGGAACCATTTTAGGGGCTGAGTCCAAAGAAACTCCTAAATTTATTTTTCCCCATATAAATAAGGACCACCCTAATATATATATATACAGATGGTGATCAGAAAAATGGAAACACCTGTAATTGGCAACACGTCAGATGTATGGGTTACCAGTGGTGTCGTGGCGCCCGCAGCGCCGGACCGCTGGTGGTGGTGTGTTAGGTCGGTCTCGATACTACGTCAGGCGCAGTGGAACAGCAGTGTCCAGTGGCTGCAGCAGACGGAGGTAGTGTAAAATTGGAGACCTCTCAGATTTTCAGAGGGCAAATTGTTGGTGCGCGGTTATGTGGAGTGAGTGTGACGGCAGTGGCTACTGTGTTAGGTGGGTCGCGTGGGACAGTGTCGAAGGTGATGACGGCCTACACAACACACGGGAAAACCACATCCGGGAAACGGAACAGTGGGCGGAAGAAAATCATGAGTGACAGGTCACGCCGGGTATTAAAGCGCATTGTCACGCAGAACCGTCGTGTCACTGCGGAGCAAGTGAAGGAGGAACTCAATCAGCACATCCCCCACCCTGTTTCGACAATCACAGTCCGCCGCGAATTACATGACATGAACTCACGGGGTCGTGTTGCACGGGTCAAACCGCTCATGAGGGACCATAACGCTTTCGCACGCCGCAAATGGTGCCGCGACCATGCAACTTGGACCGTTGAGGACTGGAAACGTGTGATATGGTCGGATGTGTCATCCTTCACCCTATTCCCAACCACGGGCCGTGTTTATGTGTGGAGAACGCCCAAAGAAGCTTATGATCTGCAGTGTCTCCGCCCAACTGTGAAACATGGCTGCGGCTCGGTAATGCTGTGGGCCGTCATATCATGGTTTTCATTGGGTCCTGTGGTCACACTTAGCGGACGAATCACTGCCAACGATTATGTCGCAATTTTAGGAGACCACTTGCATCCTATGGTCCAGATGTTGTTCCCGGACAATGACACCATCTTCCAGGATGATAATGCACCCATTCACACAGCTGGCGTTGTTGCAGCGTGCTTTGAGGAACATCGGGATGAAGTTCAACACCTCCCTTGGCCCGCCCAATCCCCAGATCTCAAAATAATTGAACATCTGTGGTCCGTCTTGGAAACACGACTCCGGCGACGATTTCCACCTCCATCCTCTCTCACAGAACTGGCCGATGTCCTGCACGAGGAATGGTGTAAAATTCCACTTGCTACCATTCACGACCTCTATGCCTCCATCCCACATCGCATCAAGGCTGTTCTGAAGGCGAAAGGTGGCCCCACACCATATTAATCTGGTAAGTTGCAATTTCGTTCAGGTGTTTCCATTTTTCTGATCACCATCTGTATATATATATATATATATATATATATATATATATATATATATATATATATATATATATATATATATAAATGAAAGTCACTATGTTTGTGAGAATAACTCTTGAACCGACCGACCCGCCAAGAAGATTAAGACTGTAAATGCCTGCATGCAGTGATCAAACACAAATGAAATTATATTTTTAATTTAACGACATACGATTACGTTTTTCAGGCTAGAAAAGACGGATAACTAATGAAAGTGAACGAATATGGAAGAATTGGTGGAATACGAACTAAAAGGAAACGGAAAAATACCGGGAAATATCATAGCACAAATTATGCACTAGAAACTAATATGGCACGGAACTGAACCAGGGCCCCTCTCTCATCAGAGATAAGCGCTCTAGTACTCACCACCGTGGCACCAGCAAGTAATAAAGCATCCCCATCTTAATGCATCAAGTAATTTTGTGGGTAATAATTCAGTTCTCGAACTGTATAAAGGTAACCAAGAAGGTTCAGTCGCTTTCGTGGAGGTCAGAGTTCAATTGGCCATCATACCATGAGTTGAATGCGAATTAAGATAAGGCGAAGATCAGTTGTTGGCGTGGTTATATCCAACATACTAACTGGTTGTGCCAGTTCAGTTACACCGCGAACTTGCCTAAGGACAGAGTGAACATGAGACCTCCACAGAGCGTCATAAGGACGTGTATGCTGTACGAGTTTAAACTGGGGTCAAACGACGCTGCAGTAGAGCGGGCAGCGGAGGTTTAACAAGTTTAAGGACGGTGACAAAACACTCGAAGACACACCACGTGCCGGAAGACCAACACATTTACAAAATGAAGATATTCAGACAGCAATTGAGGCGAACAGGGCCAGACATGTAAGGAACTGGGACTACAATTCAGTGTGAGTAGAGAAGCCATTTGGCAGCACCACAATCAACTTGGGAAGCACTACATGTTGGATAGGTGGGTCCCACATGATTTGACTCCGGGCCAGAAGGCAACGCGGGCAGACACCTATTTCTTTGCTGTCTCGTCTACGGGAAGAACCATTTCTGGGTAGGGTGTTGACATGTGATGAGAAGTGGGTCCTGTACGAAGCTCCACGGCGCCATCATCATTGGTTAGCATACCATGAAACGGTTCCAAAACAGCCGAAACTAGCACTGCACTAGAAGAAGGTCCTCCTGTGTGCTTGGTGACCTTCCAGAACGTTGGCAGAAAGTCGTCGATGTTGATGGGGACTATTTTTGATCTTCCCGGTAAATCTTAGGTGACATATCGATGTGCAAAGGTGGTGGGTGAAAAAGCGACAGAACTTTCTTGGTTATCTTTATAAATAATACTAAAACTCTACTTTACCTCTTGAGAGTGAAATTACGGAATAATAATAATAATTATTATTATTATTATTATTATTATTATTATTATTATTATTATTTTATTGTTTTTGTACTTTTAGTTAGAAATATACACATGTCTTAATTTAGTTTTGAGAAATATTCAAAAGCATACTTACTTTAAATTAAGTATATATACTTTTAAATTTTACTTCTCCAAATTAATCAACTCGCATAAGCGAATATTCTATTGAAATAAATCAAACTTTTGTTCTCTCCTATCGGGTCCACAATCGCTATAAGTATCTCATATCACTTGATTACTAATAAAGTACACTATCCAAATTTAAGTTTCTGAGGATTTTAATTCTGGATGGGCGATATTAATGAACTGAAAACTTTAGTCTTTCAATATACAGTATAAATATTGAAGTAATCTATATATATAAAAGAGAACGCACAAATCCTTTGTGAACTCATCACGCTAATACGGCTGAACCAATTTCTTTCATTTTTGGGGGGTTATTAGGATTTGGACCCTAGATGGTTTTTATCATATCACTTTAATTTTTAATTACCAGTGTCTTGAGATAATTGACCATTCAAGTGTCCATACGTACAAATCCTTTGTTATTAGTTCATCATAGGTAAAAATAAACGTATTTATATGCAACCCGCATGACCATGTGACTCGGCGGGTTAACATAAATGACAGGCGCTATAATTTTAACATTTACTGCAATTTGAAAGCGAAAAAGTAAAAATTATCTAAGTAACAAAGTTTATTGCGTTCCGGGGTGACCGCAGCGAAGCGGGGTGAACGCTGCTAGTTGGTAATAATAAATTTAATTTTCTAAGATTTGTTAAACTCTTTAGTTTTTCAGCTTTTATCATTCGTTGCATCAACGATTTTGTAGACGATTTAAAAGTACTCAATTCAAGTAATGTTTCTTCTTCGCTCTTGAAGGGTCTAAATATGAAGCTAATGATCTGTTCACACAAAGTAGCAACGGTCGTTTCCTGAACCAGTCAGTGACATTTAACTACGATGATCGTTATTTTGAGCGTACGTGTTAGAGACCGAAATTCAACTGCCAGTCTCTGTCAATTAGAATTCACACACAAACCAAGGTAAGTGTTTCACGTACTGAACAAAGTCTGATCCAACTTATGCATATTTTAATTTACTGCTTCCCAATTTTGATTCCAGGTGTCCACTAAGTGTCTTTTAATGTTGTAAAAGCTAATGGAAACGTCAATTATCCTATCTTCATGAAATATGTTGTGTACTTTCTTTGAGGCATTCCAACGCAGCATATAGGTAAGGGGTTGAAAACCACTAGCAAAAGGGTGAACTCACCTCGTCTTGCAAAATAAAAGTTAAAACTACATCTTTTCTAGAAATCATCAGATATTCATTAAACATAACACGTGCTTTTCATGCTTCCCAATAAGAACTATAGCATGTGCAATAATGTTTCAGGATAACTTTCGTAATAATAATTAATCGAACAGAAAGGAAAGGAAAGACATATCTGATTTTCATGAAATATATTGTGCTCTTTCTTGAAGTCTTTACAATTTCTTCGATTGATTTGAATTTAGGTAACTAACCAACCTTATGGCCTATGGAACCCGAAGGTTCAATGTAGCATTCACAAAAGATCGCTGGCTTCTATCCTTAGCCAACTGGATCCAGTTTCTACTTCGTATTCCTATTTCTGTGAGATCTATCTTAATATTGTCCTCCCATCTGCGCCTAGGTATTCCTAATGGTCGTTTTCTGATTGGTAGTGATGAGCAAATGCAAGACCAAGACCAAGACCACCCGGGTCTTGGTCTTGGTCTTGGTCTTGCACATGCGGTCTTGGTCTTGGTCTTGCACTGGAACCCTCGGTCTTGGTCTTGGTCTTGGTCTTGCACACCTAGTCTTGGTCTTGGTCTTGGTCTTGCACACCCAGTCTTGGTCTTGCTTGCAAGAGTCTTGCAAGTTTTGCTTTTAAGAAATCTATGATTTTCATAAGTAAATTTTACTCTGGATATAAGGGATAATAAATCCTACATTGCGCCAATAGTGAGGGAAATACAATGTATGTTTCTAAATGTAATATATTTTACCTTCGTGTAAGTGTGATGATACTGTACAACATAGGCGATGACCTTTACTTTTTTTTTAAATGGGTGATCACGCTTCACTACTTATAAGATAAATCACAACATTTCGTAATATTTTTATGTTTTAACAGATCCAATACTCCACTGGTTTCCAAACTGGGGAGGCTACCCCTGACATTGAGACGCATGAAAGAAAACCAAGACGGCAGAGATCACTGAAATACCATAAATTCCAAAATTATTTTTACACTCTAAAGGCGTCAGATCTTTCTTTTCAACCACGATTAGCTAATCCTTGTATTAAACAAACTTCCAATTAAATATAGAGATTTTGTTTTACTGATTCTAATATGTACTGTATGGGGCAGAAACAAGGACATTACGCAAAAACGATGAAACAGTTAGACTTTCGAAATGTGGGCATGGAGAAAAAAGGAGAGAATCAGCTGGGTTGAACGGAAAACGAATGCGAAGGTTTTAGAAATAGTAGCAGTAGGGGAGAAAAGAAGAATTTTAGATGTAATGAAGAGGACGACATTGGCTGAAGAGGAACTGTATTATGAGGGACGTGCTAGAGGGAGGGGACGAAGGAGATTGTAGTTGAAGAAAGATATTAAGACAGAATATTGCTACGTTAAGACGAAGAGACTAGCTGAGGACCACAGTCATCGAAGCTTCTCAGCTGCAGCAAGTGACCTGCCAATAATGGCAGAATAGCTATTATTATGACGATGATGATATGTTTTGCAATATTGACCAAAATAGATAGAAAAAATTAAAATAATAATAATTAAACCTCAATATTTTAGAATATGAAATGAAATTAAATTTGTGAGTTTTACGTCCTACGATTATGCCGGCTAGGCTAAAGGAGACGGTGATAATGAAAAATGAATGAAAATGGTGGAAAGAATAAAGTGGGAGGAAACGGGAGAACCCCGAGGAAACCCACGCACACGGTGTTTGCCCACCACAAAGTTCACTTGGCGGGGGCTGGGATCGAACGCGGGACCCCAAACACCTGAACGCTCTACCACTGAGCCACCGCGGCCACAATATTTTAGAATAATTTGAGTGAAAACTGAAAACGACTCAACTGTCTATGTCTTTTGTGTAAACTCAATTTATATAAATACTTTTGACCTACATTAGAAATACATAATAACGGCATCAAACTTCAAGTTATTTGAAATAAGTACGAAATTACTCTCAGTTGTGAATATAGATTATTTATTGTTGTATAATGTTATATCGTTGAATCCTAGATATGCCGTATACCTAAGGGGGCTATAAGTTATATTGATAAACAATTATTCAACGTATAAGCATCCATCTATGAAATCAAACTTGCGGTCACATGCGCTAAGTTTTTGTCAATGTCATGAAAATGTTATTTCAATATTAATTTTATAAGTACACATTAAAAATTTCCAACGGATGCTTGAACCTCAGAGCCAAGGCCATACCCATGTAGTCGGCACCTATGGTGTACGGAATTGCCGATGTTCAATATTACATTTCTTTAGTTTTGGAAGAAGAACACCATTAATATGTTTTGAAATAAAATGAAATATCTACTTTAACGTCCCACGATTATTACACTGAGGCTAAAGGAAACAGTGATGATGAGAAATGGTGGAATGAAGAAAGTACGAGGAAACGGGAAAACCCACGCACAGGGTGTTTGTTCACCAAAGAAGCTCACATAGCGCCAGTGATTTATTTGTGGATTTTGTAGAAGGGGTGAATATTTATGCAAGATTGTGTTCCGTATAACAGAACAACTTTAAAGTCGGGTTGGGACAATGTTATCTTTAAACCTACTTACTTTAAAATTATGGTACTGGTTTGTGATAGGCGGTCCCCAAGTTCTTCATTTTTTCACCTTTTTAAAAACAATTTTATGATAAATACGGATAGGTACGTTAGATAAGATTTGGTTAGGTAGATTAGTTTACATGTGTTACCTTGCTACTTTTCGTCCTACTGCTGAAGACAAGTGTGCAGCATCCAGTAAAAGCTCTATAGTTACACTGCAATCAGCACAACTTGTCGAAACAAGTGTCACACTCCTACGTAAAACAGTTTTGTTATGACAAATAATTCTTTAGTCCGTTCTAATTTGGTCTTTGAAAACCAAATTCCTTGCCCGAACAATAAATACGATAAGAGTTTACTTTGGGCAGGACAGTGATAGGTGCACATACACTTGAACCTGATTTTATTAAATAGAAGGGGAAAGAAGGTATTAAATGTCATTCCTCATATCATAAATGAGTTTTTGCACTTGCTCCTTCTACTTAATAAAATTACATTCAGGTGTGAGTGACCCTAGCACTGTTCTGTTGAAAGTAAACTTCTAGTCAACAAAACATACTGGTATTAAAACGAATCCAGAATTGAACGAGGACTGTAATATGGTCTCATGTAAGAATCATGAGCATGTATTAAACAATTACCAATATGATGCTACCTAGGCAAAAAAATACTTAACTCTTCTTTCACTTTTACTCTCGAAATCGAAACAGCCATTGTAGCCTACAATATTTACAGTTTTTACAAAATCACAACAAAGGATTGACTGCCGATTTCACCTTGAGTTAAGCTGAAGCATGACTTATCTAACACTGTCTTTAGAAATTAACAATATTTTCATAGAGTCCTTCAATTTAGAATAGTGCAATAGGAGGTTGGTTTACATCGGATACCTTCCCTTTCAGTTGGTTTGTCGGTAGCAGCATGATGTCCACTTTTTATCCAGCTGAAGGTATACTTTTCTGGATTGAAAGAAGTAATGTTTGGCCCATTAATGTTTATGGAAAGAAGAGATTCGAGGGTTTTTACAGATAAATGGTTTCTAACGTCAGTATGCTGTAAGTTTAAGTTGGAAAAGCCTTTCTAACATTCTGCAGAAGAAACTGAAAGCAATTCTATGAATATTTCTTCGGGAAGCAATTTCATAAACAAGACCACAATAAACATACTGAGAAAAAATAAAGAATCGCTACTAAATAGGGATGCGCACGAGTCGAGACATGTCTCGAATCTCGACTCGACTCGACTCGAATTCGAGTCGAGATTCGAGTCGAGACATACTTTGTAAAATTCGAGACGAGTCGAGACAAACGTGTTTCTCGACTCGAATTTTCGAGTCGAGTCGAGACAGCTCATAAAAATCTCGACTCGACTCGAATGTCTCGAAAATTTTTCTAAAACTTTTAATATTATTATGAAGAAATTATTAATTCAGGAACAGCCTTGAAACCAATTCCAGCATTTATTACTTTAGAAAGGTACAGAACGTATAAATTTAATAGTTAATCTTCCGAGATCAAGATTTAATTTTCAGCTCAATTCAGTTAATTAAAACTAGTAATTAATGTCGTGATATTTGATTGTACTTCAAATATAATAATAATAATAATAATAATAATAATAATAATAATAATAATAATAATAATAATAATAGATTATCTAGTTTGTATAAAACTATCATCCGTAGCCTATATCTAGTCTGTATAAGAACATTGCAATAAAGTGAACATCATAAATTCTCTGAATGATCAATTGGCAGTCTATAGTAATTTAGCATAGTTATAACTATTGTGTTTTTATTTCCATGAACGCCATAGGGCTACTTAACTTCTGGACAGGGCCGGATTTAGGGGGTGCAAAGGTGCACGCTACCCCCCTTTGTTGTAAATATACCTATCTAAAATGAGAAGCTAGCAGTGAAAATACCGCGACACTGGTGTGTGTTTTATATTTACAAATAATAATATCTATAAGTGTGCCGCGAGAATCCATGTTACACCCGTAGTGTGCTGCAAGTTGAAAAAGGTTAGGAAACGCTGGTTTAGAGGAAAGAATAATTGGTACACTCCCTCCTCCCTGCTCTCTCTCTGCATAGTATATTTTCTTTATTTTATTGTCTCCGAAACACCATTCCAGACAAATGCTTTTCGGTAGAAAAGCTAGGAACAAACCATCCCGCTCTTGGACAAAGTGGGCAACATGCGGTAGTCAGGTCAATGAACCTGCTTTGGAAATTTTCGTGCAATTTAGGTTACTGAGAGGGTGTAGTTTCTTCAACTAAGCCGCCTTCTACTATGGCTCGTGCCATAAATAAGTCATCGTCTGATCGTATGGGAAACACCGCTAGTTGTCCTTGCCTGACATCTGTTTCATATTCATATTAGCCAGTGACGGCGATAGAGGGCGCGCAGACCCCGCGGTGCGGGGGAGCATACTTGAGGGGGCCTCTACAAGGTACGCTCAGCAAGGCACCTTTTACTTGTCATTTATAATTTTAATGCATTTTGAAAGCGTTTCTACACAGCTTATAATTAATTCTAACAGTTTCACAGAATAAAACCAGTTGAGAATGTTCCATGAGCATTGCCAGAACGAACTTAAAAAGAATGGAGATATGGAGCGGGAAGGAAAACTGTCATTGTTCCTACCTCGCAAAAATTAGTAATTAGTAAAATATTATCTCTCTATGACTTACAGTTCTCGAGATATGGCTGCTTAAATATCTAGAAATATGAACTTTTTGGCCAGTATTTGGAGAACGGTGGCCAGTTGGCCAGTAGACAGTTAATCAGTGGACACTGGTTATTATTTGGTATTAAAATGTTCACCACCCTCTTAGGTATTGATCAACACCAATATGATCTCTCTACAACTTACGGCTCCCAAGCTATTGCTCCTTAAATATCTAGAAATTGGCAATTTTTGGCCAACATCACGGGAACGGTAAGTCATAGAGAGACGATATTGGTGTTAATCAATACCTAAGAGAAAGGTAAACAATTTGGTACCGATATTAATTAGTGGCCGCTGGCCATTGGCCAAACCAGTGGCCAGTTGAACAGTGGCCACCGGTTACTATTTGGTACCAAAAAGTTTACCATCTTCTTAGGTATTGATCAACATCAATGTCATCTCTCTACAACTTATGGTCCCTGAGCTATGGCTCCTTAAATAGCTAGAAATTGGCCATGTTTTTGGCCAATATCACGGGAACGGTAAGTCATAGAGAGATGATATTGGTGTTAGTCAATACCTAAGAGGATGGTATGCATTTTAGTACCGATATTAATTGGTGACCACTATACAACTGGCCATTGGCCAAACTAGTGGCCAATTGGCCAGTGTTAATCGGTTACTATTTGGTACCAAAATGTTCACCATCCTCTTAGGTAATGAACAACATCAATGTGATCTCTCTGTGACTTATGGTTCCCAAGATATGGCTCCTTAAATCTCTGGAAGTCGGCTATTTTTTGGCCAATATCTTGGGAACGGTAAGAGTGACGCGAAAAATTTAATCACTTTTTCTGATAGTTTTTGAAGCTCTATCAAATTTGTTCAAAATTGAAAAATCGCAAATAAGAGAGAGACGGACAGACAGACATACAGACAAAGAATTCAGTATCGAACTTTTTAAGTTCGTTGATAATGAAGTAATAATTAAAATCAAATAATGAGAAATGACTGTGAACATGAATGTCAGGTTCCTCTTTGCGATTTTCCAAAGATTTTATTTTCCAGTGTAACATTTGAATATTATTATGTTAGTCTATAATGCCATATTTTCGATATCGTGTATCTTAGACTAGAATTACAGTGTATTACAATAAATTATCGTATTTACCAGAAATATCTTCCAAGAAAATAATTCGAGATATAACAACTTGTTATTTGAAGAAGACAGTTGCTTACTGACAAGGGAGTGGCTCCACTGAGATCCGAACGAGACAATTGTGTTCGCATTGGATATGTTATAACTAGACGAATCCCGAAGTTATACGTGTCACCGGGCTGGATATCGTGAGTTACAACATATTCAACGAACTTAAAAAGTTCGTTACTGAATTCTCTATGTCTGTGTGTCTATCTGTCCGTCTGTCTGTTATTTGCATTTTTTAAAATTTTGTACACTGCATTAGATAGAGCATCAAAAACTATCAGACAAAATGATTAAATTTTTCGCGTCAATCTAACCGTTCGCAAGATAGTGGCTAATAAATGACCGATTTACAGAAATTTAAGTAGCCATATATCGGGAACTCATAGAGAGATCATATTGGTGTTGATCAATATCTAAAAGGATGGTAAACATTTTGGTACCAAATAGGAACCGGTAGTCACTGTCCAACTGGCCAGTTGTTTGGCCAATGGCCAGTTGGCCAGTGGCCACCAATTAATATCAGGACAAAAATGTTTAACATTCTATTAGGGATTGATTACCAGCAATATCATATCTCTATGGCTTACCGTTCCCGTGATATTGGCCAAAAACATGGCCAATTTCTAGATATTTAAAAAGCCATAGGTAGGAAATTACCTGCTAGAATATTTTGAACCGAGTCATTTGTTCGGAAACGATTGGGTAAATGGAAAACTCGGTGAACATGTATCCCATCATTTTCAAGGCCACACTTTTTTGGGATAAAAACTTTTTACTAAAAAGTTTGCCCCAGGGTTCCCCGCAGGGCCCCAGACGGGATCCAACTAAAAAGTTTCAAATGGCAAGGGGGGTTAAGTAGCACATCGTTTGAAATCTGTTGTAAAATGAAGGAAAATGGAGCAAGTCTCAACTCTCTACGACAACCCTGTGCAAAATGGCGGCGGGTCAAAATGAAAACAAAAACTTAATTGAAAAGTCCACGCCACCCGTATAAATCGAAAATGGTGAGACAAATGTAAAAACAAGAAAGGACGTGTGGCATTACGAGATCGAGCTAAAGAGAATTTCACAGTAAATATCAAGCTCAAGCTCGAATTAGTGAGAAATTTGACTAGTGTGATCCTCATTGAGATTAGCGAACGCGAGCTCCATTGAGGATAGAGAGCATGAGCCCGAGTGAGTCACGGTTGCAAAATTACCAATTTTACTTCTTTCTTTCTTTCTTTCTTCCTTTTCTTTTCTTTTTTTTCCTACTCCAATGCGTAAGGTTTATGAACAGCAGAAGTGCTTGCTAGAAAGACCTTAATTAGCATTGCTTGAATTATCCATAGACTAGGAACTGCTTAGATATCTAATGCAACTTACGTTCGCATTTTAATAATTCAGGTTGTAATTAAAACCTTGAATACTGAGCAGATGAGCACGCAAAATGTTTTGTTGGGGTGTATTTCTAATACGCAATTAATTCTTCATAAACAAATATAACTCTATAGTATCTGAAGCGGCTTGAGTTGGATTGAATGAAAACGTGAACATGTATTCGAACTGCGCAATGTATTGTTAATTATCATGAACTGGAACAATTAGAAAAAAAAATGGAAGCGCGACTGATGAGCACCAAACATCAAAATTTCAAAAGGCATGGTCAAAGCTCACACCTCAAAGACCAGAAAAAAAGATTGCCCCATCAACTAACCGTTGTCTTGTCCAAGTCAGATGCTTCTTTTCATTGTGAAATTTCCTGCAAGTTAATCAGCATGTTGAAAATTTCCTACATTTTAAATTTATTTAGTATGTACTGATCAGTCAGAACATTATGACTACCAACCTACTATCGATATAATTTCCGTCCAGGCGATATCTGTGTCACCTGCCGACGAATGCCTGCTGGACATTCACGCGTACGGTGCATGTAGTATCAGTGAGAGTGCTGGCCGTGTGTAGAATGGGGAAGGCGCGCGATCTGAGTTTGACCGGTTGTAATGGCCCGCAGACTTGGCAGGAGAATTTCGGAAACTGCAGGACTTGTCGGATGTTCGAAGAGTGCTGTGGTGAGTGTCTTCAACAAGTCGCGAAACCAAGGGAAAACGACGTCCAAACGTCGAGGGGTTGGGCGCTCCCACCTCATTACAGATGTCGGACGTCATAGGCTGGGCAGACTGGTAAAACAAGACAGGCAGCGAACTGTGGCAGAGCTAACATCATACTTTATTACTGGGCAAAGTACAAGTGCGTTTGAACACACAGTGCACCGAACACCCCTAACGATGGACCTCCGAAGCCCATGTCCCATCTGTGTGCGAATGTTAACACCACGACATCGACAACTACGACTGAAATGAACACATGACCATCGTCATTAAACCTTGGCACAGTGACAGAGCGTTGCATTGTCTGATGAATCCCGATAACTTCTTCATCATGACGATGGGAGGGTGCGAATCCGTCGTGTTTCAAGAGAACAGTTCTTTGACACCTGTACTGCGGGACGGAGACAAGCTGGCGGTGGCTTAATTATGCTCCGGAAAACATTCACGTGAGCATCCATGTGTCTAGTGAAGCTCGAGCAAGGCACCATGACGGCCAAGGCGTATCACACACTGCTTGCAGACGACGACCATGTTTCCCAACGGGAGTGGCATTTTTGAAAAGATAATGCACCATATCACAAGGCCAGGATTGTGATGGAGTGGTTCGAGGAGCACAGAGGCAAGTTCCAAGTGATGTGCTGGCCGCCCAACTCGCCTGATCTGACCTAATCGAACACAAATGGGATGTGATTGAACATGACTTCAGAGCGCATCGCCCCTGCCCGGAATTTACGGGAATTAGATGACCTGTGTGCAAGAGCGCCGATCCTGGGGGGCCGAGGGGGCTCCCCCAAAGCTCATGTGAGCCCCCGCATTGTATTTATGAATATACAGTATTTGGCATAATTTGAATACAATTTGAATTAAAATCCTCATATATATGCCTTCTGCATCTGAATGCCCCCCCCCCACATATACAGAAAAATCGGCGCCCTTGCCTATGTGTACCAATCAACTCTCTCCAGTGACCTTTCAAGGATCATTGCGTCCATGCCAAAACGCGTCGCCATTGTTATCCGTGCCAAAGTTGGACACACTGATAATAAGGTAGGTAGTCATAATATTCTGGCTGATGTGTGCGTATATTTTAACTCGTATATTTTGTCTCGACTCGAATTTCGAGACGTCTCGACTCGAATTCGAGTCGAGTCGAGACAGAGACTGTCGAGTCGAGACAGAGACTGTCGAGTCGAGACAGAAACATATTTTCGAGTCGAGACAACATTTTCTCGAGACGAGTCGAGACAGGCTTAAATCTCGACTCGACTCGACTCGAATGCATCCCTACTACTAAAACATGAAGTTGAATCATTGCACTTAAAAACAGTTTATAGCTTAAGAAATGGGGAAAATATCTTCCCAGGGGGGAAGACTGAATTAAACCTAGAGACAGGGAAGTCAAAATTTAGAAGGGGGGAAATTACCAGGCTTCCCTGGCTACAAATAAATCCCTGCATAGCGCAAGCTGCGATCGAACCAGGGCCCCATGTACCAGAGGTGCACGCTCTGCCACTGAGTTACCGTGTCCATAGCATGCTCTAGTTTATTTTTACTTATCCACTTCTTAAGGACACAACTATTCTTCGTATGATTTCCCAAAATCCAATCATGGGCCGTCGTGAATGATCAAATGATGACCAAAGTAAATCAGACACTGAAGTTATTATAGCTTGTAACAATTCATAGAATTATGCTGTCGGTCGTCTCGTGAACAACCGATTCAAAAAACGACATACTGTAGCTATATGTTACAGGAGCAAATTGACTCACATGGATTGCATAAACTACTGGGAACAAATTCACTCCGGCGGTATTTTTACTGGAGCCAAGAAGTTCACGTGAAAGATGTAATGATTTTTCCCCTTCCTTTTTACATTCTATAAAAAATCAAGTAGTACCTTACTTGTGCAAGACTCTTGCGCAAGAGTCTTGGTCTTGGTCTTGCAGATATGGTCTTGGTCTTGGTCTTGGTCTTGCAGGTATGGTCTTGGTCTTGGTCTTGCATCGGGATTCCTGGTCTTGGTCTTGGTCTTGCATACAAGACTCTTGCAAAAACTGCAAGACCAAGACTCTTGCGCTCATCACTACTGATTGGTCTTCCAGTCAAGACTTTGAAAGGGTTTATACTTTCTTTCATCCTAGCTATATGGCCTGCCCACCTAAGACTCTTAGTACCCGGCTATTTGAGGCGATCGCAAAGCGTATTTATTGCTCATGCGTACTCTTGGAATACGCTGACCATGTATTTAAATGTAGATGGCTAATCATAAACGCGAAAGCAATAGAATCGCTGAGAAAACGTCAGCTCGAGCGTATTTAGTCCACTAGTCTAATGTAGTGGAAAAATTCATTCAGGAACGTGTAGTAAAGAACGACGAAATCACCATGGTCGCAATGTCATTCCGTTGTTTTTATCACACGATGACTATGAAACAAAATGCTCTTGGCAGTCGTAGTAGTGTTCATAAATTAGGTGCCGTATATCTTTCTGTTCCGTGTCTTCGTCCTTCGAGAACTTCAGTTCTTTCAAACATTTTCTTGGTATTGCTCTTTCATTCTGAAGATAGAAAAGCGTTCGGAAATAGCGTAGTTTTTCAACCCTTAATAGATGAACTGAATTATCTTAGAAATGTGGGAATATTCACTGACATTCCAGAATTTACAGGTAATATTTATTTCGAACTTGTCTTATTCTTGGGAACAATCTCGGTCTGCATTCAATTGCAGGGTTTGTTTAAAGTTTCTCAGCCAATTTTGCGTGTAGAGTATACAAAGTGAGAAAAGAAATTTTGCAGGTTCAATGATACGAGAAGAAATCTTTGTTACGAGATACTACAAGTTATGAAGATGATTTATAAAAGAAAGATTCCTCACTGATAGGCATTAAAGAAAAGTGTGTGTGGAGGAACATAGATGGTTTTTATTTATTTGATCAGATAAGAGTAAATGTTAAGCATGATGTGCTAGAAGGTGTATCGAAATATGTCTTAAGTTTCCTATTACTTGAGTAAATTCGAACATGTGAACTATTTACGCTTTCCACGTTCAATAATAGAATAGAGGCTTTTAATTATGGACCTGTAAATAGGAACAAACCATGTTCTGTTAGTATTGAGCACTTATTAAATTGCAATCTCCATTACACAGCATCAGAGATGTTGACATGTTTACGTTATTTTGGGTTGCTTTTTGGAGAGTTTGTTCCTATAGACAATTAGCTCTGGTGTTTGTACACAACTTTGATAAAGATCCTCGATATATTACTGAGACGAATTATTATTCCTGGCGCAGAGAACTTACTACAGACGTTGGTGGCCGAACTAAATGAACTGTATATGACACTAACAAGGGGAAAACTCAAACCTAACTTCCACAATCTTGTTCACTACCACACAGCTCTTTTGAAATATGGTTCCCTCGTTAATATATGGTCAACGAGATACGAAGCAAAGCACAGGCACTCGAAAATAGCTGCTAGAGCCTCAATGAATAGACAAAATATTACTAAAACATTGACAATAAGACATCGACTACAGCTAAATGATCTGTTCCTTAGGGGTAAGCAGAGAGACGTACTTTCCACAGGACCAAGCATGGAATTATTATCTTCTGATAGAAGGTCCGCTCAAGTTTGTTTACAGTTAAATACAAAAAAGAAATTGTTAAAGTTGAGTTGGGTAGTTGGAGATGTCATCTCAGTGTTACGAAAATGGAACAATTCTTGCATTAAACATAGGTGTCAACGGATATTTAATTAACTTCTTTATAGTTGATATATTTATATGAATCTGCCCATGTAATTTCGTCCGGTACGAACATAACTATGCTTACGAAGTGGACATCCCTTTGCATAGTGAACGTGTGTATCTTTTATATGATCACTTTCTGTCCCCAAAACTAAACGCGAAAGTGGCTCATATGAACGGTAAGCAATATGCGATACTTCGTAGTCACTTATAATTGTCTTCTTATTTCTCCTAGCCCAGGGATGGAGAACATGCGATCTCCACCCCTGGGCTGAGAGAAATAAGCTCATAAATTCAGTTGCTTTGAATTTTCACTCCCCTTCAGCAGCAAGGCTCTATGAGACGTGGACCTACAGCTTAACGTAGGATCCCGATGGGAATTGAACCAGTTCCTCCGACGGGAATCGAACCCGGGTGTCCCACGCCAAAGTCTCGTACACTATTTACTTAGCCACGAGGAAGATATCCAAGTGCGGGCTTCAGTACCTGTTACGAAAAATGCTATATTATATAAAAAATTGAAATATACGAGAAATTTAATTTTGAAGTTAAATATATCAAATAATAGTGTTGCATAACATTGTTTCATACATTTTCGTGTACATTATTCATGTAATTGAGTTCCCTCCATGGCTAAGAGGGTGGCATATGCGCCTTTTGCGTGGGAGACCCGAGTACGTCTCCCGATGGGAGCTCACGTCTTTCGGATCCCAGGTTAAGCTGTACGTCCCCGTTGTATGTAGTCTTGCTCCTGAACGGGTGCTAACTTCAGAATAAAATGAAATCAAGGCCTATTCAAAATTATCATATGCAAAATTTCAGGAAAATAGTGTTGTCAGTAAGGCTTTTAAAACAAATTCCCCAGCTCTTTTGAAATGTAATTTTAAAAATGAAGGGAAAACGTTATACTTACAATAACATTATCTTAAAATGTGAAGTTCATGAAGACGAAACCGTCCATATTGTAAAAGTTAACATTCATCAATTTTATGCGTGGGTAGCGTCAAGAGATTTCTCTCCAGTAACTTTTCAGTGAACTTAGAACTGTGTTAAATAGTGTGTTTATTGTAACATATATTCAGGATTTGCTTACACTTGTTTTGTAAGTTTGAGAATTAATGTTCATTATTAGACAGTTGTTCTGTTTTATATTTTTTGTTCTTTATGAAGACCGTCAAGTCTATGAATGTTATATTGATTTCTTTCTTTAATAGTAAGTTTCCATATTTGGTAAACATGTTAATTATGATTGTAGGCCAGAATTTTAGCTGCAAGTAAATGACATTTCCAACTCCTCGTAATCGCCTGAAATGATATGACATATCTAGTTTAACGTCTCTCGTTTGTGCATCGATGCTAAGGGAGACGTAATAATGAGCAATGAATGAAATGCTGGAATGAAGAAAATGAGAGGAAAGGGATAACCCTGAAAGAACTCTCGAACTTGGTGTTTGTTCACCAGAAAGCTAGCTTGACGCGAGCATAGATCAAAACCAGGGACCTCACGCACTGCAGAAAAACACTACCACTTAGCCAACGCAGCCCAATTTGTATTCGCATTAAAAAAATATGCTAAACGAAAGTAATTAGCTCATCGCTGTCGTATAACATTGAGCGTCTTTTCATGCTTCAGTCTAGATCCCACAAGCTCTAGTGGCTAGAATCCTTGCCTTCTGTGTGCGTGGTCTCTGATTTGATTACCGGCAGAGTACAGTTGAACGAAAAACTGGCTCGGATTCATTATAATCAATATGTTCACGTCTCCTTTAGCCATCACAATCTCGAACCAACACGGCACAAAAAGAGAAGCGAGCATAAGCAGTCTGCAAAATTATTTACTTGCACTTACAAATCCGGCTATATAAGCTACAGGCATATGTTCAGAGATTTTGTTTTTCTGTTGAAAGTTACCAGTTGTTCTGTAAGGGTACCAATGTAAATAATCAGGTACTTGTTTTGAAAGAGAGTATTGACTACCTAAAAATAACAAAGTAAGCTTTGAATTATCTGTATTTCTCTTATGAAGAGAGATTTGTTTTGTTGAATCTTATCTATGTCATAAATGTGCTTTCCTTTGTTTTCTTTCTTCTCTACTTACTAGAATTTATGAAATAAAGTGTATTATGTAGCATAAATAATTAATTTTCCTTCAGTAAGTAATTCGTATTTCTCTCTTGCAATATCTGAGTGTCAGAAATTCCTAGAGTAAGCTACGGTTATGTTCCATACATATCAGGAAGAAATTTGTCTACTCTTTTGCGTTTTTGTCATTTTCTGAACTGGAAATAGAACCGTAATCTTGTTTATTTCAGTTCAAATTGAATGTTTTCATATTTTGATTCCATATCTTATTTCATATTTTATTTCTTACGTCGTCTTACGTAAATATGTATTGCTATTGAGAGGAACTTCTGACAACACAGTCACCGATCCAAAGCTTTTTTTTTTTCTTTGGTTTGTGTTGCTAAGGTAGTTGGTATTTTAAAAACCTCTGCTAGTTGGTTACAGTTTTTAAGGTAGTTGGTAAAATTATCCTCCCAGCTACGATAATTCGTAAAATATTTTTCAAAACTATAGCCCTTATCCGCACCATTCTAATCTCCAAAAGACGCGCTTCTCAACATAAATCTGCTTAAGGAAACAATCAGGACTTGAATTCACAATAATTTATGCACCTGTCTTCTATCAACAGATTTATGTTAAGAAACGTGTCTTTTGGAGATTAGAATGGCGCGGATAAGAGCTATAGTTCTGAAAAATATTTTAAAAATTATCCTAGCGGAGAGGGTAATTTTACTAACTACCTTAACAACAGCAACCAACATGCTCGGCTAAATCAGCAGAACATAGAAAGTTATTTTTACCATCTACCTTGGTAACAGTAACCAACATGCTCAGTTAAATCAGACGAGCTAGGAGGTTATTTCTACCAATTGTCTTGGCAACAGTAACAAAAATACTCAGTTAAATCAGACGAGCATAGATGGTTATTTTTACCAACTACCTTGGCAACAGTAACCAAAACATTTAGTTAAATCAGCCGAGCATAGAGGGTTATTTTTACCAACTACCTTGGCAACAGCAACCAACATACTCAGTTAAATCAGCCGAGCATAAAAGGTTATTTTTACCAACTACCTCGGCAAGAATAAGTCATACCATGTTAAATCAGCCGAGCACAGAGGGTTATTTTTTACCAAGTACTATTGCTACATTAACTAATATTGCTTGGTTATTTTTACCGTGTATTACTTGGTTGATTACCCCTTAGCCAACTACTCGGTTAAATGAACGAATGTTAACTAACCGAGTAGCACTAGGTTGCAGTAACCGAGCTCTAGGCATGCTCTATATTGACAAAGCAACTTGGTTACTGGCAACCGAATTTTGGCTAATTTAACCCCCAAAATTTTCTCTGTGTGTGTGCTATTCTGTGGTGTCATTTGAAACCCCCGTGCGAAAAGTGGGCGAGACCATACCTACGTGTCACTACTTCTGCTAGAGTTCTCGTCATCTGTGAGCTGTAGCTGATTTTGTAGAAAACAGTTGTCGGCAGTGACGTAACAAAAGAGGGGTGTAAACGGGGCTTGTGCCACGGGTGTGGGATTGGGCGGGCGCAAAACTGGATAAATATTTATTTTCACTATAAGGCAAGGAAATGAGTTTTAGCAAAGAAACTTTACAGGGCAGCAACGACTCACCAACCTTAAGATCATATCCATAGAGCATAAGTTAGCTTCAAAGCTATCTTTCGAGAACATTATAAACATTTTTTTTTGTTTGTTTTTTTGTAGCCAAAAGAGCCCGCAAAGTTAAATTTTAGTTCCAAGTTTCTGCGTTTGCATTTAACTTACATCAATCTAAGAGATTTGCAAAATGTCCGAGTATAGTACTTGAGACAACAGCTTGACTGTCATAATTAAATATTCTACTCTAAAACAACAGACTGTTGATTCATTCTACACATATGCACATCCCGATATAATTCCAAAAACATTGTGGGTAGCAGTTATTATAATAAGACTATAAGAATAGATCAAGCATGCTACTCTCAAGATTATTTGTCTATCAAATATTAATTAGTTTGGTGTTTTATTTTGTACTAAAAATTAAATTATGTACTGCAATTTTGAAATCAAGCTTTGCCACTACAAAAAAAAAAAAAAAAAAAAGAATAGGAGAATTCCTGTATGATGCCAATATCAGGTGTAGTTGAGGAGCGTTTTGGTTTGGTTGACCAGGGGAGGCTCTAAGGCGAGTTCTAATACCGCGCGATAACTAGCCTAGTTGCGTCGCTGCTTGTCAGCGATCTCTTGATTTCCATCATGTTCTTCCAGTTTTCGTTTTTTGCATTGCTTCCATCTGATTCTCGAATTTGTGGAATTCTAACTTCTTTGGAGGGCTGCTTGAAGTTGAGGAAGCCACTATGCTGTAGTTCCAGTACCTCAAAAGGCTGCTTTCTACGAGCCAGCTTAATCACAGGGACCAGTTCTGAAGGCACAAATATATTTCCTGCTTGGTTAAATAACATATTAAAACAAATTACGCATTAATGTGAACACACACACCCATACAAATAGAAAGTCGTTTGAGATACGACTCTGTGTGAACAATAGAAACTTACCTTAATTTTTCTTGCAAATTGTCGTATCTTGAGTTACGGCAGTTTGAGAGAAAATTAGTTCTCTACAATTGAGATACGACGAACATCAAACTGCCTATTCCATATTCCACAGTTATATTTGGGAATTTAGATACGGCTATTAAAGAGAATTATAGAGCTCCTAAAGGGAAATTCAGGGTTAAAGGGGAATCGATTTTTTTTAGATACTACACTTTGCAAACAAAGGGACGATATATCTAATGAGAATGAGTGTAACGGAGTTTATCTGCAAACTTCTCTTAGGTCACAGAATTGATTTTAATAACTTTTAGTACCTGACTCGACGACCCTGGCCTAAAGCTTTCATTGCATAACTTTGATTAGAGGTCGCATCCCAAGGGAATAAAGGGGGTTCAAAATTTATTCCAAAAATATAATACCTCATGAGCCCTTCAAGTTAGAAAGATGATAGCACATAAAATCCCCATTAAATATAAAGGGGAACATGTTCCAGTGTTTTTAAAAATTTTCGTTTTAAGCGGGGCAAGATATTTTCTATCTATAACTACAAATAAATAAAAATGAACCATCAAAATTTTTCTGCGAACTCCTCAATCGCTGGACCGATTTTGGTACATGAATTGGCCATGGCCTAACTTAGCTTCTATCGCATTTTCTGATTGAAGGAGAGGACTTAGAGAGTTGGGACGGGATGGCATGTAAAATAATAAAAAAACGAACGATACTAATGTCCAACCCATAGTTTTCAGGGTCACAGAGACACTCCCGATGCTATGGAAATCCGAATTCATCCCCATTGACATGGGGTGAGAGGCGGGGGTGTCATGTAAAAATAGTCAAAAAAAAAAAAGACCAACATTGGTGTCCAATACATAGAATTTGGAGTCGCAGAAATGAATAGTGACACTCCAGATATATTTTTAGCTTTTAAGGGGTCTAATGAGGGATGAAGATATTCCCATGTTATTTAAATGAACGTTTTCTTGGGATATAAAATCCTATCTTTTAGATAGTTGAAATATGGTTATAAATTAAAAATTTGGCAGAATTGTGGGTTTACGAACTGCGAGGCCGTAGGCCGAGTAAATGCAGGTGTCAGGAGGGCGAAGCCCCCAGCTGGGCCAAATTCAGGAAATATTAAGAGCAAATGCTTGAGATTCACTCTTGATGCAAAGGCTGATACACATAACAGACGTGAGGCCGTAGGCCGAGCAAAGACAGGGGACTGGGGGCGGAGCCCCTATCTAGCCAAAGGGTAGTGAAATACATATTTCCATTCAGGAAGACTTTTGTGAACAATGTTTGTATTATGTATCTTTTTGGAGAATGCTAACAACTGACAATCTTTAATTTGCGGCTCGTATCAGGTTTAATTTTTGTGTCAGTTTGACTGTAACTAAAACCTTAGTCACTTTAGAAGATTGGAGCGAAAAAGAGCGTTTGAAATTTGTATTTTGTTGATTGATAGAGAAAAGACAGGCGAGAATATTGGCAAATCGGATCAAGATCACGATGGAAACCTGGATCTCCTCGAGGAAGATGTTAATGGGAACATGTATATTGGTAACTGCCGATGTCAATAGTTGTATAAATAATGTACAGCAGCCAGTAATTTCAAATTATAAAAAAAGGCATAGGAGGGGTAGATCAGATGGACCAGAAATCGGTGAAAAAATCCTTAAATTTTACGTCCCACGATCTTGCCGGTTACAGAAATCAGTGAAGATTAAAATGATAAAATTATCCAGATTCTACTATATACGGTAGTATACTACTTATTAACATTGATCATTACGTCTGGAGACCACAACCTATTCCCTCCTTTTTCTCTCTCTCTTTGAAAACCAACGATACTGAGTGCCCGGAAACCGAAAAGAGAAACCTTAAAACTGGATTGCTATACTTGAGGGTTGAAGGATAATGCTCACATCATTTTAATAGAGAAGCGAATGGAATACGTTTTATGTTCGAACATTTGTATCTAAATATCGTAATGATGATGATTTAACCTAAAAATTGTAAACTTCAGTAGCTCCGCTGTCGTATTCACTCAACTGCGTTGTCCTCACTGATCATTAGTCAAGACACACATCCTGTTCTCATGTATATGGCAAGGAAGCTTCCGTCCAGCTGGTTACATGGTAACATACATTATGTCATACAAGGAGACTAAAATAGCTTCCAGCACCAGTAACAGAAAATTTTTGCCTTTTAACCGTCTCCAACTCACTCGTCACTACTTTATTTCTTTTTAAGTTAAGTAAAAATATATATGTCACAGTTACGACGATTTTTTTTCAGCAGTAATAATAAAGCACATTTATTGTCACGTATAATTTTCAATTAGTTTTGTTCAAATTAAAATGCGGTCAAAGAAACAATATATCAAGGAATATGTGATATGATTAAGTATGAATTAATGTGTGCGACGGAATATTATATATATATATATATATATATATATATATATATATATATACAGAGAGAGAGAGAGAGAGAGAAAACAAATTCCTTGCCACAATGGATACCGTAATCTTATGGAAAACATATTTAGGTCAAATTCTCTAAAATTGATATGTGTTAGTCCAGGTTCAGATCTAGTCTCCATTGACACAAATCTCATTGCTATAATTTGCCCAACTGCATTATTTGTGTTATTTTAAATGACACTACACTTTACCAGCGAGCCACAATGAAGTTGGCGGTAAAACGACTACCGAACGAACGAACACTACGTCCATCTTTATCCCCATGTATAAATACGACAGACTGAGTGAATCCATAAACTACATATGGACGAGGGTAAAATGGGAAAATAAATCCAGCCCCATTGAGAATCGAAACCGGGCTGTCCTATTGGTACGTACAGGGGGTAAAAAAAGTATTTGGACAGCTAGACCTAGGATCAAAACACAAGAAAGTACCGTATATGCAAATCAGTATAGAGCAAAAGATTATGGGCCATTAACACCAGAGGTATGATGGTTTGTGTTGCCTATTGAGTACTGTCATGTACTCTACCTGACAACCGTGAGTGAAGGAAAAGGAAAGAGGTAGGTAGGAGGGTAGCAAAAAACTATTTGGACAACGCTGTGATCGCCAAAAAATCACGCAGAAATAGAAGCTGAAAAGTTGCTTCAGTGCATCTGGAAGGTCTACATAGTAGAGAGAGTCAGTTCATGGCAGTTGAAGACGAAACTACTATCGTGAGGAGAAAACAGAGAGAGACAACCCTTGAGAAAATAAAGTTAATTGTGAAATTGTATGGGGAAGGTAAAAGTTACCGAGAAATTGGCCGTATAGTGAACAAGTTACCTTGCACTGTTGGTTATATTATAAAGAAACACAAAACAGAAGAAATACTACAAAATAAACCGCCAACTGGCCGATCAAGGAAGCTAAATCCTCCTCAAGAAAAGTAAATCATTAGAACTGTGAAGAAAAATCCACGAACAAGTGCAAGACATTTGGCTACATCATTCACTCAAGACATGCAAGTCAATGTTACACCTCAAACAGTAAGAAATACGCTTAAAATAGCAGGTTTTCGGGAATGTGCACCTAGGAAAAAACATATTTCTCAGACAACAGGAAAGCAAAGACTAGAACTTACAAAGAAATACCAAAATGAACCTGTAGATTTTCGGCACAATGTGATTTTCACAGGTCAAACTAAAATCAACGCATTTGGAAGTGGTAGCTACCAACATGTGTGGCGAAAGATGAATAATGCATTTAAAAAACAGAATATTGTTCGAAGAGTTAAACATAGCAACTTTTTAGTGATGGTGTGTGTGTGGGGGGGGGGGTAAATGTGTAGAAGGCCGAGTTCCTTCTCCTTCATCTGCATATCAAAATGCAGATGAGTGCACATTTGCATATCATTATTTAAATATATATTAATTTGTGGTAAAATTTATTGCTTCGTAATTTGCATTCATGGTAAATATTGTCTTGTTATTATGAATATTAATGGGTAAACACCGAGCGTAATACGAGAGTATTAATACTATATTGTTGTATATTGTCTTTAATTATGTATGTTATTTCCTTTATAGGCTAGTGAAACATTTATTTCTTGCGTGCATCTCATTACTGGGACATTATGTTGTATATATTACATATGTTAATGAAGTGAAATAGTTATCATACTATTCTGCATACGATTAATTAAAGGAGAAATCATATCATTTACTAAGGATTCTTGTACAGAAGTTTGAACTTTGAGGCTACAGCGCTACATGAACAGAGAGTTTTTTTTCTGGCGACACTTGTCTGCATCGAGAACTGCATGAGAGGTCTATGACAACTCACGAGTGAAGGAATCACTAGATGAGCCAGATAGAATGACTCATTAAGCATAGGAAGTATTCTGTTCACTTCCTCTTGTATAGCAATGCTGGTATGGATACATTGCTGACTGACGCTCAGCATGCTTTGTTGAAAAAGTAAAATTTTTAGTGGCAACATGATAGATTTTGAATTTGTAAAGGTGAGATTTTCACACCTTTTAAAAGAATTTCTCGAGTAGCAAGCTCGTAGCGTCTCCCCACCCCTTGTTCGTTGGCCGCCTGCGAGCGGACCTTAGTATTTATCCCAGGATGCACTGCAGTTTTGAAAATTTGTATTTTATTTTGATTCATTTTATGTGTAAAATATTAATATTAACGTATTACGCTCACCAGTTCATGGAAAGACCGTTCAAAATTCATGACTATATTTGTCAACGTTGAGTTGAGTTGATTTTAGTTTAGCGTCCCTTTCAGCAGCGAGGCTATATGAGACGTGGACCTACTGATTAACGTGGAATCCGAACCACATGAGCTCCCGCCGGGAATTGAACCCGGGTCTCCCACGCCAAAGGCGCGTACGCTAACCGCTTAGCCACAGAGGAGCTCTATTTGTCAACGTGTTTCCCTTCGTTCAAGACATTTGGATCTTGTATATTTTCAAAATTAATAGTAAACTAAAATGTTTCTCTCTCTCTCTCTCTCTCTCTCTTGCAAACATGGCTACAGGGGTTGGTAGCAGACAGTTTTGAGGGAAGCCAAAGGAAAATAGACTTCCTTCTAATACCAGAGAGATGACAGCTTTGTATATATGTATCAATGTATTCTATATATATTTTTGTTTATTTTTGTACATTTTATCATGTGAAACGATAATGCAAGGTGTTGTTTTTAAGTGAAAATAGTAAATGTTTACATGCTATTGCTATGGACTTCTGTTTGGATCAGGAGTTTTCAAAGTGACCGCTCTCTGAGGTGAGGGCAGCACCTCTCAAGAGGTGTCTGGCAAAATGTGCAGGCAGGAGCTAGTTTCTGTGGGCTGTACGTAGGAGACCACCCACGATATCTTGCCTGGGGCATCAAACCCTTTGTGGGAAGTTTCCGAGAAGAGCGAGTCCACAATTTCTGAGAATACTTGAGTTTAATAACCTTGTTCAGTGGCTGAGCAAGGGAGTTGTTAGATAGATATCGAGGAGTACACGTCGAACTCTCGTGTGTGAAGTTTTAGAAAACCAACCCAGGTTGTCCTGTGTATATACATGTACCGACATGTATGGGTTACATATTCTTATTAGTGGACAGTGTTCATAACTATCTTTATTGGTGGAATTATTTCAAGTGTTTGAACAGTGTTATCCTTCAAAATTTGAAACTTCGACTATGCTTGTGTGTTTTCACCAGAACAAAATCAGTTTGACATAGTGTCTGAACTATGGTGATTTGGCTAGGTCTAGGCTAGCATTATAACGTAGTAGTCATTTCTGCCTACGTTTTCAGTAACAGTGAAATGGCACTAGTATCAAATTCCAATCATGGAATAGAAATCACTGTCAAATCTCTATATGAGATTTAACCAGGCCTGTCGCGCTATTACGGCAGGGCCATCCTTGGACTTTAGAACAAGGAGACAAGCAGTTGCTTAATTTTTACTATAATGCTGACATTCCTTATGTCAGTTCTATCGTCGTTGTGACTATCCAACTAGTCAGCATCGTCTCAAAAATTTTCCAGTTTAGTGGAATGAGAATGTGGGAACTATATTTGTGATTTTCCGTCAGGGACTGTGCGTCAACCTTTCCGGATGAACAGTGCGTCGTACCGATATATACATATATATATTATAATTAACAACTTTCAAGTATGAAGTGTGTATAACCTTTTATTTTTCCTTTTTTATTATCTGCCTCCTCTCTGAAAGACGGTCAGAGACTGTGAACTTGCAACTATGAGGAGTGTGTATAAAAGTGGTGTTTTTATTTATACGATCATTCAAGAGATCATACAGATCTCCAGTTTAATCATCATTTTGTGCTTTAAGTTTTTTTTATAAAATTTCAGTGTGGAATTGTGAGTAATTTGTTTAGTGTGTGGTGCACCAAGTTATAAGTAAATTCACTACAAGTGTGTCTATTTACCATGAAAGTGTCATGTCCTTCTACTTTCATCAATGGTCTACCAAACCAACAATAAATCGTCATCTATCAAAAGTATTTCCAGGGTGTCTGTTTTTCCTGTACGGTGAGTACCTGAATACTAATTCCTATGTTTTGTTTTCAGGAGTGAGAGTCAAGGAACATTTTTCCTTGTCTAGTGTACATCTGACCATCTTCCTGAATGGGGCCCAGGGAGAATTACGCCCAAAGAACTAAAGAGGACACAGTTATGAGTATAGAGAGTATTTAACAGGCTGCTACCTGTTTGTTTTGAAATTTGTTTTTTTTTTTAATTTTTTTTTTAACCTTTGTTTATGTTGAAACTCTCTATAAGTAGATTCAGACCATAACTGATGTCAGAGAATACCCTGAGATTCTTGTCTGTTTTTATTCACTTACTTATGCTCTACCGACTAAAACGTGGCAGTGACGGCTTCCACAGGAGATCACCCTTATCTCCAAACAGGGATTACGTATGCTAATGCATCTTATTTGCATTTTATTTAGATTTTCTGTTTTAATTTGAATATCCCTAGCCACTCCACTTAATATTATCATCTTTATTGTAGGGGTGTCTTCGTGGTATGCTTAGTTTTCTTCTATAGCTACCTGCACCTCACAAATGGTAACGGAGTGAGAAATATCCATGTGATTGATGGTATTATGACTGCGAGAGTATATTTGGAGAACTTAAAATCAAACTTAAAGGATAGCGCGCAAAAACTTTGCTTGGGTGATAAGTGGATGTCCCAACAAAATAACGACCCCCAAAACGGAGCTTACGATGTTCGCCAATGAATCCTTAACAATGCATTCCATTATCTGGAAACTCCGCCGCAATCACCAGATTTGAATCCACTGGAGAACTTGTGATTTAAACTAAAGAAAAATATCCGTAAACGCAACCCTACCAGAACAGAACAGTTGGCTCAGTATGTTCGACAGGAATGGGCCCAATTTGATTCCACAATTTGTTGTAAATACATCAATTCAATGTCGATATGTCTTCAAGCAGTCGTCGCGGCAAAAGGGTATCAGGCGAAGTACTGAAAGGTCCTCTTGTTTTCATTTCGTAGCTTTTTTATGTTAATTTTTCGTTGTGTCCAAATACTTTTTTTTGTTGTTGTACTGTCAACAGTTATCATCTTTCGTTCGATATTATAATATAATTTTCATATTTTCTAATATGTATACATGCAAATAAAAGACCGTGTTTGCCCCTTGTTTCCAACATAAATCCAATCTGTTGTCTTGTTATGTATGCTGCATAGTAGCGGCTCTTTTGTTTTTTTTACGAGGTGTCCAAATACTTTTTTACCCACTGCATATATCTTACTGACTAAAGCATTGCGGCTCTAATGTTATCAAGGAGGCAAATGTTGCAGTCTCGCAAAAAACGAACATTTTAATAGATTGTATAAACTAGTCACATGTATGCTACATAATGAATCTACTCTTATTAACTTGTTTCTTTTGTCCCCAAAACTACAGCTACATATTAATACATATTAACGTTTGCTGTCCCTTGTCGGCACTGAAGTTATACGAGACGTGAACCTACATTTTAAGACGGGACCCAAACCACCGTAATGCGTTAAAAGTGTTATGATCTCCCATTGGAAATTGAACCCTGGACCACGTATACCAAAGGTGCACGCGCTAGTCACTAGATCAGAGGGAGAGCAAGTAATGCATGTTGAGTCCAGTATTTAAAAATAACATCGTTGATATAAGAAATAAACTATTTAAGCTTCTGCGGACCTTTTGAATATTCATGTGAAGAAGATGCATGGCAGAGTCGATTGATTCCTTCCTATGTACTTCGAGAAGTAACCTATAACTACTGATTTTCTTCTTAAAAATAATGTTCAATCTTAACAAAAATATCTATGTTCAGTCAGTATCTGAAAGTAGGGATTAATGGCTTGTAAAACCAACGGTTGCAATACCAAAGGCACGTGCACCTGTGGGCGCCCTCCCTGATCTCGTGTGTTGAGATAGAAAAAAATATCTTCCTTATTTTCATATTTGTTGATTCGGTAAGGCAGTATCCGCCACTGGTATCTAGATTTCTTTATTTAAAAAACAACTCTTTACGTTTTAGTTAATGCCAGAATGACCTCCATTTGAAGTAGAATATTACTCGGAGTATGAGGTCCCACGTGCTCGTGAGGTCGGCGCACGTGACTTCGACTCAGAAGACCCGGCTTCGATTCCCGATCCACTATAAATCCTACTTCTTAAATAGCTTTAAAAACTTCAAATCAGCAAGCAGAACATTAGAAAGTCTGTTTAATTATGATCCCGCTATAACATTAGAATTAACTTAATCTTAACCTGAGATTACTCATTTCAATATTGAGTCAATTCAGAATTAAAATCTTTCTTGCAAAACATTTTAAAATAAACTGAAATACAGCGTAAGATTTGACAGATTTGTCGTAGATTAAAGGAAACAATTTCTAGTTTATAATGAAGAAAAAGAACATCCAGCGAAAAGCAAAAGAATGATGTATTAAGGTTACCAAGAAAGTTGTGTCGCATTTTGTGGAAGTGTGTGTTCCATTCGCCCTCACACAGTGAGTTGAAGAAGAATGGAGATAAGGCGAAAGTCAGTTGTTGGTGTGGCTATATTCGACATACTACCTAGTTGTGGCAGTTCAGTTACATCATGAATTTGCGTAAGAACAGACTGAACATGGGACCTCCACAGAGTGTCATAAGGACGTGTATGCTGTACGAGTTTACACTGGGGACAAACGCCGCTGCAGCGGGACGGAAGATATGACAGGTCTTTAGTGGGGGCGTCTTGACTACGCGGACAGTGCAGCGGTGGTTTAACAAGTTTAAGGACAGTGACGAAACACTCGAAGACGCACCACGTGCCGGGAGACCAACACATGTAAAAATGAAGATCTTCGCGCAGCATTTGAGGCGAACATTGGCCAGACATGTAAGGAACTGGGACTACAATTCAGTGTGAGTAGAGAAACCATTTGGCAGCACCTCCATCAACTTGGGAAACACTACAAGGTGGGTCGATAGCTCCCACATGATCTGATTCCGGGCCAGAAGGCAAAGCGAGAAGACACCTGTGTTTCGTTGCTTTCTCGCCTCAGGGAGGAGCATTTCTGGACAGGGTGTTGACATGTGATGAGAAGTGGATCCTGTACGAAGCTCCACGGCGCAGTCGTCATTGGTTAGCATTCCATGAACCGGTTCCAAAGCACCGAAATCAACACTGCACCAGAAGAAGGTCCCCTGCGTGTTGTTTGGTGGACTGCTCGCGGCATCATGCATCAGAAATTGCTACCAGTTGGTCAGAGCATCAATGCAACTGCAGCAGTTGAGCCGCGTTCAAGAAAAGACTCAAAACTCTGGAGCCAGCACTTCTGAATCGCAAAGGAGTCCTCCTGTTACAGGACAACACTAAGTCCCACGTGGGTAGGATGACCCGGGACACCATTCTACGCTTTGGATGGGAAACAGTATTGCATCCGCCATACTCCCCTTAGATTGCACCGTTCGTTTATCACCTGCTCCATTCCTTGGACAATCACCTTAGAGGACGCCAGTTCAAATCCCTAGTAGAGGTGCAAAATGCATTTGATACCTTCTTTGCTTCACGGCCCACAAAGTTACACCGCGATGGAATCCATAGCCTTTTAGAACGTTGGCAGAAGGTCGTCGATGCAGATGGGGACTATTTTTGATCTATGTTTGCCGTAGGTGACATTTCGATGCTCGAAGGTGGTGGGTGAAAAAGCGACAGAATTTTCTTGGTTGCCTTATAAATCTAAGTTCTAAAGTCAATAATAGTAGACATAATATTCTCTTGAGTGTTAAATCTGATTTCCATCTTTCTTCTTCTGAGTAATCTACATTTTCTCCACAATTACATCTTAAATTGTTTCATTTTGCTCTACTAAAAACAAAAATAAACAAAAAAAAATCATACGACAACGCTTCAAATCATAGGAACGCTTCATATTGTTAGGACCAAGAAGAAAGTCAGTATATATAACCGTATATACCATACATAATATATTACAAACTAATGAACTAGCGTAAAAAGTGTTTGTATTTGAAGTGAGATCTGAACTACGCGAGATATTGGATTTGCTGCATAGCTTAGAGTTTAACGTCTCTTTCAGCATCACGGCTATATGGGACGTGGACCTACACTTTAAGCTGGAATCCGATCCATCGTTTGGATATCCAACCTGGAACAATGCATAGAAAAGATGAGTACTGTATCTATTAAACTCTAGAGAAATATTCCGACCATACAGTTGGGCGAATTTGTGTTATCAAATGCCAATTAAACTCGGAAAAATGAAACGGTAATAAAGCAGTTCATTCATCTGAAATATAACTTTGTAGTAGGAATTGATCAACATTTGTTAAAATAATGGGCGTGATTTTCTGTAGTGAAGACATCAATCAAAGAAGATTGTAAAGCAAAATAAATGAAAAATCAAAACTGGTATTACGGTTTGATTATAGCTAGTGTTGCTGCTATCTACAATGTTATCTGATTCAACAGGAAGGAAAGGAGCTCTAATATTGAAGTTCATTAATTAAATTTCAATGATCCTTTACAGACCGAAGCTACATGAAACCAGATCTATCACTTAAAGTGGGATCTGAATTACTATTTGAGCCTCATTCAAGGCTTGATAAAACCAATGGGGGTTGAACCGCGAACATATGCATAGAAAATACGAAAGTTAGCCACTTACTACGAAGGAATACAAGCCTACAATAATTCTACAATCAAGAATGAAGTGATAATAGACGAAACGACGACTACTGACACGAGATCGAAGCTTGACTCTCGAGACCGAGAATGAGACCTCTACTTGTGGACCGAGACAAAATCGAAATTGTATATAATTTCCTTTTGTTTTGATTCCATTGCTAACAAAGAGTTTATTTTTCTTGGATATTGAAAACTATTTTCTATCATGCGTTCGTAATATGCAAACCTGAGCCTTCATTTACAAAGATCTTAAAATGTTGAAAACTAGTCCTAACTCGTACTTTTTCGAACAGATGGCACCATAGTAGACTCCACGTTCCGATATTCGATACTCTTACTCAGGACGCTAATCAAAGGTTGGATATAGATTCGACACTTCTGGTTCGACTCGCTGATAATAACCGAATTTAAGAATTTCAAATTATACCAATTTACCTAAGTGTTCCTTTATTATTATTATTATTATTATTATTATTATTATTATTATTATTATTATTATTATTATATAAATCTGTTAAACCTACTCTATAAAATAAAGAAAAAAGAATTTATGAATTTCTGATAAGTTATTATAAAAAAAGTTCTTGTAATCGCTACAGAACTTTCAATTATGACTAGAGCTCCCTCGTGGCTAAGTGGTTAGCATACGCGTATTTGGAGTGGGAGACCCGGGTTCGATTCCCGGCGGGAGCTCATGCCGTTCGGATTCCACGTTAATCAGTAGGTCCACGTCTCATTAGCCCCACTGCTGAAAGGGACAGTAAACTAAAATCAACTCAACTCAACAACTCAATTATAATATGCACTGAACATACCGAAATCCGAAAACTGTTTCCAAGAATCTCTATTTCCCTTACAACTTCAAATTAAACCTATCTCCGAATTGAACTGAGGATTCCCCAAACCATCGTAATATTATACTACTACTACTACTAATAATAATAATAATAATAGTAATAATAATAATAATAATACTTGGCTGAACCTGCGTTGACTACACAGCGCATCATCCTAAAATGAGCATGAATCTCCTTCACACTTCCTTATTAAATATGTACGTCCCTTTACAGACACAAGTAAAAAAGGAAATGCACTACTCGGGGGTGAGTTTGTAATAAACTTGGAGAACTGATAGATAATGTTAAATAGGAATATTTTTTATTTTTATTTTTATTTATTTATTTTTTTGTTATAAATCCATATCAGAATACGAGTCACTGTGGCTCAACACACCTTTAAAATTGTAAGCATGTAACAGGTTTTGTCATTCAGATTAAAACAAAGCGCCTGCAATATCCGTCAACCTGCTGTGCGTTGCTCATCTGTCAGTTGTCTAACACAAGGATTTAAACCTTAGCAGCGCACTAACAGCAATGTTAATCTAATTTATTCAAAACGACTTCTGAAACGTTGAATAGAAAAACAATAACAGGTTTTCTTCAAAATTTCGATTAGAATAGGCAAACTTGTATAAAATTTGGAATCAAATGCCGAAAACAGCACGTTTCTAGAGCTTGCGATTTCCGAGATCTCACTGTCGAAACGAACTAACGATAAACATAAAGGGTGTACCATAAAGAACGAAACTTTTGAGTGCATAATAACATACAAATTTATACGCATGCTTACTTAATTTACTAATGAAATTAAGTAATTTACATATTACATAATTTTACAGTGTATGCTACCTGAGATTATGCATGAAATATGATACTACTCAAATCCCCTCCACGACTCTGCAGGCACTCTCGTTCATTCGACGAAATTCTCCATAACTTTTCGGCATACTTGCACCTTAAGCTCTTAAATTACACGCTGAGTCTTGGCCTTGTGTTCTGGAAGTGACCATTGTTTGTTGGCGCGCACACAAGATTTCACGTCACCGGTGCAAGAAATCAACACTGCCAGGGAACCTCTCTCGTAACAAGTCTATTGTTGCAATCGATGTGTGAGAGGTTGGCCGTCTTGTTGAAACCATACTTCCTCAGCATTCATACGATCTTGTTCAGACCACAAAAACTCCCTTAAGGGGATCTGATACCTCTTCGCTTAGGTTTCTAACTCTCCATTTGATAACATGTAAAATTTAATATGGTAATTTTGAACAAAGCATTGCAGGTAATGACTTGAAATTTTCAATACAGATACACAAGACCCATATAAATCCAACCACGGTCTCCAATTTACGTTACGTGCGTTAGATTAATTGCAATATATTCTTCAGTAAGTTTGGCAACAGAGAATAAAAAGTATGCTGCAGAGGGAAGAGGGCTGACCATCTGTTTGCTTGTTAGCTGCTTTTAAAAGGACGCTCTTACCAGAAAAATCACGTTGTGATTCTCACTTCTCAGTGGTTAGAATGGTCTGGACTGTAAGCGCCCAAAACCACTTTCTTCCTTTCACGGTTTGTTTGTTTCTTCCATTCCCCTGCAGTCACAAGAAGACAACTTGTTTCGGAAAGGATTTTGAATTAGTAGCAAAAAGCAAAACTGAATGACACCACGGACGGATTAAAGGGAGGGGCGGTCACTCCCTCCGAGAACATTTGAATACTTTGAATAATCGGAGTAAGAAACTAGAAGTTGCGTAATCTAATAAGAAAAGTTTGTTGAAGTATACAGATCAAGACGCATTTCAAGTGTTACAGTATTGTACTTTCCTTCCCTTCCCTCCCAATTCCCTTCTGAAGAAGTTCTCTTTTGTTTCTCTGTTCCATATTAGCTTTTACACTTACACTTTCACTATCCAGTATTGATTTTGACCATACCATCTGCACAGCAAGGCGAGTAAGGTTCCTACCCCCTTTTTAAAAATTGCTAATTATAATAAAATTTATCGAAAACAATTCATCTCAACGATAAAGACTTATACACATTCATTATTGCAATCTTAAAATAAACTCGCCGCCTGTCGCATATGCTAGCGATCTAATATATACGAATAGATGAAAAGTTAATTTGAAGCCTTATGTATTGTTTTTCTGTAAATAAGTCCGAATTCATATTTGTTTCTATTGTTGCATCGACAAAAGTGAGTGCCAAATCGTTTTAGGCTCGTTGGTCTTTGCGAGGTCCCTAGATGCAAGGCCGTGGGCAGTCGCCCACCACTTGAAACGCCTCTGCACTAGATGTCTGCACGTGCTCGGGCCTACAAAGCATGCATCACTTCGGGCCCGGGAGGGGTTCGGGCAGTAGCGTCATTTCAGATTTGGCTTGGGGGGGCAAGACCCCTTGATGTATGTAAAATTCCGCGTTTTTCACTGACTTACTACTATTCTATTGATAAAATCTATATAAATCTCAAACTCAGAGGGGCAGATGCCCCTCCCTGCCCCCTAAATGACGCCCCTGGGTTCGGGCTGTGAATTTTTAAATATACAACCATATTTCTCGGACTTTTTCTGGCCTAACTTTGTAAATATTGTGTAAAACGATACAAATTGCACCTTTCTTTCTGGAGGACCTTTAAAACACAACTGCAAAATTAAACCTCGAATTTCTGTAAATAAAAATACAATTTTGCATTAATAATTAAGTTTCTGTAATTCGGACTTATTTCGGGCTCATTTGATTATTACAGAGCTCAGTCCGGACTCTGGCCGAATACTAAGACATATTTCGGACTGGGGTTGGGCCTCACATTGTAAATTGACGGGCCGGACCCGAGCTGAAAATTCCGGCCCGTGCAGACCTCTGCTCTGCACCCGCACACATTCCTTCCTAGTCCAGAAAATCTCCTCCCCTCCGCATCGTCAATAATGGTAAATTTGTTCCTCGTATATTTGCTTATTATTGTAAGGGAAGTTCAAACCAGAACTCTAAAAATTTGTTCGTTCTCTGGGGTAATGTGAGTAATGCAAATTAAGAATGATATGCGTAATATACACATGTCAGAAAAACTTGATATCAATTTGACTAGACCTTATACGTAATGTTTATTTTAGAAATAATAAACTTATGGAAATATATCGAGACATCTGAAATTTAATGTTAAATAGTGGTGAGTGAGCCAGAACGGGCGTGCACTATTCATTAGTCAAAGAACACGTAGCTTGAAAACTACTATTTAAACCAATAGAATTAGACAAATTTGTAAAAAGTAAGATAACCATAGTTGGAAATAGTGTGTGTATTTTTTTTTAGGAGGAAGCCCAGAAGTACATTCTCGATAAAATAATAATACTAATAATAATAATAATAATAATCAGTGGCGTTTTAGGGGGGGCTTCCGGGCCTAAGCCCCCTCTGAAATCTTACTATAGTAAAGTATATTAAATATCTTGCAGAATTTTCACATTTTCAGGCAAAGCCCCCCGAAACAAAATCGTAAATACGCCACTGATAATAATAATAATAATAATAATAATAATAATATTAATAATAATAATCTTTCTCACTTCAATCATAGGTTGATGGGCAAGAAGGAAATTTTAAAAGTTTTCTTTCCCCTGGGAGAGCTGTTTTATAATTTGATAAGGTCTCTTCTTCGTTATTGCATCTATCCTTGGTCGGGCCGCGGTGGCTCAGTGGTAGAGCGTTCACCTCTAATGCATGGCGTTCTTATTTCGACCTCAGCTCGCACCAAGTGAACTTTATGGAGGACAAACACCATGTGTGGGGGTTTTCTCGGGGTTCTCCCGTTTCCTTCCACCATTTCCTTCATTTCTCAACAACACTAGCTCCTTTAACCTACCAAGCGTAACTGTGGGACGTAAAACTTATAGATTTTTCTATCCTTGGTCTTCCAATTCCTGGTTTTTCTTCTGCCTTTTCCTCTATCAACACGGTGTCCGATCTGAGTGTCGAATAAGATAGGTAAGCACGCTCGTTCTTCTCTTTCCTATTATCTTCATGATCTGTCGTCCTTTACTAGCTTCCTTTAATACGTCTTTATTCCTTCCCTTATTATTATTATTATTATTATTATTATTATTATTATTATTATTAATCTTTCTACGGGTACATCTCGCTTTTGTGGCAAGATTCGCCCATTCTAAGGTTTTAAACTTTCGCTCTTGATTATAAAAATTCATTATACATTATAAAAGTCTATACAAAGAAATGTATAGGTCTACATCTTATAAATAGTACACACACATTCTACCATTATAAAAATAGTATACATCTTATAAAAATAAATTATCAACGAAATACCTCACTACTGTCAAACAACATTTGTACTGTGTATATATTTATAGTAATTATATAGACTGTTATGTCTTTTAATCATATGGCTACCCAGCTTGCCTCACGACGATGGGCAGACGCCAATAATTTGAGTATTCTAGCAGGTAATCACCTGCTAGAACCAGGCGATCAGGAGTCCAACGCTCTAACCATTAGACTATGAAACCCCATTGAATGACTATAAGGTTAAAATTCAAATGATTCTACAACAATTATCAACGAAATATTTCACTACATTTCTAACACTAACGACGCTTATACTGTTGATACATTTATATTAATTACTTTATGAAAACGAAACTATATATCTGAAATTAAAACGATACTACAAAAAGTATTTTTTTCCAACAAAATACCTTACTATTGTCAAATAACATTTATACTCTGTGTACACATTTATATTAATTACTTTATAGAAAAGAATAGAATGATTATATGCTTGAAGTTAACTCATCCAAAAAGCAATTATCAATAAAATATCTTAATATTGTACACTGATTACATGTACTGTACACTTTGTGTATTACCAATGAACTAATGTCTGAAAATTGAATAAAAATACTGTATGTATGAAATTATTACATTGACCCCAGAAAACCAATTTTTGCCAAGTCTAATACCATCTTTCAAAGACATTACTTTTAGTTTTATTACAAAGTAGAGCATTTATAGCATCTTATACGAGAAGAATATAGAACTTCTTATCATGGTAAAGTACATTTAACACAAATACGTTATTTAGATACAATATTCTTGTTCGTTTCAAATTTTTAATACAAACTACTGCTACTGTTGTCTTTTTACATTTACTGTCTTCTAGTTTATTCTTGTTTGTCGAATCTAACACTGAGGTTCACGACGGAGAGGAAGTGACTGTTCCAACCGAGAATCAACAATTCCAGGGAGTATGACTGTTATTTCTATAGACAGCCGACAAAAGGGCAAAGCTGCCCAAAACAAGTTTTTGAAAAAAAGGAAAAAAAGAAAGAAAATTAGAAACAAAGGATCAGAGGCGACATTGGTTTTTAGCCTGAAGCGCTTATAAATCACTACCACGTGCCGCGAAGACTAGTAGGGCTAGAAGTTCCGAGGGCTCTCAATTCCTTCAAAAAGATCTATCCATATACTATATACAGCATAGTTGCCAAACTTACTGAAGAATATATTACAATTAATCTAACGCATGTAACGTAAATTGGAGACCGTGGTTGGATATATGTGTGTCTTGTGTATTTGTATTAAAAATTTCAAGTCATTACCTGCAATATTTTGTTAGAAATTACCATATTAAATTTTACATGTTATCAAATAGAGAGTTAGAAGCCTAAGCGAAGAGGTATCAGATTCCCTTAACATATTGCGGTAGCGTTCACTGTTAATGCGTTTCCGGTGCCATTTTTGAAGAAGTCTTTGAAGATGTTTTTCGCAGAACGACTAACACGAGGACAACCCGAGGGTTTAATGTCCACAACCAGTTTTCTCAAATTTAGCAACCAATCTTATCACAGTCGACTTATTCCGTGCATTGCGTTGACTAAACATTCCACGGAGTTTGCGAACAGTCTCTGCACACAACGTTCACTATATTTGTAGTAAGTTTTCCCATGACACACTATTCGGCGCTCCGTGACTACTAATCACAAACACAACAGATGAAAATCGTGTTATGTTCAGTGTTGCTAACTTAGAACAGAAATGATGAGCATTTCAAACGTTGCATGGCAAAATCTAAGTAGAGAGGACTGAAACACTTATTCAACTTTATGTGTTTCTATTCGTTTATTACAATCGTCGGTGTATATAGTAGCACATTTATTTTTAATTTTTACTGTTTGCTGTATTAATGCTACATTTTATAGTAAAAAAAAAGAAAGAAAAAATGTATATATTGTTGGAGAAGAATGTAGTAAAATATGAAGAAATCATTAAAACCGTTTACGAGAAAATCGTCGGACCAAAACTCTCCTATATCAGCAAAATATCCTTTACTGATATGAACAAAAGAATCACGCTGATGTGTAGGGTGGTAAACTAAATATTTAGTTGTGACCTATAAACAAGTCATTAGGGCTGTTTTAGAGAAATTCGTCTCAACGCAAATTATTCTACCGTAAACTACTACTTCTGAAATCCAGTGAGAAAAATGGACCATATACTAAAGCTATTAGTAAAATACATATTTATGAAATTTTATATATATATATATATATATATATATATATATATATATATATATATATATATATATATATATATATATATATATATATATACAAGGGCGGATCCAAGGGAGGGCTATAGCCCCCCCTTGACGCTCAGGTTTACACTGGATAAAATTGACTTCAATTCGGTTTTACACTGGATAAAGCGGCAAACTATGGTTTAGCCCCTCCCTTGATCATATCCTGGATCCGCCACTGTATATATATGTATGTATAAATGGAATTATTCGGTTTATATCCTTATGACTATTCCCTTTAGGGCAAAGGAGACACGTGATTCAAGAAAGTGAATGATTATGAAAGAGCTGGACAAATAATAATGTGGAAATAAATGGAAGAACCCATAGGAAACCCCCGAATCCAATGTTAACTATTACAAATTTACATCGCCTGGGATCGGGCCGGGAACTCTTCGCATCAGAGGTAAGCGCTCTATCCCTGAATCGCTATGTCCACATGAAATAAAAACAAAACTGCTAATGCCATTTTCGAGATAACTATACGAGCAACTTTCGCCTTTCTGGAATTTAGTCAGAAAATTATCTCATATTGTTAAAATGCCCACTTAATGTAAAGTGAACAAAATCGCTAAAGAAGTTTATGAAAAATCGTTCAAGAAATCCTTACCCTCGCCAGTGAACAACTCTTTCTGTAATTTTTAAAATTGCTTAGGTTGAATTATACGATTGTTAATGAAAAATTTCATAATAAACAATATACTCTATACTTGTTTTGAAAAAAAAAATAGTCCGAAACACATTTATATAATCAGAAAACTTCCGTTCTGTACTTTACAAAAGTAACGACTGATGCCTTATTGTCGGAAGTCTTTATCGAGAAAAATGCAATTTGACCTCCACTTTTTTGCAAATTACACTTAGTTTCCAGTGTAGGAAACACTTTTGACCCCTTACGGAATTCTATGAAACCTCAGACTAAAAGTTAGTGTTGATACAATGCATAGTTTTCTGTATATATATGGACGGGCATTCGAAACCACTTCTTCAGTATATTGGGGCCACTTATATTGTTATTCATTTAAGTCTTTAATCATATCTTTGTTGGCTTGAATTATTCCGATATTAGTCCGACAATAGGGTCCCATAAGTCACTTAAAAAACTGCATAAAAATGCATCAATTCATCAACTACAAACTTATTAAAAGTTATGTTAAGTTAAGCTAGAAAGCAAGTTTTCGTAAATCAGTGTTGAAAGTGCCATCCATTATAATCAATCCAAAAATTACATCCTCTACGAACAAAAGAACATAACATCATAATATTGTTGGATTATAATTTATGAAATTCAGTAATAATATGCTATTTCTAAATAGTCTAGATCCGTACGTTTTTCTGGAGAAACCTTTATATTTCATTTCCTAAATTTTGTCTTTTGATAGCCTAAAGGCGTTGGGCTTAGGTCCAGTGAATGCTGCACAAATAACTCAATCACATCTTGGTAAATGTGGTCATATAACCATCACCTTTGAAGTACAAACACACGTTCATCATTACCTCACTATTTATTTTAAACTAACTTAATTATGAATGTAATAAGATTTAGATCCTAACTATATATAAAACTACATGAACTGACATAAATTACAGGGGTACTTCCGGTTGACGTGGGAAGTTGAAATCTGGCATAATTGTAGCTTTCCGGGACTACCAACAGTAAAATTGGCAAGTGATTAATTTTTAAATTTTATGGGGTCTAAAAGGGGGTGAAGAATTTCTCCATGTTATTTAAATGGGCATTTTTTGGACCTATCATCACATATTTTAGGTACTTGGAATAAAAACTTGAAATTCGATATACTTGCATGCTCTCGTTAGCATTGCTAAGTAGATCAGTAAAAATAAAAAATATCCAACTTTAGAGTGGTTTCATCGGGTACTGAAAAATCTCTCCCATGTTACTTATATGGGACACTTTTTACCCAAAATTATTGGGTACCTCCTGTAGGGCTACAATGATTAAATTTGACATGATTGTAGCTTTTCGGGACTAACCGACAGAAAAATTGCCAAAAGTGAATATTTTTAATTTTTAAAAAATCTAAAGGGGAGATTAATAAATAGCCCAGAGAAGCGGGCGATTGATACTCGATCTTTATAAATTTACCTATTATTCACGAATTACACCATAACGTGTTGTCTACATCGAATAATTACTGCTATAAAGTCAACTGAGAACTGGAATTAGTCCCAGAAGCGACAGTCCTATTAGCGACAGGAACTGTTATCTGTCCTATAAGCGACCGATTCATTTACATTGAGATGATGGAAGATGATATGATTCCATCTCGTAAAATATGTTTGCTTCTGGCGTTATTAGTGTCCGAACAACCTTGGTATGAAATATGTACGTGCCAGTGATACTGCTCGTCAAATATATTTTTCCTCTACTGTGAGTGCAAATAAAACTTATTTTAATTTTGAGTTAGATTTGACATAAAACATATCAAATAACTTAACGAGACAACAGGGATATTTCCATGAAAAGTATATTCCTATGTAATTATTGAAAATCCAGTTGTAATATCCCCTTTCTTCAAAAGCTCTGTTTTCTGTATTTAATTTGATTCAAATCTAATCACACACTAAGAACAGTAATATATTTTATTTTGAAAAACTTAAACGTGTAACAGTTTCGCCAACTATCTATTTTTTAAACTTCCTAAGACTCTATGAATAGAATGAGAAAAAAATGTCAATGATAAAAGACAGCTCTTGAGATAACTTACATCTGATTGGCTATTCTCAACCAATCCCACCAATTACAATGCAGTTCACTCTAAACAATCCAAACGGTAAACAAACTCTTTAAACTACCCTCCCCCTATTGTAAGCTACTAAAACGTAAACTATTTGCTTAATTTGCCTCCCTCCCTTGTTTTGACTTATGCATAAAAGCTTGCCGTGTAGCAATCTGAAATAATCCCTTATAACTAGACGAACTGTTAAGTCCTGCGAGAGATTTGTAACTTGTGTAATAATTTCTTCAAATACACCGTATTTTAGATTTCTTTAATATCCTCAAGTGGTGAACACCTTTTTTCTATGGGCGCCCGATGGGAAGGCAGGGGTCACCCCCCTGGCTCACAAATATCGTAATATAGCAAACCACGTATATTAAATACCCCAGATATATCAGACGTGATACAGCAACCATGGATATGCCCCTCCTTGAAAATTTTCTTCGGGCGCCCCTACCTCTTTCTGATTTCTTTCTTATGCCATAAACATATTCAATCTAAACTTATGCTCCGTATCACTTAAACATGGAATTTTTAATTATATTAGAATCATAGACAAAGGCGGAGCTACTCTAAATGTATTTAGTTAGTTTTCCCCTTGATAGAGTCAATGTATTCATAGAAATTAATTCAAAAATATAATATTAGAAAAAACGTATAAAAGATTGTTAATGTAATGAGAGCATTCTCACGTATTAAATTCAGGTAGAGCGAAATTTTTCATAGTACATTTTGTTAGGTTCTAAATCACATTAGCATGAAACAAGTTGAAGAAGGGAGAACCTTATCTTCTTCCATTATCTTAGTATGAACGAATCGGTGACTCATATAGCAGTTAACAGATCGAATCGGTCGCTCATAGGACAGTTAACAGTTCCTGTCGCTAATAGGACTGTCGTAAGTGGGAAGACACCGAGAACTGAACAACTGCTAGTGTGAAGCGACATATGGCTCACACTATAAAACAGTAACAAAAGATTCCACTACTTTCCTTACCTTCTTTGCTAACACCACAGTTAAGAATTTCAATGTATTAATTTCCTCAACATTATTATTAATTGTGATGTTTTCGCGAATAAAGCTAAGGATTAGCAACATATGCTTTATTTTTCCTACTGCTCTGAGATCTATTTCTTTACATATGTCAGAAAGATATTCAAGAGACGTGCGGAATACCAGGTGATCAGACTGATCACTACGTCAAATTATCTAGCTCGTGGCGGATTTAGGCATCTTCTGGCCCTAAGCAATTTATGTCCAAAAGTCCCCCACCCGCACGACACCCACCCTGTGATACATGTCTATCAATGAAATCGTGTCAGTATACTTTTGACAATTTTGCTTCAGCCGTTGACTGTTTCACAGTACATTTACTTTTAAGTACATAAAAGTATCTTTGTAGTTTTAGATAGTTTGTTAAACATATATATATATTTTAATAATTCTATGTTCAAAACAAAAATTATAAAATTAATATACATACACATAGAGAATATTGTAACTTACACTGCAATATATCTCTTACAACAATCAATTCATCCAAACAAGAAGTAAACGTCACCATATTAATTTAGAAAATATAAATCTTCCAAACGTCGATTTTGTTTCACTTGAAGCTCTCTAAGGTATGCGGTTCTAGTAAGCTTGCTTTGTTTGCCTACTGGGAAATCCAACCCCGACTCCATAAGGCCATCCAATCTATCTGACACCTTACTGTTATCACTCCATGTCAAACAGAAACGTGACGTTCGAACTTAAGATTGCGACTTCGCGAATACAGTCTATTAGCGTTGTAATAAAACGTACACATAAGATTCATTTACAATTTTACTGTCGTGCAGAACAAAAAAATTCCGTGAGGAAAGGGAAGAGAAATGATCTAGTCCTCGCTCATTCAGGATAGTTCTTTCATTGTCTCTCTTCGAAAGTGGCGACAGAAATACAAAGAGGAAGACAACGTTATGCGAAGAAAGTTGTTACTGTTTCCTTTGCTCATAATTACTCGATAACACCTCCCAAGATACACAAATATACAACCATTGTTAACTAGCACAAAAAAGATATCCCTCTTCCTCATTATCGGCACCCTCTTCCGTGTATGTATTCGTTTTCCCAGCAACTTTTTTTATTCTTTATCACTAAGGCTCGGAAGTTGAAGATCTAAAAATTACCTAAAAAGGACCTAAAAATATCTAAAAGAAAAAAAAAGACGTAAAAATTGAAAAAAAAGACGTAAAAATTAAGACCCAGCTTAATTAGAATTACGTATTTAATGAATATAATGCTCAAGAAATGCAAGCTTCTGGTAGGTTAATGGTCTGTCCTTCATCCGCAAACTGAAGTACAAACTAAAATAAGAAAACTTTCCCCTCACCCCCCTTGCCGGAGGACATTGTTATCCGACTTGCAATTGTTTCAGCTCTGGTCTTATCAGTCCAGTCGTTGAAGAATGTCTTATCTCTTGAATTTTCTTTACTAAAGAAAAGATGTTTAAGAGGTAGTGGTGATTCAAGTTAATGGCCAGTAACTTTATTGTTAAAAGATGAAGTCAAAGACAAAGATGTTAAGACCTATGAAAAGCTTAAAAAAGGCCAATAAAAAAAACGAAAAAGAACAAATAAAATCCACCATTTTCTGGCCTACAATGACCAAAATGAACATATAGTATGTTAAGCCTCGTCTTCGGGCACTTGTAACAAAGAGGATTTTCCTCAACTTCCGGGCCCTATTTACCTCTCGTCAGTACGTCGCTATCTTACTGCACGACTACAATGTTTTGAAAAAACGTGAGACAGGGACCATAACAGATAAGCACCCTTCAAATAGACAAGTTCATTTATTTAGCGCTTTGGGAATACCAAAGAAATATTTGTGAATATTACCATTCACATGTTATCCTGTGACGCGCACGCAATTTGGCGGTTAAAAAGAAAAAATGTTACCAGAATGACAATAACGGCCCAGGTCGCAATTATAACTAAATATGATATCGAAAAACAAGATTCCTGGGAAGGTTCTAGAATACTGTTCCGCACATATAGGCGGAGGTGTGTTAGTACCCAGGTTGGTTCCTTTCTTTATCAAACCTCAATACTCAATTCACATACTAATGCCGAGTGAGTGATAAGGTGTGAAGAAGGTGGGTTAATACCCAGATTGATTGATTTATTACGACTCGATTGATATGCGGATCAGTTTTCTAGAACCCTGCCCTGCCATACTTCGCGATTTATTTAGTCGTCCCGTCCTGTGTGTCATAACTTTGACTTATAGCCTTAAGGTAAAAAAAAAAAAAAAGAGAGAGAGAGAGAGAGATAATGAGCATAATTGTTTGTCTGCTAAGCCACATACTTGAGTTGAGTACACACGAGAGACTGAACTCCCATATTCACACACAGTATGCGAGGGAAAATCGTAGCAAGTGAGCCACACCACTACATGGAAACTTCCACTGACGGTGAAAAAACAAAATATAAGACCCAGAAAAAACATACGCTCACGTACTTGGTCGCAACACACGTGAAGCTCGCAATAAGTTAGAGTTCAATTACAACCATTGGTCAGAAATATAAACATTATGATTGAAAAAACTTATGTGGATAATATATATATATATATATATATATATATATATATATATATATATATATATATATATATATATATATATATATATATATATATATATATATATATAAAAGGAAGAATGAAAACCGAAAAAAAAAGTAACTGGCTTCCTCCTGGCTCACTCAACGAAGATGAGACAACGGGAAATTTACGCTTTCAGCTATTTTCCCGCCCCCCATTCCAGAGTTACCATTCGAAGAAAAAGAATGAAATGAAATATCTAGTTTTCCATCTAACATGTCTTTAAGCTAAATAAGACGGATGGTTAATGAATTAGGAATTATAGTTGTAAGCTTTCAGGATCTATGGCCATTTTGGCCCGTTATCTATGAGGGTTGATGTTCATCGGCGATCATACCATCCGGGGAAGTGAGGAAGGATGGAAAGGGCCGGGAATCTTCATGATACGTGCCACTCCGGCATTTGCCTGGCGTGAATGTGGAAAACCTCATTCAGGATAGCTGACCTTAAAAGGCGTTCACACCTTTCCAACCAAGTGCTCCCACCGGGAATCGATCCCTCAACCGCTCGATAAAGTGAACAAGAATGCGGAAAGTAACGGGAGGTGCCTTCCATTTCAATTCAGGCATTTCATGTACCATCACCATCTCAGATATTGTTGAAACTTTTTTTTTTTTTTTTTTTACAGCAACTAGACATGTTTTTAAGAGACCCATATTTTTTTGGTTTTGTCGAAAAAATATTTCCCGCCAAGTAATAGGCCATCAAAGACGGGGAGTACAATTTATGAATTGTAGAAGACATGGAAAATGGTCAACACCGGAGCTCCACCATTCAGCTATGGAGACAGGTAGTTATAATTCTTGTTGTGGTATGTACACTCATGTCCAAAATGATTGTCGCATATCTATAACTGTCTTCTTGTAAGAATATAATCTGGTAATGATTTTGCAGGGTACCTCTAATACTGATACTCTGTGTATAATCGGGAAATATATATTTGTGGTAAATTTCATAGGAAAAGAACTATAAATACGAAAATTAGAGTGAGTAAAACACGTTGCTAAATGGACAAGAAAGTTTTATTTTCGTTTTGTTGTTCTTATTTACTGTTCTTTTGGCATGAAATTTGCCACATACATGTCTTTGCCGATTGTGCACATACTAACATTACAAGAAATATGGGGCGAATTCGTTATCAAAGAATATTCCTACAACAACATATTTATAGACATGCGACAATAATTTTGGACATGAGTGTACATAGGGATATAAATAAACTATATTTTGTTATAGTTTGGTTTGCGCATGCATATCTTTTTCTACATAAATTAATAAATGAACGTCAGTTTATCTCAAAAGTCGAAGTTTGCGAATTTTTTTCGAGCACTTCCGGTTCGAATATTAAAATTCTGTCTTCACGGTTGGTAAGACCTAGTTACCCGCTTTTCGAAAACAGTTTTGTGTCGCTTCTGTGTGCAACCGTTTTGTCGAAAAAAATTCCAGAAATTGTAAAATTTTCAAAAATCGCCATTTTCTCGAAAACACCATCTTTTAAAATTCTGAAATTTTGTCGGATGGTTCATCTTTACATGAATAATAAACACACTAAATACCATTCTCGACCAATGCTTCATGAATTAACTGAAGCCTTTTAAAGTTAGCGAAGTTTCGTTAACTTTGATGTCACAGTTAGCACTGGAAACAATAAAAGTGCAATGATTTGATGATGTTTGTGGTTCAGATTCATTAAATGAAGAACAAAAGGTTTTCTTGACATGTTTTTTATTATTTTGATCAAAAAGGCTCTTTGAAACAGTAAAATGAGCCTTCCCCTTCTCCTCCGTTTTTTTTTTCCGAAGTAATCTGAGATGGAAATTACGATTACGAAACATACAAATTTCAAGTTTACTTGAAATGACCATCCAATAAATTCTGATGATCTATAAAAAGCCTAAACTATTAGCTCAGTGATGATTTGGAATGCTCCAGACAAAGTTTGAATTAAGTGCGACGTCATTACAGTGATCGAAAAGGACAAAAAGTTTAAAAAAAAAAAATAAAAAAATCGAAACGTTTTCTTACGCGTTCCATCAAAGAAATTTACGGACTTTTTAAACACAACAGAAGAATGGGTCACTCGGAATTTTATAGTATTCGACTAAAGTGGGTCAATCCGCAATCTGCGAAAGAAGTGTATGTATTGTGCAAATTGTGAGTTAGCTGCTACTGCCTTAAAACAAATCAAAGGTGCAGTCTGTATTGAAGTTGTCATGAGTGATCTATTTACTTTAGTAGTATGATCCGTAGAAAATGACAGCTGTCTTCTTCAAGAATGTGGTGAATGTCCTGGGGTGGACGGAGTAAGTGTGGAGTCTTTAATTATTGATCCTGATGAAAATGAAAGTGTTACGTATGCCATATGGGAAAACAATGATCTCATTAAAAAAAAAAAAAAAAAAAACTGCCACTTTCTGTTTTTGTATCGTGCATTGGTGGTTTAACTTGAAGAATTGTAATTCATGACCACATCGAGAAAATCCAAAGAGAATTAATTCCTACCGAAAAGCATCGTATAAAATTTCAAGATACAAATTCTATAAAACTTTATGTGGACTTCGCTGAAACTGGACTGTTATTCTGCAAAGTGAAATTCAGAGTTATCACCGGAATATGAAACAACTGACAGCTTTTTTGTAATAAGCGACGACAAAACACACGATTCGGCTCATGTACTCATAGCCATAGACAAGATTCTAAAAATACTTGAAGAAAAGCGAAAATAAGAAAAAGGTTCTAATACGTGAAAATAAGTGATTTTCCTCGTGGCTAAGCGGTTGGCGTACGCGCCTTAGGCGTGGGAGACCCGGGTTCGCTTCCCGGCGAGAGCCCATGTGGTTCGGATTCCACGTTAATCAGTAGATCCACGTTTCATATAGCCTTGCTGCTGAACGGGACGCTTAACTAAAATCAACTCAACTCAACAACGTGAAAATAAGTGTCTACAATTTCCCAAACCGTGCCAGTGACTTCTGATGGTGTTGCATCCCACTTTAAAAATCGCTTTCAGAGGTTCGAGATGCAGACATGTCCGATAAAGCAGCGGTTTTCCAGTGAATCATCGGGGGGGGGGGGTAAAGAATCTGACAACGCGGCATAACCTTAGGCAAAAACAGATACCAGTAGTAAAACTGCAGAAGAATTCGTAAGTATAGCGTAAGTACACACTCCGGGTATTACTTTCGTTTTACGGGCCTGGAACTAAATTCGAAAATAATAATAATAATAATAAAACCTCAAGAATGGAAAAGTGTGCGACAGGCAACTGGTATTTAAGGAAGTCACCTTTGACTTTCGGAAAATGGTGACGTTTTTATGGCAGTAACGGATCACCATGAACTAACTTCATGCTTCCCCCAAAATCGAGCTTATGCAATTCAAAGTGTATATTTAAGAAGTCTGCAAAAAGGAAATTTTGTTACATACATGTACGTATGATAACCAGTGGTGCGTAGCAGAAATATTATGAATAAATCATGAATTACGCGAGGCTGATGTGCTGTTTATGCTTCTAGATGGACCTTCAGCAGAGTACAGGTTTCCAGAAGGGCATAAGAGAAGTGAAAACAAGTGTTTTGTGGCTATCGACACTGTGCTACGCAGGGGCGGATCCAGGACGGACTTCTGGGGGGGATTATGATACTGCTACTTAGAGCTACTTTTAAGAGCTAACAAGTCGGAGATGGGTTTTATTTATATATAAAATAAGAAAGTTTCTTTCCTGGGGGGGGGGGGGCGATCGCCCACTTGGATCCACCCCTGGACGAGATATGAGTGCATGAACATCTATTAGAGCATCTGCACGGTTACATGCTATTAGCGAAGAAGACACCAAGCAAGGAAATGATTGGTCCATCTTAAGCAAACAAAAAAAAAAAAAAAAAAAATCAGTAAAATTTTGTTTCCGAAGACCATTTTAAGTAAGTGAACTTCAAGTTTGTGCTTTTCGTAATCGTAAACTCAGATTACTTCGGAATTTAAAAAAAAAAGAAGGGGGAGGCTTATTTTACTATTTCAGAACCTTTTTGATCAAAATTAAAAAAAAACAGTCAGGAAAACCTTTTATTCTTCATTTAATGAATCTGAACCACAAACAACATCAAATCATTGCACTCTTATTGTTTCCAGTGTTGCTGTGACATCAAAGTTAGCGAAACTTCGCTGCCTTCAAAAGGCTGTAGTTAATTCATGAAGCATTGGTCGAGAATGGTATTTGGTGTGTTTATTATACATGTAAAGTTGAACCATCTGACAAAATTTCAGAATTTTAAAAGATGGTGTTTTCGAGAAAATGGCGATTTTTGAAAATTTTACAATTTCTGGAAATTTTTTTCGACAAAACGGTTGCACACAGAAGCGACACAAAACTGTTTGCGGAAAGCGGGTAACTTGTTCTTACCAACCGTGAAAACAGAATTTTAACATTCAAACCGGAAGTGCTCGAAAAAAAATTCGCAAACTTCGACTTTTGAGATAAACCGACGTTCATTTATTAATTTATATAGAAAAAGATATGCATGCGCAAACCAAACTATAATAAAATATAGTTTATTTATATCTCTATGTACATACCACAACAAGAATTATAACTTTACCTGTCTCCATAGCTGAATGGTGGGGCTCCGAAATTGACCATTTTCTATCTCTTCTACAATTCATAAATTGTACTCCCTGTCTTTGATAGCCCATTACTCGGCGGGAAAATTCTTTTCGACAAAACAAAAAAATACGGGTCTCTTAAAAAACACTTCTAGTTGCTATAAAAAGAAGTTTCAACAATATCTGAGATGGTGATGGTACATTTTATTTATTTTTTTGCCTGAGTTGAAATGGAAGGCACCGGGAGAACGTTGAAAAAACTCTCGCTATCTGCCACAAATTCGGAATGCTATGAACGAAGAATACACAACAGTAGCATTAATGACTTCTCTCGTGCAGATTCTTAACTGTAACAATGATTACCACCAAAATGTGAAAGGGAACTTCCTTGAGGCTAAGCGGATAGCATACGTGCCTTTGGAGTGGAAAAACTTGGGTTTGACTCCTGGCGAGAACTGTTGTACGGATGCTACGTTAAACTATAGGTCCACGTGTAACGTAGCCTCTCTGCTGAAAGGGACGCTAAACTCAAAATCAAATCAAAATGTCAATGAACATATAGAGTATATTCCTCTATATGGGTATGATAACATTACTCCTTCTTCACAATTCTAGTAAATGAAACTCCCATTGACTTCTTATATAATAGGGCTAGACTTATGGGATAGAGAAGTCGGAAAGGTCACAACTCCATATTTCCTTTCTTCCTTCCTCCCCACACAAGCACACATTTAAAATAAAAGTGCAATCGAACTTGCGTCCTTATACTGTTGCAATCCGCAAGATGTTTAACGTTGCTTTTCAGACTTAAGATTATATGAAACAGATACTGTTGCTTAAAACGGGATGCAAACCACTACTCGCGTTCTTATCCTAGGCAGGCATTTCCTCCGGCAATTGAACTCTAGAACACGCACGTTGGCCATGTCTTTTCAATTCATTTACTAAATTCTCCAACTATACTTAAAAAAGAAAAGAAAAAAAACGTGGGCAGATACCCAGCAGGTTAGTGTTGGTCCACATGATCCCACAGCTTGTTACCTAACGGAATCTGACCCTTTTCCGCAAATTCGTACGATGTAAAACTAAAGAAATCAAACACACACAAAACCCTCTCATTTCCAAAATGTTTTAGTCTGCTGCATCTACTAAAAAGGGTGGTTAAGCTCCAACAAAAAATGAACTAATACCATTTCAGTGTGGTGCAACAATACGATCATCTTTCTAAATAACACAAATACAGACTGGTCCTTCTCGTAGCTATGCGATTCTTTCTCTCACCATCAATCCAGATAAACAGAGTTCGATTCCTGGCAGTAGCACATAATTCAAACTGGTCTCGTACAGCATTGATGCTGAAAATAGGCTTTAAATCGTAAGAAAACAAAAGAAAAGTACGAAATTCTGTAACCTTTGGAATAGTTTTTCTCCAAAAGCTGCAATTTTTTAAATCAAGAGTGGATATGAAACCCACAATTTGCACAAGCCTTCAATTATTATTATTAATAAAAATAATAATATATAATAATAACAGGAACCGGAGTACTGAAGAATATTCTCACACTTTGTAATTATATCTTGTCTTCCTGTAAACAATGAACTACTGAGTAACGTAAAAGTTGACACAATAATTTTTTATCTGCTTGGTCTTGAGTTCGATTGCGTTAATCTCCACGGACTTGAAGAAAAAATCGTATGTCCTATATTTTTTAACCTCCGTATACATTACACAAAATTCTGCTTTCTTTCTTCACTAGATATTGAAGATACGTATTCACACTTCCTTGATCGGAACTAAAGACTGAATTCATTTCTCATTATATTTCCATACATAGTTATCACCAAGGAAACACTTCCTCTCAGTTGTAAACAAGAGTTTACTTTACAAGCGCATAACACGCTCTGAGTGTCGCTCCACCCCACAATAACTTCCGAAGAAAAATAAAACAGAAAAGAAAAACTTGGTCACCGGTATCAAAACACAGTCCTCACTATGTATGCTTTATATAAAAAACATGTAAAATGCACAACACTTCACTATTAAGTATTTAACTAAACTTGTTTTCTTGAGGCACGTACTTACCACCACTCCGTCACAGACAACTCTTCCCATGCACCAGCAGCAACACAATTGAAACTTCTGAGATATGGCCGACCTGTTGCTGTTCCCGTAGTTGCGCTCCTCCCCTGCTAGATTTTTTTACAAACTTTATATGCACTGTTTTCACAAATTATCAAATAAGTTTTACAAGCGATTTCTACTCATAACTCATATGTTTACTGAATATTTATATATTCTATAGTTAATTAAGTGAAAGCTTTAGTTACAAAAGATAAATTACAGGGAGGAAATCTAAACAGCCAACATAAAACCCGGGACTATTTGTTAGCTAAAGTTCGCACAGAACAGACAAACTTTGTCCAGCTGATGAGGATGTGAAGATTTTAGTTATGTTGAGATAATTTAAAACAAGAACAAAGGGACTTTTGTTTATGAGCCTGCAATTAACTTACAATCGTCCATTTGGAAAAACGAACAAATACTGAAGACTTCTAAAGTATGCATAGATACATCAAACTGTTCGAAGTAATTCTATTACGCTGGAATACATTCACGTACATATAATATTAAATAGGTCAGATTTTTTTTTTTTTTTTTTTTTTTTTTTTTACGTTCACAAGGACGTCGCTAAGAAGGGTTGTACGGGCAATGACCCATCATAAACATGTCTAGCTTCCCCATCCCATGAGACTAGACACAGGGTTGCCACCTACCTTCCAATGAATAGCTGCACTTGTTATATCATATATAACTTGACTGTGTTTTTTTAATTACACCACGGTTGGAAAAAATAATGCGACATGTTCAGTGAATCCCTGCATAACCCCTGAATTCGTTTCTTCTTTCCTCTTTTGAAAACAGTTTGAACATCTAGCCAATTTACAAAAAAGTTAATAGTTACGAAAACGCAAGTTTTTTTTTTTTTTTTTTTGGAAAATAAAGGTTATTTATAAATGTTAATTACAATTGAATAGATCACAGAATATAATTCTAAAATTTCCTGTCCAATCAATGAGTGTGACACAGCTGATTATTGTTTTTATTTGTGTACGAGTCATCTGCGCGGGAGATCCAGGTTTGATTCTCGATATGGTTCGGATTTTACGCGAAACTCTAGGTGCAGGTCTTATGTAGCCTTGCTGCTAAAAGGACGCTAAACTTTAACATAACAACAAGAACACTAGTTTTTTTTTAATATTTTGCAGAAAACTCAATATGATTTTTTATTCAACAAACTTTGTTTAACATATTTGATTCGTGTTCAAAGCATTCAGAACACTTCAATAAAAAAAGAGAAACCCCCAAAATGTAGGTGATTGGTTAACAATCTTAATATGGAAAGGGTCCTGAATTTGAGTCACACAGTGGGTCAAGGTTTACACTCCACCAAGTACATGTTGGAACATTGAAATAAAACGAAGTCTGTCAGTTTAACGTCCCACGATTATGCCATTTTAGACTAAGGGTTGAAAGATGATTAAAGCAAGTAAATGATGATGGAAGAATTGGTAGAATGGGAATGTAGGAGGAAACAGGAGTACCACGAGAAAATCCACGGAAATAATGTCCACCACGAACTTATTTGGCGGGATCGAACCAGGGGCCCCACGCACCAGAAATAAGCGCTCTACCAGTAAGCAACCGCCCCCCACAAGCTGCATGCTGGAGCTGAATTTCTAGTGTGTACTTTCTACTCGAATTCCTTACTGCCTTCGGCGTGGGAGATCCGAGTCCGATTCCCGGCGGGAGCTCATGTGATTCGGATTCAACGTTAATCAGTTGGTCCACGTCTCATATAGCCTCGTTGCTGAAAGAGACGCTAAACTAAAATCAACTCAACTCGAATTCTTTCCAGAAGATTCTTTTTATTTCGTATTTTTTTCACTATTAAGTGGTTATATTTCTAGCTTCTAATATAAATAAAATAAAGAGTTTGTTTGTGTGTTTGTTTGTCTGTATATGTGCGGCTTGGGCACCAAACGAGTGGACCGAGAGCTACCTAAATTTGGTCACGGGTACCTTGGTCCAGGCTCCAAACCAAGACGAAGTGCTTTTTTTCAAATTTCGATCCAGGGGGGTCTCAGGGGGGTGTTTACCAGGACCGGTCTGGGGACCAGACAAGTTGACCGAGCGTTACCAAATTTTGGTCACGCATACCATGGTCCAGGCCCCAGATCAAGGCGAAGCGTTTTTGTCAAAATTCGAAACATGGAGGTCTCAGGGGGCGTTTACCGGGACATGTAAAAGTAATCCAAAATGACCGATATTAATGTCAAATCCATAGTTTTTGCCGTCGCTGAGATCAATGGTGACATTTCCATTAGCGTTGACTTGCAGATTCAGCTACCATTGCATCCGGGCCGGGGTTCAGTGGGGGGATACCGAGTCCTCTTGACTTCTAGGATGTGATAGAGGACTTCGCCAGGACGAAAGCTAGGAAAAGAAATTTTCGAGGTATCATTTGTTAATTCATTACATTTACAAAATAGAGTAACTCTCTGCGTTTTTCTATGCATTTGGAAAGTTCCATTATGTATAATATCATCTAATACATAGCATGGTTGGTGTTGTAGAATTACGTGTATTCCCTTAACTTTCCTACAGTATTTTCAGAGAAATGTATTAGGCGAAGTCAGCGGATTTCTTCTATCCCCTAGCCTCCAGATGGGTTAATCCGGCCCTGACCAATCGATAGATTTTATTGAGCTGAAGTGTGTATATACAGGGTGTTTCAAAACAACACCGACAACGTTTAGGAGGTGATTCCTGACACAAAGATAAGAAAAAAGTATAGACCAACCTGGGTGCACAAATTTGTCATTTCGGATTAATAGGCTGCCGAAAACATGAAAAAATGAACTTTAAAGATCCATAGCTCCAATACTATGGGACCTACCGTAGGCGGGTCAAGATTTCACTCAGGAACTAATATGTGCCCTCTCCAAACATCCATGTTTGAGAATCCTGCGGAACTTCCGCAATAATTTTTACAGAGGTAGTTGGCGAGTTCTTCAAATTATATGCCAAACTCTCTCCATAAAAATTGCTTCGTGAGTACCTTAGGATTCTGAAACATGTATTTTTGGATAGGGCGCATGTTAGTTCCTAAGCGCAGTCTTGACCCGCCTACGGTAGGTCTCATAGTATTGGAGCTATGGATCTTTAAAGTCCATATTCTGATGTTTCCGGCAGCCTAACTCCGAAAGAAAGCATTTGTGCACCCAGGTTGGTCTATACCTTTTGTCTTATCTTCGTGTCAGGAATCATCTCCCGAACGCTGTCGGTGTTGTTTTGAAAGTATATAAGTGTATATATAAGTGTGTGTGTGTGTGTGTGTCTTAGTAAAACATGCGTAGTTTTCGAGAAACTCGAGAGGAAAAACAATAAATTTGTGTACTTAAAATTTGATACTACCGTATACGAGAACCATGGCACTTATTGAGGTGAACATGAGATTAAATATATTCTTATTAAGTTCTTAATTGCGATACTAGCAAAGCGACAGTACATAACTATTAATGAGGTGTAAGCTAGAATTATCAGTAGCTTTTATATTTTAATTTCTGTTGAACTAAAATATTGTCCAAATGTAAGGCATACATGAGTGAACAGATGATCACATCACAATGAGTACATTGAGATGACCTAAGTAATGTGTTTCAGAGTAAACCACTTAAGAATGCTCCAAGAGCATTGCCAGAACGAACTTAAAAACAATTAATTTTCTTATTAACTTTTACAGGCTTTATACCAATTGTTTTATGTACAGTACTTTATTATTATACTCATTAAACAGTTCTTGTAATATATCTATCCATTGATAATTTCCTTAAGTACTAATTTTTTCCACGTGTTTTGTTTAACAGTTCTGTTAAAAAGTTCTACGATATGCTTTACGAAGACAGATACTCAAATTGGAGGGCTCAAAATTGAAAAATTCGCAAAATTTCATCTCTCTATGATTTACGATTCCCGAGATATGGCTCCTTAAATCTGCTAAAATCCTAACTTTTTTGGCCAATATCTAGGGAATGATGGCTAGTTGGCCAATGGCCACCGGTTACTATTTAGTACCGATCTATCCACCATCGTCTTAGGTATTGATCAACACCAACACGATCTTTTTATGACTTACGGTTCCAGAGATATAGATCCTTAAATCTCCCGAAATTGGAATTTTTTGGCCAATGTCTCGGGAACGGTAAGAGTGACGCGAAAAATTTCATTAATTTCTCAGATAGTTTTTGATACTCTATCGATTGAAGGGCTCAATATTGAAAAATTAGCAAATAACAGGCACACACACACACACAAAGAGACTTCAGCAACGAACTTTTTCGAGAAAATCCAAAAATAAACTTTTATGGCGCTAAAAAGTGAGGGTTTCTCAGAGAGGCGTGGTAATACAGCTTTAGATGGTATCCGAATCACATGAGCTCTCATCAGGAATCGAACCCGGGTTTTCCGCGTCGTTATATTTAAGTTTATTTAGTGCGGGACTGGCCACGTTGGCTACTTGGCAATCGCCAACAACCCGAGGCCCGAGGGGGCCCCCACAGAGATCACGAGGCCCAGGACCTGTATTCCTTGGTCGAATTTTAGCGATCTAAAATGCTTTATTGAGTTTTACTACCAAAAAGGTTGCGGAAGCTTAAGTTCGTCTTTCCGAAAGAAGTCTTCTTGCCCCCCCTGCTCATATCAGTACGGCCCCATGAGTCAGTTAAACTAGCAAAGGTCCCCTTAAGTCTGTAACAGTTCCTTGCGCTATTCATATGTGAGAGAGCATTTTCTAAACTGAAATTTGTTAAACGTAGACTAAGATCTACGATAACTCAAAACCATTTGTCTCCTTTGCTTTCAATGTTTACAGACGAAGACATTCCAGAATGTAGATGAAGAAAAAGTAATTGATTTGATTGCCTTATCAAGTTAAGAACTGCGTAAAAAAAAAAAAAAAAAAAAAAAAAAAAAAACTGTCATAGTAACAGAAGTAGCTTCACGATTACGCTGGATTGGCCCAGTGTTATTGTAACTTATTTTGCGGTCTGTTTTGTACTACATATTTATTCAGTACGGAAATTTTGGCACGTATCATGTTTTGCAACTGTCGTGTTAAGTTTATATATATATATATATATGGGGCCCTTTAAGAATCTGTGCCAAGGGCCCTCATCTTGGCCAGTCCGACTCTGGGTTTATTTATGTAGCAAATATCTGTAGCTGTATCTGTGAGCATGAATTGCGAAGTCACAAATCCTTGTTTTCCAGAAAACAGGAAAAACACTTACTTAAGCACTACGAGTATGCACGTTCTTTCCCTTCTCCTATTTGAATCTGAACCTTCTGTGCCAAAGTGCCATAAATTATTATTATTATTATTATTATTATTATTATTATTATTATTATTATTATTATTATTATTATTATTATTATTATTAACGGAAGTAGATATATTATTAAGAACCCTTCATATATTATGAGCCCCCTTAATATATTTTTCATACAGCGGTCTCAACCTGCCGTTGACAACTTATGCCTTTCTGGGCAACAGCGTTCTTCTTCAGTAGTTCATAAGAGAACGCATTGTTTTTTTGTTTTCTAAGCATTGAAAGATTATTGCTTTGCTTTTAATTACAATGCTTAATCATTTAAATTCATGCTAGTATATTATTCCAATAAATAAAGCATGTTTAAAACAGTTTTTTGCAGATACTATTTAACTTTGGAAGTTAAAAAAATATATTATGAGTATGCCAATTCGCGAAGGTTCTAATATGAGCCCTCGGAAGTGCTTGGTATATGAACCCATAAAACTTTAACTACTCAAGAAGAAAGAAAGACGTTTGCCTCAGATCTTTCAGAAAGCAAATTGAAAGATAAAAAATGATTAACAGCCTACAAAGAAAACTCAAACTAAAAGAAATCAGGCAATAAAAAAGAAATTTCTTGAAGATTCAGATAAGGAATCATGTGAATCAGATATCGATTCTGGGGAATATCTTTCTAGAAAAAGCAATCGGAATTAAAATCCTACTAATGAAGAAGTTTGTCTGTTCTGTGAGATAATGCTTGGCAGATAACAGAGAAAAACTGAGAGAGCGAGGAATTATCTGCGAAATGTGGACGCACAACGACTGCACTGGAAGACGGACGTTTGTATCTTTTGCAAATATACATTACACAAGAAATTTCCTAAAACTTTATAGCCTAAATGATTTCTTGCTGAGCATTTCAACTTATTTTTAATTACCGTTTCCATAGGATTTATAATGACTTTATCAATGGTCTTGTAATAAATCAATGTTTTTTTTTTATCTTTTTTCACCTCACATCTTTATTTTCAGGTTTCATAAATAATAAAATATATTTATGAGTAAATTTATTATAGATATACACTTTTCTAAATCAGTTATTTCATTTATTTATTTTTATTACGCGCTCATGTATCAGCACAAAACTTTTTCTCTCCAAAGTGATTTGCTTTGATTTTCCTAATGGCCTTTTTTCGGTAGGTCTTCCAATTAATTCTTTGAAAGCCTTTCTACTTTTTTCCATCCTAGCTATATGAGCTGCCCACCGGAGCCACCTAGACTTGATGACCCTAACAATACTTGATAAACCGCATAAATTATATAGTTCTTCGTGATGAAGTTTCCGCCATTCCCTATTTTCCTTCCTCTTGAGTGGAAATATACGTCTCAGGAATTTCTAACCTACTCGGTATAATTGTTTAACTAGTACTACTGATATCAACTGTTACTTCTCACCCAAACTATGTTCTATTTGTAATATTCATTTGCGCAATATTATACACCCCCACAAGCTGACAAAATTATGAAATCACTGAAAGCAGTGATAGTATCTCAACTTATTGTTCTACATTGATCAGATTTTTCACCTTTGTCATTAAAAGATACTAGTTTGTTTCAGAAATTCGCATTCTTTTTCTTTACAGCCACATTTCTTCAAATGAATAAATTCGACGATTAAAAGACGATTATTTTTACAAAGAACGAAATACTTTAAGTAATTTTCTCACTGATCACTCATTTGCTTTGGATTATTGTTTATCATACCGTTTGATTGAAGGTACCGTTTATCATACCGGTACTTTTTAAACCGTAAAATATTTAGCGTAACGACAAACACGTGATCAAGGCACTGTGATTTCCTAGCTTTATGAAATTTAATGACTCACAAACTATAGCTCACAACGCTAAGTAAAGATAAAGCAGAAATTCATTTCAACGGTCTTAGGATTTCTCCATGAAACTTTAAGCATATTGTATAACGATGAATAAGTCGAAGCCAGAGAATACTTGCCTTTACTGTTCGAACACAAACGCAGAGATATCAGGAACCAAAATATTTTACTTAGTTATTAAAGAAAGTGAAAAAAGCATGATATCAGATATTCAAGTGCCTGAGCCGTATGATTCGATTCCAGTTTCCGCTAATCAAACGTTGTGTTCGTCCATCATAACTAAAGTAAAAAAGCTTATTTCTGAAAACGAAAGGGTTACATAAGGAATTTTTCCAATAACAGCACAAGTGTGACAGGACACCATGTCATCTGCATATTTCAAGTTCAACTAACTGTCCTTATCCGTAGGGGGCGCGGTGGCTCAGTGGTAGAGCGTTCACCTAAATATGAGTTAAAGTTGTGGTTGACAAACACCGTGCTCGCTGGTTTTCTCGGAGTTCTCTCGTTTCCTCACACTTTATTCATATACTTTTCAAGAGCTTTTATAAAGCGAAACAACATAAAATTATTGCCCTCTCCTTTAGCCTCACCGACATAACCGTGGGACGTAAAGATTTTATTTCATTTCATTATCTTTATCCGTCATTTGCAATATCACGTGAATCTGTAAAATTACAGTGAAACCCAGTCAGAATTTCGCCAAGATATTATAATATAAGAACAATACGTTGGAAACCGAAGAACATATTTCTTTCATGGTATATTTTACTAAGAAGCAACGTTGAATACTATTTAAAGAAAAGATTACCCTCAACTCATCGAGAAAAATCATGTAAAAAGCGTTGTAGATATTCAGAATTTCACAAAGTTCTTCCTGCTATTCCCTAGCACTGTCACATTTCTTGAAAAGAAACAGCTCTCTTCCTAAAAGTAAACATCCAGACACTGAAAACCAGCTCATAGAGGGGAGAAGGAGGAAATGAGGTGTTATTCGACTTCAACTCGCAAAATCTTCAAGCTAAAAATTGTTTTTTCAAACTCCCAATGATTTCCTCCTGAAGTTATGAATGAGAAAGCATTCTGAGTCAAAACAAAAAAATCTTTTCGTTACCAGCTCCAACAATAAGTAAGCAAACAAGTTTTTTCATTTAGTTTACTCAAATGTTTACAGTTTTACGTAAGATGGACGGACATCATTAATTTCTACATTTTTTCTTTTCGTTTAAAAGACTAATCATCATAGCTAATAATTCTAAGCTGAAAATTCTAAGTGAATAATGTGAATCACCATTTCCATCCCTCGGTCTCAATGCATGCAAATCAATATAATAATAATAATAATAATAATAATAATAATAATAATAATAATAATAATAAAATTTCTTCATATCCACATTTGGCAAAGATATAATAATAATAATAATAATAATAATAATAATAATAATAATAATAATAATAATAATAATAATAATAATAATAAAATTTCTTCATATCCACATTTGGCAAAGATAAATTTGACTTCAATTTGCTTATGTGGTTCGAATCCTATGTTATGCTGTAGGTGCATGTCTTATATAGCCTTATTGCTGAAAACAAAAAAGGCACAATTTAACTGGTTCGGATCTCACGTTAATCTGTAGGTGCATGTTTCATATAACCTTATTGCTGAAAACAAAAAACAAGTCACAATTTAACTGATTGAAATCCCATATTGATCTGTATGTGCATGTCTCATATAGCCTTATTGCTGAAAACAAAAAACAGATTTTTCCTTCAAGAATTGATTCCTTTTTTCAACACCAAATAGTAACATATTTATCTTTCATTCCTTTTTACATATACCATTCAAAAAGAGGGTTCACATATTTTTGAAATCAAACATCAAATTTTCACTACAACTATAATTAGATTAATTGTTTTTCGTCTTTTATTTTTCAACTATTTTTACAATATAATATATACATTTCTTTGTTCAGATTTTTATTTTTTTAAGGTAATCCAAATACTTCTTTCTCACTATTTGTCCAATAAAATGAATTTTCTGCATATAAATAAGTAATTAAAAATTTTTCGCAATATTCGCATTTATGGTATCCGGGAAAAATGTCATTCATAAATTTATAATTATCGCAGCGAACCTTTTCTGGCACGTGCCAAGTACGTTTCTCAAACAATTCCTCAAACAGTTTACAAGATGGTTATGATCCATCCTTAAAGAAACAGATAAAAAATTATCAATAATTTGAATTTACAATCCTATACAATCTAACATAAGTATCCTTATGGCTATCAAATTATCACAAAAGAGGTAAATCTGGTTCCCGACAATTTAATCCTATGTTAATTACCTCTAAAATCAAAACTCAACATTTTCTCCTCAAACACCTCGACTCCCGTTCCCACCGGAAGGTCATGTAATTCAAATTCGAATTTAAACAGTAGGACATAACTCACCTACCCTCGTACCTCAGCAGAATGATAAACTCAAGTAATCAACAACCGATTTTAGACGATCAAATTATTTCGTTACCAAAAAACAATATCAGTTTTCCATGTGACAAAAAGTTATTTTCAAGTGTTTTATCATAGCTTACGTTATTCAGATAATAAACTAAAATACATTTTATTTAATGTTTTTCAAATGCATTAAACTAAGTTTTACTGTATTCAGATGATTTCTACCTAGTTGATGTTATCCTTCAGATTAGATAATCCAACAGTACATGAAGCATATTGGGTTGCCTACTATCTAGGGATTATACAAAATCCTCTCCTCAAATTCTGTGCTCTCCGGGGGATGTCATCTCTCAAATTGAAAACAAGGTCAATAAGTTTAGATGTTAAAACTCTATATCCTAAATCCTAAGTATAATTTTTTCATCTAATTTCTACATTCTTTTTTATACTCACATTTATTCATATATTCACTTCCTGCGTTACATGCTGTCTTCTGCTGTGAAATCATTCGATCGAAAAAGTGTAAAAGCTTTTTCAGACAAAACAACATGCGTGAAAATTCCCTCATTAACACCAGAGAAATTTTAATAGGTTCCTACCCTTTCACTGAACTGTGTGCTCGCTGAAGGATGATATCCTTCAAATCGTAAAGGGTTAACATAACCTTAGATCCAAAAGCTCAGAAAATCTAAATTGTAAATCCTAAAATCCTGTCTTTTTAAATTTCTGACTACATTCCTAATTCAATAATATGAATAAGGGGATGAGGTGAATCAGTGGTAGAGCCTTCACCTCCGATGCAGGGGTCCCTCATTTAGGTGAACATTTTTTCATAAGAAACATAACAGTTTGGATCTTATATAAAATTATATTCCACAAACACCATGCTTATGCAATTTCTCAACAGATCTTTCCCAATTTCATTATAATCTGATCTAATATTTGGTCTAGGAATTAATTCGTGCGGGTGGACAAGAGATGGCGCAACGAACGGAGCGTCCCACAGTTCCGTGTATCCACACATGTGTTGCAAACCCCTGTCATCGCGTATCGTTCGTAGTATAGGGCAGTGGATTAAAGCGTCAACAACACCAGTTTGTAGTTAAGTGAACATGGCGCAATTTGTGCCTGATAAAGTGTTTTTGCGGGGTGTCCTGCTGCATTACTTTAACATGCAGAAAAGTGCGACTGAAAGTCATCGTATTTTGGTGGAAGTGTATGGTGACCATGCTCTAGCTGAGCGAACGTGTCAGAAGTGGTTTGCACGGTTTAGAAGTGGTGATTTCGGCTTGGCAGACCAAGAGCGAGCTGGACAGCCAAAAAAATTTCAAGACGAAGAATTGACAGCATTGCTCGAGCAGGATTCGTGTCAAACGCAGGAACAACTTGCAGCAGCATTAGGCGTTGATCAAACAACAGTCTCCAAACGCTTGAAAGCCATGGGAATGATTCAAAAGATGTCACATTGGGTTCCACATGAATTGAAAGACAGAGACGTTGAAAGACGAAAAACCATTTGCGAATTGCTGCTTCAACGACAGAGCAGAAAGGGGTTTCTGCATCGAATTATTACGGGTGATGAGAAGTGGATCCATTACGAGAACCCTAAACGAAAAAAGGCCTGGGTGAAACCAGGTGAACCAGGTCCATCACAACCAAAACGAGATATTCACTGTGCAAAGGTTATGCTGTGCATATGGTGGGATATGAAAGGTGTGGTGTACTATGAGCTGCTGCAACCGGGTGAAACTATGAATGGAGAACGTTATCGACGACAATTAATGCGTTTGAAGCAAGCTCTGGCCAGAACACGACCAGAATGGGAGAACAGACATGATAAACTTATTGTTCAACATGATAACGCTCGCTCACATGTCGCAAAACCGGTCAAAACCTATTTAGAAAATGTCGGATGGGAAGTTTTGCCCCACCCGCCGTATTCACCAGACGTTGCTCCTTCGGACTACTACTTGTTCGATTGCATGAACAACGATTTGATTGGACAGCGGTTTACTTCTTCAGAAGATATCGAAACATGGGTCTCTGACTGGATCGCTTCCAAGGATGAGGACTTCTTTCGCCACGGAATCCGTACATTGCCTGACAGATGGGCGAAAGTGGTGGCTAGCGATGGACAATATTTTTCTTAAGGTATTTATGTATTTTGTGTTTGTACTACAGCTTCAATGTGTGCGTACCAACCGCACGAATTAATTCCTAGACCAAATATATTAGCCTTACCATTATAAACATGTGACGTAAAACTAAAGATTTCATTTTTTCCCCAATAATATTATTCTTTTTTCATTCACAATTTTCTTCTCTACACAATATCATGTCGTTACTAAAAGTGTGAATAATAATAATTCTCGTATAAATTACTTATGAATAATACGTAAAGCAATCAAAATAATTTTACGATATCAAATTATAGAACATAAAGCAACCCAAATCTATGCTTAGCGGACACTTCTAATTATTTACAAAATATTGTTCTTAAAAATTTCATGAGATCCTGTCATGTAGCAAGTGACCTAATTTAATCATTCTGTCAATACAGGTAAAAAACACAAACAGGAGGACCAAATGTATAAAAACTTCTCATCAACAAGATTCAATCGATTAGTCTATCATAAATGATTGTTTACTCTTTCTGTTATAAATGTCTCTACTCTAAGTTGACTTTAAATTCACTGAATTTTTTTTATTTATTTATTTTTTGTTCGAACAACCTAATAACCAAATACAGGGTTTAACTTGGATTCTAACATCTACCATTTCCACAAAATATTAATATAAAGATTTCCTTCATTCATTCATAACAAATAAATGCCCAAATGATACCCAACATGCATACATACACCACTTTGTATCTTTCCCCGAATAGTGTGCTCGCTGAGGGATACTACCGTCAAACGTAACAGGTTAAATAAATCTAGCTACCAACATTTTACAAAATCTAATTCCACCCTATAATGATTCAAAACTCAATCTTAACCCTTTGTAAAACAATAAATTTCACATAGTTTCCTCGTGACATGTCGGTTGGCGTGCATGCCTTTCACGTGCAATCCCGCGTTTGATTCCCGGCGGAATCTCATGTGCTTCGAATTCCATTTTAATTAGTAGGTCCACGTCCCATATAACCTAGCTGTTGCACAAAAAACGGAAAACCTATACAAAAGTAAAAATAATACAACTTCTTCCTTACTAACCGGATAATCTACGTGTCTTTAGCATAAGAAAAAAAAACTCGAGTTCAATCCTGAGCAAAAACTTAAATTCCACTTTCGGTTCACGTTTCATACAGCCTAGCTGCTAAATGGTGATGTTAAACTTAACTCGATAAATTTCGTAAGTTCTTTCAAAGTTAGTATATAAAACATGGTTCAATAATACAGCATTTGTCTTTAAATCCTCACGCTCGCTACAAATATAAAATAATAACCATCTAACAGGTGAAAAGCTCGGCATTGACTTCAGTTCTTAGCTAAAAACTGTATTTGGTTTCTACTGTATGTAATTTGGGTCTTCCTAATGCTTGTTTCCAATTAAACTTTAAAAGCAATATAACTAAATGACTTGCTTATCTATATATTGTAGACATAGTTAATAATCAATAATATTGTTTTAAAATAGTTTTCTTCTGTGGTCTTCCATGAAAAATAAGAAATATATTATTTTTTTACCTGTTGATTCTTACTGAAAACAACAGCAGACAAATTATGTTAGTGAAGTAATCTAAAAAAGAAAGAAAAATAATGTTATTATACTTGAATGCCTATATACTACAATAAAAATCATCAAATTCTACAAAAAGTATTCATTGCTAAGAACATCAAATGAATACCAATCTCAATAATTTTCATATTTATTAAAAAATTAATCCTTTCTGACCTAAATTATTTTTGAAAATGAAGAAATTTTTCGTTTGAATGGATTATATCTTTAAGTCTAAGGAAATAAGAAAATCAATTTTTCCCTCAAAATTCTACGTTTCCAGGGCGCTTTAACTACGTCGTATAAGACAACTTAAAATCATTGGGCAGGATATATGTCCTATAAAAAGAATTTAGTGATTCCAAATGGAATCGCACGGTCAAGCAGAATTACTGTAACAAGATTTTCCAATAATAATATTAATTACTCTCAGGATAAAGTTATCATTTCCCAATAATGTTACTAAAAATGCTTCATATCTTGTAACCAGTTAAAAGAAAGTGAAATTTTATTTCCATATATATTTAAGAAAACAGAAATCAACTTCCCTTCAAATATAAGCTAGTCACAATGTTCAAAAACAATCACTAAATCATATACTCTAAAATGAAGAAACGAAACGAAAGCCTCCCCCAAAACTCAGTTTTTGTGTTAAGCAGAAAACCACGTCAACTTTCTCAGTAAAATTCCTTCAAATAAAAAAGGATCCTCGAAAAAAAAATAACTGCAATTTACAGAAAAAAATGTTGCCAGTAGGTAGTTGTAATACCCCTCCTTGTAAATCCATTCTTTTCTGGAATTCTATACGGTCAGTTGACACACAAGCCATAATTTCCAACCCCTTATAACAACAACAGCCAGCGCAATCAAGAATTTCTAAAAATACAATAAAATTTTTAACAAAAGAAATTCCTCTTTCTCGTTTACTCCAGGATCGAAGGAACGAGTGCTTCGCAGTCCCTTTGTATCACCCGTAGAGTCCAGCAGTGGATTTTATATACAATCTGTGAGTATATTTTTTCTCTTTATATAATTAGTATTCGCGCAACTATACTTGTTCAAAAGTAGAGCGCTTACCTATGTTCCATGAGGTCAATAGTTCAATCCCCGAGCGGGTATTTTTTAACATTTTCATGACAAACAAAGCATTTCATCTACCATACAGCCATCATTCCCCCCCTTCTTTATTTCACAATCACCATTCACTTCTTTTACGTTTTATGAATAATTAAAACTTAGTCTACAGGGAATAATCCTGGGATGTTCTAATAAAAGATTCCATTTTATTTACCATCTGTTTGCAAAATTTCACTCTAGTCAGTCTTAGGGAACTCTGTAATACACTATTCATCTCCAATGTTTAAGGATTTCCATGATTAATCCTCAACCATGTCAGTTTCTGATTGACATCATCGCGTTTGCCCATGGTACGCGCTGTCCTGAGTTCAATACCCACGCACATAAGGATCTTATATAAATTCGTTCTTAAAATAGTTGTACACCCATCAAATATATATGATTAATATACACATGTGTAAATAAAACGAAATTTCACAAAAGCATTTATTCATTCCAAACATAAATTTCATTTTCAATAGAGTATGTAAAGTTTCGGGTTCAATTCGCGGTGCAAGCTCATGTGCTCCACATCCCGCGTACATATCACAAAATTATTCTAATAATTTCAATCGCTCAAAATATTTCCTATTAACTAGCTAATTAATTCTGTAATGTACTCCACTTCCAAAAATATTAATGAAATCAACTGTAATTACAATAACAAGAATTTATTCCATCATATATCAAAAGTTAACGTATATTTCTTCAAGGGGGCACTGTAGTTCAGTGGTAGAGCACTCATCTCCGTTGCGGGTTCCTTGGTTCAATCCGGGCTTACGTCATGTAAAGTTTTTCAACGCTCTCCCGTTTCCTCCGACTTTTATAAAAATAAAGCTACATAAACCATCACTTGTCTCCCTTAACCAAAATTTTTGATTCAGTGGGGAGTAATGCGGACATCAGCAGCGTGGCTATGTGTCACGTCATGATTAACACAGTTGCTGAAAATCCTTAGCCAACAAATATATGTGTAGCATACACATTGTTAAAATTAAATGAGCTTTAGCAGAAAGCGAGACAACATAAAAAAGGCGTAATCGTGCGACGTTAAACTGAAATCTTTAATTTCATTTTTTCTATTTCTTTCAACCAAAGCGTAAAAAGGAAGTATCATTCACTCGAACGTTTCAAAATCTATCAGTCATGCAAACTTTATTCATTCCAAACATACGGTACATCAAATGACTTCATTATATATCAAGTGTTATGTTTTGCACATTACATGTACAGCCAGCCACAAAAGTAATTCTCCCAAAGCGCTCTAATTCCATTACTTGGGGTCCAGGTCTTTTGCAGTTGTGAGAACGCCTAGACAGATGCAACCCTACTTACACGTAACTTTTCTCGTCACTGACAGCAGTTGGTAGGAACACTTGAATACAGGAACACTTGAAAAAGTTTCAGCCTCGCCGGGATTCGAACCCGGGTCTAGCGAACTGAAGTTCAATGTGCTAACCACTCACCTACCGCTCCACTTAACCTTCCACCGAAACTAATAAATAGTAAAAATCGTTTCATTGAAAAATATAAACAAGATACTCAAATGTAACAATAACAAACAAATATAAACAAAATATAAATAAAAATATAAGTAAGAAAATATAACCAACTTGTGTGGGTGTCTTAATGACTTATTCGAGATTTCCTTGTTTAACTCAAAAACTAGTTATATAGAAGTTGCTCAATGAGGAAAGTATCACGAAATAGTCTTCAAGTTGAGCCTACGTCATCGGCAGAGCCGTAACTTGTGGGGGGTAACTGCCCCCCAGAGAAGCTCCCCGCCGTTCCAGGGGGCCCATTTTCAGACAAAATTTTCTTACTTTATATACGACAGAAACATGAAATTAGAAATGAAGCATCAAATAGGGTCGCAACATTACATAAACAAAACAGCACACAAAAGGTAAATAGAACAAAAATGAGTCGTGGACACATTGGAGTAATATTTATTCGTATGGCTTTGAGATTTATCAATATTGTCTCCTTAATAATTTTGTCATGTATGGAATGGGCCCAGGGAGTAACAAATGAAACCGCAGACCTTCCCGTGCGGGAGGTCCCACAGGCTCCGGTGGGCCCATAAAGATTAAGAGAAAGTTGGAGAGAGGAAGCCCAATAATTAGAAATCAATTTGTTTCTAGGGGCCCAAATAAGCTTATTAATGCTTGTTCCCCCCAGAAAAGAGTTGAGTTGATTTTGAGTTTAACGTCCCGTTCAGCAGCGAGGCTATATGGTACGTGGACCTACTGATTATCGTGAAATCCTAACCACATGAGCTCCCACCGGGAAATGAACCCGGGTTTCCCACGCCAAGACTCCACCAGAAAAGAATCTAAGTTACGGCGCTGGTCATCAGTTGCAGGGAGGGTCCCGATTTCCATTACATTTCGTCTTTAATATTCTTTTAACTTCTAATTTCGAAAGAAGAAAAGACGACAGAAATTATTTTCACATTCTTCAACCCTTTTAAATTCTTGCCTTTTTCGGCGTTTTTCTTGAGCCTCAGATAAGCAGCGACAGTGCCATCCCGGGCGGGACTCAGATAAGGGCGGGAAACTTTTTTACCCATGTTGAGAGATCATTAAAAGGACGCCCAAAAATTTCCTAAAATGCACCCTACAAATTTAAAAAATTCTGATACGTCCCTAATGATCGTAAAATTATGGTTCATACGTCGTTTTGTTCAGAATGCAGTATCCTTTCAGATGGTTTCACCCGCATGTCCCTCGAACATCTCTAAGATGGGAAAAATTGAGTAAAATAGGGTTTTTCTGCTGAAAAATCCCTTTTTCCCGTTTTGGGGCCCTCTGTCGCGGCCCTGGGTTAACATAGAGATCTGGAAATCACTTTAAAAATATTACTTATGGTACAAATTACTTGCGCTGCAATGAGCACTTTCAGGCCCATTGCTAGTTTTGTACAGCGGGGGACACTTCTAAATGGTACAGCCATATGGAGATTTACGGCTAAGGTGTACCATTTAGAAGTGTCCCCCGCTGTACATATATGCATATATTTAAAGGAAATCTAATATTCATATTATTTCTTGTTTATTAATACATATATAATTAGGTTAAAAACCAGCGCTGGTAAAATTATTATAGATTGGTAATTTTTCTATTAATCTTATATAAATTTATATATTCATGTGTGCATTTATGTATTGTTTAATGTATGTATATATATGTATATGTTAATCTTTAAAAGTTATTCTTTTCAGTTTTTTTTTTAAAAAAAATAATTCCAAGTAAGGCAAAAGTTTAGTAGCTAGCTAGCTCATTTGGAAACACTGTTAAGCTCAGTGACAGTTTCTTCTCGTCGTAGCGGAGAGGGGGAAAGCTGTTAAATCGTATATAAGTAAGAAGGGAATGACAGCGAGGAGGCAGATTTCGGATTCTTTTGATAGAATCGAGACGGAAATTTTTAGCGGGAGGAGCTTTCGTGCTCCTTGGGTCTCTTTTTGCTTCGCGACTTTTCTTTTTAAGTCAGAGCAGGGGTACAGCCGAAAGAGATGGCTGTGTATAGGGTCAACCTTTAGACTTGTTAAGCGGAATACGAATCAGAATATTTGAATTCTGGTTGTATGTCCATGGGTAAGGTCTAAGGATAGGTTCGATTCCCGGTTAGGAATATTTTAAGGAAATGAATTGTAGCAGGGATTTTTAGATCTATTGTGACAACGTTCCTTCCGAACGCTGTATGTTTTCAGAAATTTTCTTTATTTTGATTTTAGGGAAGGCTGTTGCTAAGGCAACCGAGCCGGATGAGTAGTATATACTTTTTTTTCTCGGTTAGTTGTTTTTGATTAGCCGATTAGAATTTTCACAGCTGATTCCTCACATAAGGGGATGGTAGGCTGTTGTTTGATTTGATTTTATTCCTACTACCGAGCCTGAGAGAAGGTGCTTTATTCCTAAATGAAGGAATTTTCCATTTCCCTTTACCTTTTAAAGTCTGTTAGCTAGCTGATTTCCTTAAGGGTTGTCCAATAAAGGGCGATTCCTGAATTAGGGATTTAGGCCAGACTGTACTCAGAATGTTGGGTCTGTCTTTAGAGTATGTGAGGTTCATGATGGCTTGTACGAGGACGCATGTTCAGGACCTCTCTTAAGGAATTTTAGACAAATCTTAAAGGAAGCTTCATGTTTGGAGCGAACTGTTATTTAAGGTTTTAAATAGGTGGGGACCTCTGGGTCTAGAGGTGTACCTGTACAAATTCTTTTTTTTTTATTAGAGAAATCATTTACATTAAGGAATATTAATCTCAGAGAACATTTTTTGTTTTTGTTTTTGAAATTTTGAATAAACTAGTCTACTTGGAAAAGTCTGATTGATATAAAATTCCCTGAACCTTGGGTATTGATATTAAGTTTATTGTTTACTAGTTACCTAGACGATTAGTAAGCAAATTTATTTATATTATGTGAGTGTCTCGAATTAATTTTCAGGTTTTGAAGCGTAGTATAAGATAGTAGAAGGAACATACTATATGATATACGTGTTATATAGGGCGCATCGCATAATTTTGGGGGCTGCTGTCCAGGATATTAGACTTTTCTTTTAAGTAGTATATGCGTTTAAGATCAGGGAAGATACTGAGAAACATGGAGTCCAATTCTATAGAATTAGAAGCTTTGAGACAAGCTCTGGGAATGGAAGGAACCGAACAGTTGAGCGCTGAGTCTCTATTAGATTTTATTAGGAATTTGAAAGACTCACAAAATACACGAAGAAGTGAAAACGCTAGTTGCTCGTGTAGACAAGATTTTGAGGAAGTGAAATTACAGCTTTCACATTTTTCTGGGGATCCGTCGCAAGATCCATTTGAGTTTTTGTCTACTTTAGAAGACTTTGCAGCGCATAAACAAGTCTCTTTAGAGATTATTCTAGAAAGAGTCGTGCCAAAAGTCTTAGAGCGAGAAAGTAAGGAATGGTTCCAGTTTAAGAAGCCTTTCGCAAATTTTGCGGAATTCAAAGACAGCTTCCTTAAGGAATATTTCAGTTTTAATTATAAGGAAGAGATTGAATCGCAGTTAGTGAGTAGGATTCAGAAACCTAGTGAACCTCTAGCGCGTTTTGTTAGGGAGATGTCACTTTTGTTTAAGAGATTGCCTGACCCTCCACGAGAAGTAGAACAAGTAAAGAAAATTTTGACCAAGGTACACCCAAAGTATAAGGTCTATTTGCATGAAAAAGAGTTTTCGGGAATGAAAAAGCTAGAAGCGTATGCTTTAAAAATACAGTCATATTTATTAGAGGAATTGAATTACGTAAAGTCTCATGAGGTTGAACAGAAAAGGGCAGACTTAGCTGTAGTTGCTACAAAGGGGACGGTTTTAGACAGTGCGCCGGAAATTAGAGCAGAAGCTCTAAACCCAGCTGTTTTTAAGAGACAAGATAAAGTTGTAGGCGAGAATACTAAGGAAAGACAGCCGATAAAATGCTTTTTTTTGCAAATCTCACGGGCATAAAAAATCAGTCTGCGAAAAGTTTAAGAAGTGGAAGAAAAATGCATTAAAAGAGAACGTATCTGCAGCTACTTTTGTTAGGAAATTAGCGACAAGTAAAAATGCACCGCCATATATATTTGGATATTTCTATAGGCAGCCGACAGAACTTTTCTTGGATTCTGGGAGCCAAATATGTATCACAGATGGAAACACTGCTACGAGATGGGAAAAACAGGGCGCTCGAAGTAAAAAAAAAATAAAGCAGGAAATTTCGTTGGCCTCAGGACATGTTTTCGCACACAAGCTTGTTTTTCCAACTTTCTGTATAAAGAAAAAGAAATTGTCGCATCCATTTTATGTTTTAGAGTCGGCTAACATTCCCGTTATAGTTGGAAATGATCTGTTAACGAAAGCCAAAATAGATTTACACATGTGTAAAAATGGTTGGCGTTTTCAGAATGAAGAGAAACTAACCGGTTTTATTGAGCCACAAAGACATAACACTTACAAAGGGAGGTGCAATAATAGGGCAAATATGCGAGCACAAGACATGGGGTCAGCCTTTTCTTCTGAAATGAAAGAAGGAGGGAAAAAGGTGTCTGGTAGCATTGCAGAATCTCCACAGAGAGAGAGGAAATTGAGGACCGATTGGGAATAAAAGAAAAGGAATAACGGATCAGGTCATTTTTTACGGTCGCGTCGGCCAAAGACAAAACCTCCGGGGCCAGGGAACCACTAATAAAGGCTACTATTCTGGGGGAGAAACATATTTTTATGCGGATAGCGGGAGCTCCCTCTTCTATGTGTCGCAAAAGGAAGCAGAAAGGTGGGAAGCCAAAGGTTGCAAATTCAGAAAGGACACTTTGTTTTTGTCTCTAGCCCAGGGACAGCTATTTCTCAAAAGAGCACTATAGTCAATGTTTTTATTAACGGTATTCGTATAAGGCAGAAGTTCCATCTCCTTCCCTCTCTTATAAAAGACGTGATTGTGGGGAGGGATTTTCTCCAGAAAAGTAAAATTGTTCTTTATATTTCTCAGAATTGCTGGAATATTGACGATGGTTTACAGCCTGTTTGTGTTTTTGACTCTGAGAAGAAAGAAAAAAAGGTCGCACTTGGAGGACTCTTTGTATATTCAAGAGAGACAGAACACCGTTATAGAACAGATGTTGTCTCGTGTCGCTATTGATAAAGATACAAAAGAGAGGTTGAAAGGAATTTTGGAAAAACACAGAGAGGCTTTTAGCCATAAACCGGGACTTACACATCTAATAAAACATAAAATAAATGTTCGGAATCCAAAACCATTTTCATCTAAATTGAGGCCGCTCTCTTTTGAGAAGAGAAAGATAATGGAAGAGGTTCTTGACCAAATGGAAAAAGATGGGATCATTGAAAAAACACTTCATTCCAAATATATCAGTGCTCCTATTTTACATCAAAAGAAAAATGGGGATTATAAGCTAATAATGGACTCGAGAGTTTTGAATTCTATGAGTGAGGGTCAAAAATACAGTCTTCCTAGTATGACAGAAGCTCTTTCTTATTTAGGAAATAAGCGTTATTTTATATCACTGGATATTATATTTGCTTTCTCACAAATTAAGTTTGATGAGCAGAGTAAGGAATTTACTACCTTTATTACGCATAAGGGCTTATTTAGGTTCACAAAAGGGTGCTACGAAATCAAGGATCTTCCGCATAGTCTGGCTAAGCTCATGCAATTGGTGCTTAAGGAACTTTATTTTACTAAAGTTATAGTATACTATGATGACATCCTATGTGGCGGAGAAACAAAAGAAGAACTTCTCGAAATTTTAGATGAGACGTTAAAGAGAATTAAAGAGGCTGGGTTAACACTAAATCCTGATAAGGCGGTATTTTTCGCTCAAGACATTGAATTTCTTGGCCACCGTATTAGGCCTGTGTATATTTCTTGTACTGAACAAAAAATCAAAATGGCCAAACAGTTTCAGAGACCAAGAAATGTAAAACAAGTCCAAGCGCTTTTAGGCTTTTTCAATTTTTTCATTTTCGGATTAAGGGGATTGCTAAAATTTTAGCGCCAATAACAGATTTTTTGAAGAAAGATAAACCGTTTATATGGACTCAAGTTCATGAGGAAGCGTTGAATAAATTAAAGGAGGCTCTAGCAGAAGACCCCATGCTTCTCCTACCTAAAATGGGGGAGCTGTACCACATATTCGTAGATGGCTCTAGTATCGCGTCGGGGTACACTCTGTGTCAAAAAGATGACCAGGGGAAACTGGGGGTAGTGGCCTATGGGTCCAGAAAGTTATCACCGGTACAGGCGAAGTACAGCGCAACACATCTCGAACTTTTGGCTATAGTATTAGCTTTAGAGAAGTTTGAAATTTTCTTGATGCATGCACCAGTCGTGTATGTGTACACTGACCACAAACCGATTTTGACTATTCTTAAGTCGAGTAAAATCTCTCCGACGTTAAGTCGCTGGGCTGCGAGAATTTCTCGATTTCCTGTTGTTTTGAAATTCTTGCCGGGAAAGAAACAGCCAGTAGATATGCTTTCTAGATTAGAAGGAAATTATACAGAAGGGCCAGAATTTGAGGGTTCCGCTGAAGCAAATGATTTACTTCCTCTTGAATCAGAAAGTGACAAGGGCTTTCTGAAGGTGGAAGTAGAGGGCCAGAAGTTGATAGATATTCAGGATCTTCCTTCAAATGATTTATTTTTCATAGATGTTCAGAGAACTAAGGAGATAAAAACTCTGAAGAAGGAACTGAAGAGGAAGCGAAACGATGAAATTCCTCTGAGTGGTAGGTCGTGCTACATTACAGACAGGGAGAAGTTACAGTTCATGTCTGAGTTACCTTTTAATATTTTGGCTGTAAGTAAGGACGAACAAGTTGAGGAATTTCCAAATTCTTATGATTTACAAGATTTCGAAAAATGGCGACAACTTCAAAGGGCTGACACGCTTCTTGGTAAATTGATTGATTATAAATGCGGAGAGAAAAGAAATTTTTCCAGGCGACTTAAACAGACTTTGCGACAGCTCGATAGAGTTACCTTCTTTAATGAAGAGAATATTTTGATGAGGACTGTCAAAATTAAGGGGGAAGAAAAGGATGTAATATGGGTACCAGATAAACTGCGGGCCACAGTTTGTAAAGCAGCCCATATTGAGAAAGAGTCAGGGCATCCGTCCTTCATAGAAACTTTAGATAGAATCAGAAGTCGTTTTTTCTGGAAAGAAATGAAGAAGAATGTTAAAGATTTCACGAAGGCTTGCGTTCCGTGTAGCATTTTTAAGGAAAATATAAATACGAAGTTCGGATATATGGAGAGTTCCTTAGTAAAAGCACCCGGAGAAGTCCTGTATGCGGACAATCTAGGTCCTATCACAAAAACTAAAGTAGGAGGGTATCGATATTGTTTAGTATTGGTAGATGCTTTCACAAGGCTAGTGAAACTTTTCCCTCTTCGAAGGCTTACAGCAAAGATTATGGTTGAATGTATTCTGACTTTTTTCTCAGAATTTGGAACATACAAAAGATTAGTGACGGATAATCACAGTATTTTCAGTAGTGAAATTTGGAAAAGGGCCATGGAGAGCTTAGGGGCCAGATACAGTTTTATCAGTTCATATAGGGCGCGTGCTAACAAGGCTGAAAAGGCAATAAAGGACGTTAAATGTCTTTTAGGCATATATAATGCAAAGCACGAGAACTGGAATCAGGATTTGAAATTAATTGAATTCGCTCTGAATTCAAAGAAATGTTCGAGCACTGGGTACTCTGCATTTTATTTACATTTTGGCAGGGAGCTTCGACATCCTTGGTTAGATTTAGAAACCAAGAAAGAGAAGGAAACAAATTTGAATGTCGATCACCCGAAATATGTGGCCGAGTTGAGGAACAGGTTGGAGAAAGCTTACCAACGGGCGAACAAAATTCAAGAAGAGAAGCATAGAACATATGGGAAGATTTATAATAAGGGAAGACGACCAAGTCCTTTTAAAGTAGGACAAGATATATGGCTGAGAGTCATTAGGATTTCCTTGCCTACTCAGAATATTAGCGCATCGTTGGCGAATCGATATTCTGGTCCATGGTGTATACAGAGTCAGGTAGCCGCCAACACATTTTTGGTAAGGAACAAGTGGTCCGGGAGGACAGTAAAAACCAATGCAGATATGATGAAACCTGTTTTTAAAGCTCCCGACTTTGCTAAACACGTCGTCGAATTACAAGCAGAGTACGCGAAGGAAATCAGTCCGAACGAAATAAAAAAGAAAGATGGGGGGAGAGTAAAACTACCCACCGACCCTGTAGTTTGATTTTTTTCTTTTTTTTCTTGAAGTTGGATTTTGTAAACAACAACCTTTTTTAGAGATGTTTTTATTTTAGCTAGTTCAAGCTGAGTTCGCTTCGAGAGCAGTTCACGTCACGAGACGAGACCATAAAGTTCAGAGCCTTAGTTTCTCTAAAGTACATTCAGACAGCATGTCTCGCCAGACTAGGTCAGTATACGTAGGTGCTAGACCTAACCCTGAAGACCCGTTAAAGCTTCAGTTATTATGTCACGTTGATGCACCGAAATAAAATAAAAGAAGAGCAAGGTTTGCTCTAGATAAAACTTCAAGTTCAAAAAGAAGCCGAGTGGAAGTGGCCGAAATGACACTGAAGGATATTCGTAACATGCAGTGCGAGCGGAAAAAAGAGGAGTGGCACCATTCTTTTGAGCATCTTCCGGGTTCCTCAAGAACGCAACACGAGGACGAGGATTTCATAGACCTTTTTACGGATGGAGAAGGACTGGGAATTCTAAGGACTCCAGGGAAAAACATCAGGTTTCCGGAGAGAAAAGAAGAAGCATCCCAAATCAGGAGGAAGCTGGATCTTTAAGGATTGATTGTAAGTCAATATTTCTCTTTTTTTCAGGAAAGTGTTATTTGGTTCAAATTGATTCGTGAACTGTATGAGACTTTAGACTTTCGAGGCAGCCATAAGTCCTCGAGACAAATTATCAATTCTGATTTTTTTTGTGTGTGTGCTGTAAATAATTGTGCTGATTGTGTGTTTTTGAAGTGAATTTTCCCTCAATGTGAATGGGGGAAAAACTGTTCCGGACTTCAGACTTTTGGGCATTTATAAGTCCCAAATACATATATTATCAAAGTTCAAGTGAGTGTATGTGAAATTGTGTTTGTGTTTCGAAAGTGATTTTTTTCCCTTAAATGTATTCGGGGGAAAAAGACTGGAAGAGACTATGAACTGAGAAAGTTAAGTGGAAAACACAGTTTTTTTTTTCTAAAGGTCGCGGTATATGCAATGAGTACTTTCAGGCCCATTGCTAGTTTTGTACATATATGCATATATTTAAAGGAAATCTAATATTCATATTATTTCTTGTTTATTAATACATATATAATTAGGTTAAAAACCAGCGCTGGTAAAATTATTATAGATTGGTAATTTTTCTATTAATCTTATATAAATTTATATATTCATGTGTGCATTTATGTATTGTTTAATGTATGTATATATATGTATATGTTAATCTTTAAAAGTTATTCTTTTCAGTTTTTTTTTAAAAATAATTCCAACTAAGGCAAAAGTTTAGTAGCTAGCTAGCTCATTTGGAAACACTGTTAAGCTCAGTGACAGTTTCTTCTCGTCGTAGCGGAGAGGGGGAAAGCTGTTAAATCGTATATAAGTAAGAAGGGAATGACAGCGAGGAGGCAGATTTCGGATTCTTTTGATAGAATCGAGACGGAAATTTTTAGCGGGAGGAGCTTTCGTGCTCCTTGGGTCTCTTTTTGCTTCGCGACTTTTCTTTTTAAGTCAGAGCAGTGGTACAGCCGAAAGAGATGGCTGTGTATAGGGTCAACCTTTAGACTTGTTAAGCGGAATACGAATCAGAATATTTGAGTTCTGGTTGTATGTCCATGGGTAAGGTCTAAGGATAGGTTCGATTCCCGGTTAGGAATATTTTAAGGAAATGAATTGTAGCAGGGATTTTTAGATCTATTGTGACAACGTTCCTTCCTAACGCTGTATGTTTTCAGAAATTTTCTTTATTTTGATTTTAGGGAAGGCTGTTGCTAAGGCAACCGAGCCGGATGAGTAATATATACTTTTTTTTCTCGGTTAGTTGTTTTTGATTAGCCGATTAGAATTTTCACAGCTGATTCCTCACATAAGGGGATGGTAGGCTGTTGTTTGATTTGATTTTATTCCTACTACCGAGCCTGAGAGAAGGTGCTTTATTCCTAAATGAAGGAATTTTCCATTTCCCTTTACCTTTTAAAGTCTGTTAGCTAGCTGATTTCCTTAAGGGTTGTCCAATAAAGGGCGATTCCTGAATTAGGGATTTAGGCCAGACTGTACTCAGAATGTTGGGTCTGTCTTTAGAGTACGTGAGGTTCATGATGGCTTGTACGAGGACGCATGTTCAGGACCTCTCTTAAGGAATTTTAGACAAATCTTAAAGGAAGCTTCATGTTTGGAGCGAACTGTTATTTAAGGTTTTAAATAGGTGGGGACCTCTGGGTCTAGAGGTGTACCTGAACAAATTCTTTTTTTTTTTTTTGATTAGAGAAATCATTTACATTAAGGAATATTAATCTCAGAGAACATTTTTTTTTTGTTTTTGTTTTTGAAATTTTGAATAAACTAGTCTACTTGAAAAAGTCTGATTGATATAAAATTCCCTGAACCTTGGGTATTGATATTAAGTTTATTGTTTACTAGTTACCTAGACGATTAGTAAGCAAATTTATTTATATTATGTGAGTGTCTCTCGAATTAATTTTCAGGTTTTGAAGCGTAGTATAAGATAGTAGAAGGAACATACTATATGATATACGTGTTATATAGGGCGCATCGCAGCGCCAAATACCAATCTCCTATCTTCAATACTAAGGACGGGAAAAATATTTTCCTCTTCTGCGAATATTTCCGAAATTTCCCAAGGATACTATAAAACTTCAAAAATTTCCTGACACGTTCCTACTTACCGTAGGATAATGATACATACGTCGTTCTCTTTAGAATGGAATAGGCTTTTAGATATTATCAACCGCATGCCCCCAGGACGTTTCTAAGAAGGCTACAAGTGAGGAAAATAGGGATTTTTGCAGAAAAAATCCTTTTTCCCCGATTTGGGGCCCTCTGGCGCAGCCCTGGCTTAACATAGTGAACTGGAAATCACTAAAAATATTACTTATGGTACTAATTACTTGTGCCAAATACCTATCTCTTATATTCAATACTAAGGGCGGGAAAAATATTTTCGCCTTCTGCGAATATTTCCAAAATTTCACAAGGATACTATACAAACTTCAAAAATTTCCTGACACGTCCCTAATTATCGTAGGATGGTTATTCATACGTCCTTCTCTTCAGAATAGGCTTTCAGAAAGTACCCCTCAAATGTTCCTATCGTGTAGCCGAGTGGAGCAAGAATCGCGAAAGTGGGGTTTTTGGTCAAAAATATCCCTTTTTTATCCTTTTGTCCCTCTCAACGCCCCTTCTATGTTGACGAAGAGATCCGGAAAAATTCTCATAAAAACTAATGGGTCCACTGATTGTTTATGGAAAATGTTAGGATTCTAGGATTAAAGAGAAGCTCATAAAAAAAATGTTGAAGTTAGACCTCAGTAAAAAAAAATTGTAATTTGTAAATTGATGACGCTATACCCTCTTATGTTCAGACGCTCGCAAGCGTATAGACCCTTCGAAGGCATTCTTGAATGCCTCCTCTCTTGGAAAATAAAAAACCGGAAGTAAATAGCATTCTTAGTTCTCTTTTAATCGAATCTTTAAGACACTACAATATCGGTCGAAAAGGACCGAAAAAACTTAAAAGGGTTTGTATCAGCATGCGTAGAATAGACAGTTCTAACTTTATGTTCCATAACTACTAGTTTATTTTCTTATATTCATATGAGGACTTTGTGGCAAATTGAGGCCACATGATCACGAGGCTGCTGAACACGAGGCGCAATCCACTGGGGTTAGAATTCCTCTGAAGTGCAAGGTCGGACGAATATTGTGTAAACGGATTTACGTTTACGGATTTACAGATAGAGTTACCATTTTATGACAAGAAATGGAATATAAAGATTTGTTAGATGATAACAGTTATGCATTTTGTTTCGCCCTTTTTCTAAGTAGAAAGGTGAGGTGACATCTTAAATAGGATCATTCTGGTGACTCGCGATCCCTATTGTAAGTTCGATCATTATTCGCAATTTGTGCCCAGCTACGAACAATTCCTTGGAACTCATTATTTAGCCCATACTACAGCAGTAAGGACGTGTTTAGCCCATATGTGTTCATCAATTCTTTTCCAAACACATTACTTGCCAGACAGTTACGAAGGTTGATACAGATGACGTAATTTTGTGTTATTGGCGTTCCACCTGTCAAGGAAGTTGTCTCAACTCTTAGACCTATAGAAATTGAATATTTTTCACGTTACTATACACCAGAAGTATCCCTTTTGTAGATTGTAAAACTTTACTGAATTGCCACACCCAGTATCAAACTCGCGTGCCCAACGTAATGAAACTAACGCTTAAGCCACTATTCTAAGACATCACTGTTCTGGGAGAATGATAAAATGGAGCTGTAGTGATATTTTAGTAATTACACACTTTTACGATTCCAGTGTAATAATGCTGAAACTTTCTGATTTCAGTCATGATAAAATAGTAAAGTATTATGCTGAAAGAACAGTGCAGAGAATTCAACTTTAAAATGACAACTCATATGTACGGAGGCGCTGCCATATGTTCTCACCTAGGGCCCTGATTTTTCACGACACGGCATTGGGCAGATACTTATATTGATTGGAATCTGTTGTTTCAGGGCACTGGATTATTTTTTTAAGTTAATTAATTTAACGAACCTTCCTCAGTACCTTGTTTTCTATTTTGACGCGTTTTACTCACTTTTACAGTTTTTCCACCAACTCTTTAAGAAGAGAGACAAAAACACGGAAGCATGGAGGACAGTAAAAATCACAAACACTATTCGCGCGTTCTTCCCTTGCCTGAAGTAAAACAATAAAATATGGTTAAGATGCAATTTTTGGTCCTTCATTTTCTATGTGGTGTCAAATCCAGAGTTGGAGTGGGGCAGTGGGTCGTGGGTCAACAGCATGTGACCCACTGCGACCCATCAAACACCGTGACCGACTGCGACGCACCACCCACCGTTATTCACCACTCACTATGACGCTCTCTGACCCACCGACCCTCTCTGCTCGCTGCATTGTAGACGGCATCTTCTGACGGAACCAAACGCCAATGAACCATAAAATTTCTCCTCCAAAACATGTTAAACCGCCTATATGTGTGATTTGATTGCTTTAAGGTGGGTCTAAAAGCACTACAAAAGTACCAGAAAAGTACCCCGGATGAGTTTCGAACCACCAACCTTATGATTACTGGGCGGGTGTTCTTCCGACTTCGCCACGGAGGCGATGAAGGAGACGTTGCTTGCAAAGGGATAAATCGTTGAGATCGTTTTAATTTGATCAGTCAGAATGCTCTTTTAACGGTATATATGAGACGATAACTGTTTGGGATAAGATAAAATGCGTTCGCCATGTAATTTTATAACAAAATGACGCGTGTCTATTTACTTTATTTCATAGTTCTCCCATACTCACTTTCTAATGATCCACGACATTTGGCATATAAATTCATACAATTATCGCACTCAAGATTTCTGACTTCATGATGTTGAGGTAGAGGTTATTCTTGACCCCCGGAGCTCACTTTAGGTACAATTCGTCAGGAAAAAATAATATATAATAATAACCGCTTGCACATGACTGGCGATAGTTCGTGTTGGTCTCTTCGCGATGAAACCGCGACGAATCGAAGGAGCGCGGACCAAAACGAAGTCCTCGCTGCGAGGGGGTGGTAGCTTCAAGACCCCGACGCGAGGTATCTGTTTCGACTCGACGAAACCCTGCCGGCAGTGGGACACTAGCGGCAATCCTTCGACTCGTCTCTATATTAACGATCGACGTTTACTTGCAATTGGGCCACTAGGTGTTGGCGACGTTTATGGCATCAATTTTCATATAGGCTGGCTGTTGAAAGGGACGTTAAACTCAAAATCAACTCAACTCAACTCAACAAAAATACAGTGCTTCGCGTCATATATCCATATATGCTTACCATGCGCTTTATAATAATTGCTGGGGCGCTTAGAGCACAGTAGAGATCAATTAATAAAGTTGTGAGAAAAGTAGACATAACATTTGTTACGTAAGCTTCTGTTTGTTGGTTTACATACCTTGATTTGGGAGTTTCAAATTTCATCCGCTTTTAAACTGAGAAGTATCGATAATTCGACAAGGAAATAATTAGACCATGATAATTTAATTGAAATTCATCGTAAGTTTGCCCATGACAAACACTTTACCATTTTATATCGTAAAGGTTAAATCCATCATTATTGTAACAGAGCAGTGCTTGAGGGAGTGACCGTAGAAATTCAAAGTCCGATTAGTTAGAATTTGACAACCTAGTTTTATTACAGGTATAAACTCTTTAGCCGGTAGAAAAGAGGACTTGGATCATGTGTCAGAGTTGATGATGATGTGTTTTGATGGGTCAGTGGTTCATGGTGCGTGGTAGGTCGGAGTGGGTCCTGGTCGGTAGTGAGTCAGAGTGGGCCAAGTTGGGTGGTGGATCATGGGTCAGAGTGGGTTGTGGTGGGTCAAATTTTCATTCACCCACGCCATCTCTGATCAAATCTGTAAAACCAACCCAAACAAAGAGCAATACTACTACACAAAACGCTCAATATCTTAGCTATTCATGACAAACTATTGCATTATCCGAATAACTCTAGTATATCCACAAACCATCATTTGTCATATTTTACCGAAATACATCATGACTTTTCTGACAACCTGGTATTTGAAACGTTGTTAATACGCAAAGTTCATTGATCTCATTACTTATTCACTTATTCTCTTATGATCATAGCAATCTTTAGGGTACTTCCCGTAGACATAGATAGGTGAAATGTATTATCCAGGCATGCTGTAGCGTGCAAGTAAACCATTGAAAAGCAATAGGATAATACTTCCCTCTTCGAAACCCCCTAAAATGGATACTTCTTCGACTTTGCAATAATAATAATAATAATAATAATAATAGCTAAGATGTTTAGCGTTTTGTGTAGTAGTATTGCTCTTCGTTTGGTTTGGTTTTACAGATTTGACAACACATTGAAGATTGAAGAAAAAAATTGCATATTCTCCATATTTTATTGTTTTACTTCAGGCAAGGGAAGAACGCGCGAATACTGTTTGTGATTTTTACTCTCCTCAATATTTCTGTGTTTTAGTCCCTCTTCTTAAAGAGTTAGTGGAGAAACTGTAAAAGTGAGTAAAACGCTTAAAATAGGAAACAAGGTACTGAGGAAACTTAAAAAATAATCCAGTGCCCTGAAAGACCAGATTCCAATCAATATAAGTATCTGCCCAATGCCGTGCCGTGAAAAATCAGGGCCCTAGGCGAGAGCATATGGCAGCGCCTACGCATGAGTTGTCAATTTAAAGTTGAGTTCTCTGCACTATTCTTTCTGTATAATACTTTACTATTTTATCTTGACTGAAATCAAAAAGTTTCAGCATTATTACACTGGAATCGTAAAAGTGTGTAATTACTGAATTCACTAGAGCTCCATTTTTCCTTCTCCTAGAACAGTGTTGTCTTAGAGTAGTGGCTTAAGCGTTAGTTTCGTAATGTTGGGGACGCGAGATCGATTCCGGGTGTGGCAATTCAGTAAAGTTTTACAATCTACAAAACTGATACTTCTGGTGTATAGTAACATGAAAAATATTCAATTTCTCTGGTTCTAAGAGTTCAGACGACCTCCTTCACAGTTGAAATGCCAGAAACACAAAATTACATCATCCGTATTAACTTCATTCCTAACCGTGTGGCAAGTAACGTGTTTGGACAAGAATTGATGAATACATAAGGGCTAAACTCGTCCTTACTGCTGTAGTATGTGCCAAAAATGAGTTCCAAGGAATTGTTCGTAGACGTGCGCAAATTGAAAATTGTTATCGAACTTACAACGCTAGTCACGGGAATGATCCTATTTAAAGTGTCACATCACCTTTCTATTTAGAAGAAGGGCGAAACAAAATGCATTACTGTTATCAGCTGACTAATCTTTATATTCCATTTCTTGTTGTCATAAAATGACAATTCTATCTGTGAATCCATAAACTTAATAAAATTTTGCGTTCATGTATAAACCTAAGAAACATCTGACATACTCTATATCTTTTATGTTCCTATGAATATCTTCGACTATGTTACTTTTTCTTTCCTTCTGTGGTAATAATAATAATAATAATAATAATAATAATAATAATAATAATAATAATAATAATAATAATAATATAATCAAGGAATAACAAAATTACAATACCAATTACATAAACATTATCTTTCCATTCAGAAAAATTAATAATTACCACGACGGGATTTGAACCCAAGTAGCTGCAATGGGAGTTTCCTGCTTTAACAATTTCTTTTAAACTAATCGCCCTAGTCGGATTATTGTTCGCCACTTGCACCTCATCTCCCTTCGACGTATTCCAAACACTACAGGAACGCGAACACAGAAATAATGAGGACAATTAAAATTCCGACCTTGCTCTTCAGAGGAATTCGAACCCCTAGTGGATTTCGCCTCATGATCAAGTGGCCTCAATTTGACACTAATTCCTCATATGAATATAAGAAAATAAAGTAGTAGTTATGGAATATAAACATAGAACTGTCTATTTCTACACGTGTTGATACAACTTAAAGAATGTGAAAATAATTTTGTCGTCTTTTCTTCTTTGGAAATTAGAAGTTATATTAAGACGAAATGTAATGTAAGTCGGGACCATCCCTGCAACTCATGACCAGCGCCGTAACTTATCTTCTTTTCTGGGTGAGCCTTTGGCGTGGGAGACCCGGGTTCAATTCCCGGTGGGAGCTCATGTGGTTAGGATTTCACGTTAATCAGTAGGTCCACGTATCATATAGCCTCGCTGCTGAACGGGACGTTAAACTCAAAATCAACTCAACTCTATTCTGGGGGACAAGCATTATTAAGCTTATTTCGGCCCCTAGAAAGAGTTGATTTCTAATTATTGGGCCCCCCTCTCCAACTTTTTCTTAATCTTTATGGGCCCACCGGAGCCTGTGAGCCCTCCCGCACGGCTAGATCTGCGGTTCCCTTAGTTACGCCCTGGGCCCATTACATACATGGTAAAATTATTAAGGGGACAATATTGATAAATCTCAAAGCCATACGAATAAATATTACTCAAATGGGTCCACGACTCATTTTTGTTCTATTTACGTTTTGTGTGCTGTTTTGTTTATGTAATATTGCGACCCGATTTCATGTTTCATGTCTAATTTCATGTTCCTAAGGTATATGGAGTAAGAGAATTTTGTCTGAAAATGGGCCCCCTGGAACGGCGGGGAGCTTATCTGGGGGGCAGTTACTCCCCACAAGTTACGGCTCTGCCGATGACGTAGTCTAAACTGAAGAATATTTCGTGATACTTTCTTCATTGAGCAACGTGTATATAACTTGTTTTTGAGTTAAAAAGGAAATCTCGAGTAAATCATTAAGACACTCACACAAGTTGGTTATATTTTCTTATTTATATTTTTATTTATATTGTGTTTATATATTTTTTGTTAGATTTGAGTATTTTGTTTATATTTTTCCATTAAACGACTTTAACTAGGTGTTAGTTTGGGTGGAAATTTAAATGGCGCATTGGGTGAGTGGTTAGCGTATTGGACTTTTATTTGGTGGACCCGGGTTCAAGTCCCGGCCGGGCTGAAGCTTTTTCAAGTTTTGTTGTTTCAATTTCAATTTCAATCCATACTCGGTGTGACATGCAAGATCTTCTCTCCTCCAGAAAGAAGATGTTGGAATGAGGAGAATTGGAGAAGGTCTCTCAATGGAGGCAATCATTTACAAAGTTATTTCCAGTAGTTGTTCTAGATTTGATATTTTCAGCTACTTTCAAGCATTTTCTGATTCATATGTGATCAGTGTTTTTATTTCTTTGATTATACAGTACATAATGAAAAAATACATTACATACACAGCAATATTGAGATTAACATATGTTCATTGGACAACACGCTCTGAACCAGAGAGATTAATCTCAGAATGGAGAACTGTTTCCTTAGTCACCTACTTTACAATTTTACTCGCATAAACACCTGGATCAGGGCTACCAACTGCTGTCAGTGCCGAGAAAAGTTACGTGTAAGTTGGGCATCTGTCTAGGCGTTCTCACAACTGCAAATTACCTGGACAATAAGTAATGGAATTAGAGGGCTTATGGGAAGAATTACTTTTGTGGCTGGGTGTACAGAGATTATAACGTCGTAATTGTAGCTCCAGTTCATCCATTGGTTACGTTACAGAGAATAGTTTTCCCATACGTGTAAATTGGACATTTTAATTTAAACTCAGAATTTGAGTCGCCTGTTTTGCAAATTGATAAATGAAAAAATAAACATTATTTTATGCATACTACTAGGATTGACACTTATACAATGTATGAAAATTTCAGATAAAAGCTATTTGTTTCTACACGGAAAGCAAGAGGAAATATTGAGTAAAGTTAAAGCTCGATGGCTTTTATCATACTTTAAAATTTGGTTGTTTACAATTATTCGATTCCGAAATTACATGAGTTGCTTGAAGAAAATGTTAGTCATAGGGAGGATACGCGGTAGCGTAGTCAGGAAGACGCTTACCCAGGGCGCCGCCTCTGAGGGTCCCCCAGCACCTGGATATAGTTGTTTGGATCCTTGCTTGTATATTCCACAATAAATTACACATACCTGCACTGAGAAAAAAAATCGTATGTGGCGTACGTATAATCGTATGTTACATTTGTAAATTCTGTAGATTTTGGTCTTAACGTACAGCAAGCGTATAACTGAAAACTCATATTTTATAATACTTTCTGTATAAGTGTTCCATCTATACGTACTTTCCGTATGAAACAATATAGGCGATCAGGATCTCACATACAAATGGACGTATATAACGTATAGCTGACGTAGGTAACATACAGATATGCATATAATATAAGGAAGACTGTCAGATACTAGACATCTTGCAACGACGTGATGTAACATCTAAGGGCAGTGCCTATGTAGCATACGGATAACGTATGCTCCATACTGATTTCTGTAGTAAGCAAGAGGATTTCGTGTATTTATACACTCCGCATCAAAAAAATTGCGACAGCTAACGCCCTCCAGTTAGGCCACCCAATATACACCGTCTTATTCCATAATCGTGTCAGGTAAAAAGATCCCCTCTCTCTCTCCTCCTTTCTTCTCTCCCATACTAAACTTTGATAACAACATGAGCGCAATTCTTATTTGAAACTACATATGTATTAGTTTCGATAAAATGAAATAACAAAACCGAGAAGAAACAAGATTCATATGTTGATGTAGGGAGAAACTGAAACACACACAATGAAAAATTGAAACCATTGGATGTCTATTACACAGAGATTCATAAATGAGGCAGAGAGAGAAAAGAGGAGAGAAGAATAAAAGGGAAAGGGAGAACAGATAAAACTGTGGAATTCAAACGTAGTAAGAAAAGAACCTAACATTATAAAGTTCCGTTTCCAGAAATCCAACAGTAATATAGGAATAACGTTCATTTTTACATATTTTTTCAGAACTATTCGAATATATAGAGGATGCTTTAAACATTCATTATGTAACTTTCATAATGGATAGCATACTCAATTTCAAGTAGAACTGTAGATCTCCGAGGCACATCTGGGATAATGTCAAAAGTTTAACACACATGCTTTGTTTCCGCGTGGTTCGATTGCAAATTAGGTAGTGTTCATTGGATGTACTGTTCCAAAATACATTCTAATATACCCCGTGGATAGCGTTGGTCATATCCTCCATTTCAGACTACTAATGCAAACTGAACAAAAAAGAAAAAATAAAGAAACGAATCAAAAAGGAAAAGAGAAAGAAACAAAGAGAAAACTGAAGAGTAATATTTTACTGCTACATTTCTATCAGAAATACCCTATATTAAAACTGTATCGTAATGAAAAGTTACAAATGTTGGAAAGGAAAAGTTTATATTCCTCACAGATGTAGCATGTTTCAAATTTCAACGTGAAAAAGACACATTGAATTATAGGATGGGAACAAATTTTGTGACGAAATAGTATAAATAAAATTTTGTTTCAAATAACCAAAGAGTTACCATTTTCTAGCCTTTTCCGAAGATTTATCTGTTCCAAATATCCAGCACTGATTTAATCTCTTCCGGATATAACGTAATTTGCACAGATAGAATGAACACGCTAAGAGCTCAAACGCATCAACGTGTCAGTTGGATGATGTTGGTTACGTTATAGACCTCCACAGATTCGAGGATTCAAATCCGTAGTGACCCGGTAATTCGACTGAGATTCGGTAACCCAGAGGATATAAAAGAGATTTTACTTATTTCCTTGCGCTTAAACAGTATTTCTGTCAGAGATGACCAGGACTGGAGATGTTATTCCCAGAGCACGAAAAACACGACGCAGAAGTTAACAGTTAGTTAGATTCTCCAGACCAGGTATATTGGGCTCTTGCTCCGTTTTAACTTTGGAACATGAAGTGCGTGTGAGAGAGAGGGAGAAGTGAACGATGCAAAGACAGGATAGGGAAATGTCAAGACAAAGAGAGAAGGGGACGAATATAAATATGGAACATACTTATCTAGGGGGCATAGGGGCGTCTTAGGGGGCATAGGGAGCGAAACACATGATCATTATAAAAATTCCAAATTGTATTCTGAAACTGCCAGTGAGCTTCAGGTTACTCACAAATATCACAAAATTAGTAGTCCGATGCTCAGTTACTAATATGGGCAGTTGCCTCCACCAGGGGGAGAGATACTCTTGCTGGTGGCTGTACCATATATGCTACTCAAGACATTGCATTCCACGATGTTGTCATTCTCATATCCTCCTGGATCGCTGCAATCTTGAATTGATTTTATATTTTGCAGTTATATTCCAATATATTAACAACAAAATAACCTATGGCTAGACGTCCATCCTCCTTTAGTGGAGGTGAACTTGTCTGACTTGATTTGACTTGAACGCAGTCCTGGTATGGCTTGGATATATTCCCGTCCTTCAACAGTTTTGGCAGTTCATAAGAAATTACAAAGATATATCAGTAAATGAAAACACTTCGAATGTGCATAGTGTTACACAAGTTTCGTGTATGAACCTAACTGAGAACAAGCTCAAACTTACAAAGAAAAACGAGATAATGTAAACCAAATCGGTATTACTTGCGTTTTAAAAGACTGAATTTTCACTGGAAATTAAACATATAACACTGATCAAAAATAAATATTTAATTACAAAGAAGACCTGCTGGAATTAATACACAGTTCCCAAATATTATGCCCTATTATGTCCTAAAACAGCGGTGGATCCAGAAATTCAACTAAAGGAAATATATTTCTGTAAGTTCTCAAATAAACTGAATTATTCTGTATATACAAGAATTTTGGGAGGTGAAATTATTTGATTTTTTTTTCACATAGATTCGCGTCTGCTTTTACTAGTACCAATGAGAAAGAAATATAATTATTGTAAGTGTGTGGGCGTTGGCTCAAAATTTCTTGATGTAAAATCTTAATTTCGAAAATATTAATTTTTTTGACACAACTTTTCGAGGCCTTAATTATAGTGTACCTACGGAAATTTCTGAAGGAGAAATTCCTTCTATTTCAGTTCCTGTGGAACTGCACCGTTCTAAGGAGATAATATGGTGATTTTCCCCCTTTTTTTACTTTAACGCTTTTCTACCGAGGTTAAGGGAAATAGGTGAAGATAATAATGAACAAGATGATGGAATGAAGAAATTGCGAGAAAACAAGAAAAGCATTGCAAAATCCGTGCACACGGCGTTTGTTCTCCCCTAAGTCCACATGGCGGGAGTTGGGATCGAATATCGAGCGCTCTACTACAAAGCCACCTCCAACTCTCTATGAAAAGTTAATTAAATGAAAGAATAAATGAAGAATGATGTCATCCCAGATGATATGAGTCCCACTATATGCACTTCTGCTCATTAGTCTAGTGCTTCAGTTCACTCGAACTTGGCAGCATCCGTCGTCGTAACTTATCCAATAAAGTAGAATCACAAAATTCACATTGTGAAATATGCGGATCTCGAACTTACTGTTAAGGAAATGAAACCGCTGAAAGTATATTAGTCTCTCGACTGGATAAGAAGATTTACCGATACAGTTTCTTATGGGATCACTGAAAATGGGAAGCTTGCTATTCATCTATCCACTGTAGTAGTAGGGGTAGCACTTGGCGCGAATGACTCACAGTGAGCTATAGGTCAAAGGTCAATGACCTTGGCCGGGGATCAATGATTTAGGGGTACTTAGGACAACCCCCTCTAGATTTTGGTAGGGGTACATTGGCCCACCCCTTAAATTTTGGCAGGGGTACCTAGGACCACCTCCCTTAAATTTTGGAAATTGCCAAATCTAAAAATTGGGTATGATAGCCTAGGACCATAGTATGTACCTCTATTAGTATTGGGGGTCTATGTCGTTCCCTTTCATGGGTAAAAAATTGCCAAAAAGTCAAATTTCGGAAGTTTTTGACCTAATTTATCCCCTTTGATGAGGTCTTATTAACGTATATGATTATATTGGCGTATACTGGGGTCCATTCCCTTTCATAAGACATGGGTACATTAATGCACCCCTTGAAAATTTTGGCAGGGGTACATTGGCCCACCCCTCAAATTTTTGAAATTGCCAAAATCTAAAAATTTGGTATGGTAGCCTAGAACCGTAGCATGTATACACGACTCCAAAAGTGCATTACCACCTGCAATTCTCCTTGTCCTGCAATAGCAGGCAAACCAAAAAGCTCGGCGCTTCGGTTGATTGCGAATTCGAAAGGCGTTGCACCAAACCTCAATTTTGTAGCAAATATATCAGTGTGGCAAACTGCAAATAAGAGAATAAAACAAATTGTTAAGAATGACAACTTTATTATTGTGACGGAGTTGGATGACATCAAAAGTTACAAAATGATCATACTTATGCAGTTCAAACAAGGTGAATGGCAAGAAACAGATATAAGAGCAAACAATTTACTCCTTCCATCCCGGAAGAAGAACTTCATAAAGAACAAAAAAATACATAACGTAAAGGTATAATATAAAAGCCAGTCCCAAAATTTTCAAAGCTGACACCCGAAAGGCAAGAACAACTGAACCAAAGTGAATGAAATTGCGCAGAGATATTGCGGACGTAAAATGAGGGAATAAGGGTTTCGAATTTTAACGGAGAAAACGGTTGGGTGGGGCACGGACCCCTCGAAACATTTGATCACGAAATATCAAACGTGCTAGTAACAGTATGTCAGATGTGTGTAAAGGGCATGAAGAATTGCAACGAAACGTTATGTATGGACAATATGCAAAAAATAAACGAATACGTTATTTTTTTATTTTCTCCGGAAAAACAGTTTTAGGGGCAAAAGGCCCAACCAAAAATTTCCAAAGTTGACGCCCGAAAGGCGAATACAAGTGAATCGAAGTCAATGAAATTGTGCACAGATATTGTGGACGTAAAATGAGGGAATATGGGTTTCGTATATTCCTGAAAAAACCGGTTGGGTGGGGAAAGAACCCGTCCAAAACTTTGATCACGAAATATCAAAAGTGCTAGTAACAATATATCAGATGCGTGTAAAGGACATGAAGATTGCAACACAACTTTGTGTATGGACAATACGCAAAAAATAAACGAATATGGGCTTTTTTATGTTCTGCGGAAACACGGTTTTAGGGGAAAAATCCCACTCCCAAAATTTTGAAAATTGATGACCGAAAGGCAAAAAGAAATGAACCGAAGTGAACGAAATTGTGCACAGATACTGTAGACATAAAATGATGGAATGCGGGTTTCGTATTTTAATAAAAAAAACGGTTGGGTGGTGCAACGACCCCTCAAAACCTTTGATCAGGAAAAATCAAAAGTGCTGGTAACAGTATGTCACATGTGTGTAAAGGACATGAAGAATTGCAACGAAACTTTGTGTATGGATAATACCCAAAAAACTAACTAATACTGTTTTCTTATTTTCTGCGGGAAAAACGGGTTAGGGGCAAAAGCTCCTACCCAAAATTTTGAAAATTAACGCCCGAAAGGCAAAATGAAGTGAATCGAAGTGAATGAAATTCAGCGCAGATATTGTAGAGATAAACTGGGAGAATACGGGTTTCATATTTTCCTGGAAAAAAGGGTTGGGTGGGCCTCGGACCCGTCCAAACATTTGATCACGAAAAATCAATAGTGCTAGTAACAGTATGTCAGATGTGTGTAAAGGATATGAAGAATTGCAACGACACTTTGTGTATGGTCAATACGCAAGAACAAACGAATACGGATTTTTTATGTTCTGAGTAATCATCTCAACTAAACAACGATGTAGGAATAAGTAGAGTGTGTTTTTATAAATCGGAAAATTTTCATTGTACAGGACAGACAATTTTTCGATTCATGAAAAACTGTTAAACTAGTTCCTACATCGTACTGAAAATTGTCTGAGCCACGAAAATTTTCAGATTCTTTAAGCGATCTTTCACTTTCTAACGTTTCTATATATGAATTCAATCAATTTTATGAATACTGACGAATTGTTACTTAATCACTGATATTGTTAAGAACGGAAAATTTTCCGGAAAAATATTCCACCTCACATCTCGACTAAACAATGATGTAGGAATAAGTGGAGTATGTTTTTATAAATCGGAAAATTTTCATCACTTGAAACAGATACCAACCATGACACGTTTTGTTTGAAATATATTTATTGGATAATAGCTTGCGAAGAGGAATTCTTTATCGTTAGAAGTACACATCTTTCCTGCTGAAACGCACTGGCTAGAACGATTTCATGGGCTGACACGGTATTTGCTAACGTTTGCATTGATGATTTTATACAGCAACGGCTGACGTCATTGAAATGGAATTTGCTGACGTTTGAAATCACGATTTCATCACAATTGCTGACGAAACCAAATTCACAAATCAGGCTGTGTACTAAATTCAAATTGATGACTCTGTCCAACGAGTGTTTTATAGCATAAAAATACAGATCCAGTGTTTAAAAAAAGTAATAGTTCTTGTTTTGAAGCTTCCATGGGTAAATATCTTGCTGGTAATATAATATCCTTATCATTACGATTCTTAATCCCAACTTTGTAGGGATCATTTGGCTAGCTAGGATTATATAAGGTATATTCTGTTGTAAACCGGTAAATAATTTCATCACGTGAGTTTAGAAACTGCAGACAAGTAGCCATGATGACGTTTTGAAGATTACTATCTCGAACGAGGATGCAAAACTGATGACGTTCCATTACCATGAGTAGAATAGAGGGGGTTCATAAGCGTGGAAAAATTTTGGCTGTGGGAACATTCCCACGGGCCTTAAACCGGTGTAAACCAGTATGTTGCTGTGCTAGTATAAGGAAGTATACTCTTGGACGCCTACCAGATGTAGAAACAAGATATAACATGCCTTTTTCGTGTTCTTGTCGTGCATTGGCTAGTAATTTAAATCCCCAAACCCCCACCCCTCCTGCGAAGAGCGTAAGCGGTACGTATGTGCTTGTGTAGATCATTCTGTTAGTAGCTGTTGAAAAGGAAGAAACGTCAAATTTAAAGATGTCATCGTCAATGAGTTTATTAGATAAGCTTAATAAGCCATCAGTGGTACCCTTTACAAAAATGCGAGATTTGGAGATTGGAGTACCATTTCGTATTGTAAACTGTGAGATAATTACAACGGTATATGGTAGGAAGGCATGTGTGACATTTGAAGGAGGCGAAAAAGTGATTTTACCAGGACGTTGTACTGAAAAATTGGAAGCAGATAATGGTGCATTATTAACGTATTTACAAAGTGGGAATGTCTGTTTAATATATAAAGGAATGAAGATTAATGTATCTGGGCGTAACATGCACGATCTTGAATTTACTGAACTGGTATACTCATCGTAAGTGTATGGTGGCATGTACAAACAAGGTGAAACATGAATTTTCCTCTTCGCCCCTCCTCTTCATGCATACACAGTCATCTGTATGCATAGCGTCGTTATTCTGTGTTGACCAGCTACTGGAGTAACATGTCTTTGAGTGCTTGTGCATCAACTATGGACACCAAGAAAGAGTACTTGTTAAATGTTGAATATGTATTTAATTCAATGAAAACGAAATTAATTTGTATTGGACTGGATAGTGATACATTTGAACCAGTGATTCGTGTTGGCAAAGGACTTGTGTTTGGAGTGGAGCTAAATTTGGCAGAGTGGGAGAAACTTGTACATTTGACCCCATTTGTTACGGACTATTTAAATTCTCAAGTGGAAATTACATTTATAAAATCTCTTGGTCGAAAAACGAACTGGTGGTGCGAAAACTAATGGGTGAAAAATTAGTGATGTTAAAGAAGAAAGGAACACTTCATGCTCCTCGAAACACTGTGTACTTAACTTCAAATGATTGGCTTTATTTCTTGGAAATATTACCGTGCATTGAACATGCTGTGAAAAACAGTAAAGTTGGCAGTGTTGTGCTACGTGAATATTTTGACTTGTGTACAGATACTATTCGTAATCATGTACAATCGCAGTGTCTTACATGCAGAGGACTTGCCGGAATCCATACCTGTGTAGATGAACAGAGTATTATTAATGGTATGAACATCAGTTTTCCAAATGTCTCTCTTGATAAGAACAGTAATGTGAACATTGATGGTGAACAATTAAAATTGGAAATGAAAGTATTTTGCAAACAAAAACTCATAGATTCAATTATGGCTGATTTATTTGGTAGTGTACCGACACAGCCATGGTGGGGGAAAACCGATACTCAACTTTCGGAGGGTATCAATGAAGTGAACGTCTCTTCATAAAGGGAAAGAAAAAATTGTTTTGTTTTTTCATGTATACTAAACAACGTAATATCAAATGTAATAAAATATATATAGTGAAAGTGAAATGTTTTATTTGCGTGTGTGTTTTGTGTTCGTTTCATACACCTCAATATGATAGGATTTTTAATTAGTATACTAATTTTATAAGAAAAAATCATAACACTTTTTCTCGCATACTATAAGTGATATGTATAATAAAAATAATCATAATGAATTCAAATTCTTGAAATGAATATTAAAATAAAATTAGTATTTGAAATTATTATTATTATTATTATTATTATACAACTTTGTCTTAAGTATGATAGGACCTTTTTATTTTTTAAAAAAAAAGGAACTAAAATAATTAATATTAAAATTTTAAAAACAAAAGTCCTGTCATAATAATATTGAATTCACATACTTGATTTAATTTACGAAACAATAACTGATTAAGTATTTGAATTCATTATTATTAGTAGTATTATTATGTAGTTATGTGATTACATCATTGAAATAAAAAATCAGTTTTAGAATTTTTTAAAAAAACACTATGAAATTCTTTAATTCAATGACTCAAAAATATGTTTTATGATATGTCTATTTAATTACATAATTGATCATAAAACATATTTATTTATTAGGAAACGGAGAAAATAAGAAATAAAACATTTGTTTTCAAAGAGAAAAAAGAATACAAAGTATTTATTGCTGATGAAACTATTTACACAATTAAAACGACGGTAAGTATAGTACATTTTTAAAAGAACGTTAGATTTTTTTCATTGTTCAGGTGATGATAACTTCACAGCTGCCATATACTGTTCAATGATGCTGTCTATACACATGTGCGTAGTTGTGTTGTCTTTTTTTACACAGTTCAATTAATGATAACTTCAGAGATGATACTACTGCTGTTGATGATAGTGATGAAACGTAGATGGAAGTCATACTGTACAATGATGATGTCCATACACACGATGACGATCTTTTAATCTCTGAAATGAAAAAAAATTGAAAAACATAACTTAAAATTTATTTTATCTATAATCATGAACAAATAAAACAACAAACGATAATATATACAAACACATTATAATAAAAAAGAAGAAGAAGAAGAAGAAGAAATGACTACCTGCAATAATAATAGCTAGAATTTTATCTATAATGAAAAAAATAATCAAAACAAACGAAGAAGAAGAATGAAGACATGATGATATGTATACAGGAGAAATGATTACCTGTAAAAGTAAATACAGCAAGCGACGATCATTATTTTCTGGAGTTGATGAGAAAGTGTAATGAAATTCATTTAAGGACTTTCCTTTAGCTTTGAAGCATAGGAAAAGATATGAATAATGCCCACATAGGGACGATTTCACACTTTGAATTTGTTTATTATTAAATATATAAGAAGTGGAATTTCTACGTAGAAATTGAATATGTTGCTTTACATATGGAGGAAACCCAAATGTATCGAAGTAGTGGGCACGTCCATCAGTATGAATATATACGGAAATCCAGTGTTTGCCAAGTTTGTTCGAGGGATGTGTATTTGTGATGATAGCTGTAGGTAGTGGAACATGTGTTGGTAATTGATTGTCTGCATATACGCCAACGAAATGATTGTGAAATAAAGAATTTGTTTGCAAAGCATTTAATAAATCTAGTGTAGAGGACATCATGTATAAAAATGCAGACATGTGCATATATGGTATGATATTTAAATAACATACCTTTAAAAATCCGTGATGATGTTCCTCTGATTATCCACTTCTAAGAGAGATTGGATTTCTCCATACGTAATGCATGAGATAGGTGCTGGTAAAGGCTTCGTAAAATGAACTTCCAGACGAACACAACCGTGACGTATAAGGTTCCAATGCTGCACAGCGCTGGCTTCTCCATCTTGAGTAACGTCGAAAATAAAGATAGTGTATCCTTCAGGAAAGACAAGGCGAGGAATATTGTTACTATGATTGGAAAAGTGAATACCTGATCCACAGAATAAGGTATGATATGAGGAAACATAGAGGTTGTTTTCGAAATTTGGTTGTAATGGTTTTGAAGGTACAGGTTTTCCATCAATGTATAGAGAGACGAAATTGATGTCAAAATGTTTGAAATGAAATGGATTTGATGTTATTGTTCCTATATAGGCATCATTTTGTGTAAACGCCACAATCACTCGAGTTGGTAATACTCCCATAAATAAATTATCAATTGTTTTTGATTGAAGATCCTTTGGAATGACGAATGACTTCATTTGCACTTTTGTGAGAGGATATTTGGCTGTTGTTGATTGTAGAAGTTTGTTATGTGCTAGTTTTATTGTAGGACTAACATTAATCTTTTTAATATGTAAAGCAGCGTTTAAAATATTCACTTTAGCCTCAACAGACGAATCACTAGCAATGAGACAAAAGTTTGGCTTTGCAGGAATTAACTTGAGACGTAATTCTACTCCTTGGATTAAAAATTTATCTTGATTAAAAATATCACAATGAAGATGTCCAAACGTGTCGAATTTTGCACTTTTTTGTTAATTCATAACGTTGTTGAAATCCTCTATTACCACTAGATGTTGCATCCATATGTCCAGCAGTATCTTGAAACCAGAATGCACATTGAAGATGAGTATTTTTTAGCAGAATCATCATAATTTAACAGTTTTTCAATGTATGATCGATATGGATGATTATGAGATGGAAATGAAATCAGTTTGTTATTTAAATACACTTCCACTTCACTGAATATAGAATTTAAAAAGTCATTAATAGGAGCCACAGCTTTATCACTTTCAACAAATGCTGATCCATCAGGCTTAACGATTTATGCTTCGATGTAAGGAAGAGTATGTGGTAGATCTATGTATTCATCATTTGTTCCTGGGATGACAAATTCTATAGGAGCATTATCAGGTAGTGAGCTGATTGGTTTGTATGTAACAACATGATTATCCAATATACTGGTTTGCGTTGGTTTTGTAGAAAAAAATACCTAGTTCACTTTTTACACACTTGCAGGATTGATGATCCAAGAAAGCCATGATGGTGATGATTTAATCAAAGATATCGTGTGATAACTTCCTCTTCTTATAAGACTGATTTTTCTTTGTTTTCTGTGTACGTTTCTTTTTGCCCTTCTTCTTGCGCTTGATGATGTGTAATGATGAAGGGTTAAAGATGGAATGATGTGTAATTCTTCTTTTCCTTCGTTGATATCCAGATCCTAGCATAGATTTCAGTTTATTTTTTGCTTTGTCTTGCAAGACGGATCTCGCTTCACCCATTCGTTGATGAAAGGATTCGTTAATAGGTTGTTTATTGACGATGACATCAGTAATAACGTTTGCTCCAGATTTTAATAATTCCTTTCCTACAGTTTTAGCTCCTTGTTTTACTAATGGCATGACAGAACGAAATAATCCTCCAAGCAAACTTCCAATACCATGTCCAACTTGATAAGGGAATCCAACATAAACGTTTCCAGTTTCCAGTTGTTTTTGATAATATTGTAAATATGGATTATTCATATTTGATGATGTTGACGCACTGGTCGAAAATGTAGTTTAACGCATACAGTTCCGAAAGTGAATGCCAGTGGAGAGCCTGTACTATCTCTTATATCTATTTTGATGTGTTCAAAATGCATCTTCTCTATAGGCACATAATGTGGAGGATTAAAAATTTCTATAACACTACTTCCAAATGTATGATTCACAGGATTCATATTTATGATACGTAATAATGGTGCTACTGTATATCCAAAAAATACAGATTGAATTATATCACAATACACATACATTGTAGATGGAAGCCCTAAACGTAAATTTGGAATGCTTTGGCCTTGTTGCATATCCTTTAAATCAACGTTTGGATCAAACCCCAACATCGCACTAACACTTGGTGATAATGCAACGTTTACATCTATGTCTTTATGAAGACGTCGTATAAGACAGGTATTACTCTCACGATTATAGGAAATATGTAAATTTGTGAATCTGTTGTACGTATTTATTATCTTTATCAATTCTGATATGTCAGTGTAATAACGTATAGGAATAGTTATAAATTTCCATTCATCACTTTTTGCAAGTTTGTAAAAAATTTTATTATTTTCTTCATTAATATTTAATATTGAATGAGGATAATGAATTTCAACAATAGCCACTTCCCACTTTTCACGGAATTCCATTCTTTGATGAAGTTTCGTAGTGTATGATGTCAAGGTGTTGTCAGGAAAATATTCCATAGAACTATTACTGGGAAGTGTAACGTAAAAATCTCCATCAGGTTCCATTGTACTTCTCGATCGTCTTTACGTCTGATGCAAGTATCCAGGAATCGAAAGAAGAAGGATATCCTTTCCAATGAACAAGATATTCTTTTCTGCTGCCTTTTCTTCTTGTACGTATGATTTTATCTAGGTAAAACGTCTTTGATAACGTCACAGGTTGTAATTCCTCTCTGTAAAATAATCCATCCAGTGGTTCCTTGTTTAAATCTTCAATTTCATAAACAGGTGGATCTCTTGATATTATCTTCTTCACTTTAAATATTTCCCAAGTCCAGTTTTGCATATATCCTTTATCAAATGTACGTTTAGTTTTACTAATTCGTACTGTATCACCAATCTTAAGATATTTTGAGAAATTTGGATTCTTCTTCTTATTATTATTATTTTATTATCATACTGATTATGCCATATTTGTAATAGGTTATTTTGAGAAACATTTGCACGTGACATCTTTATGCTTGAATGATAACCTTCATTGTATGATTTCACAAGAAGAGGTAATACATTTAAATAATTATACTTTGTAAAATGCTTCCACATTTTTTCTTTTAGAGTTCTGTTAAAACGTTCTATAATACTAGCTTTTATATAAGGATTTTTAGTTGTAATATGTTTTATTTTGTTGTCCTCTAAGTACTTGTGTATTGTTTTATTAGTAAACTCACTTCCTTTATCTGTTCGGAATGTAATTGGTTTTCTGTCTTTGAACACAAGTTTCAATGCTTTTAAGACATCATTTGTACTTTTAGATTTTAATGGCACAGCCCATGCATATCGACTGAACACATCTATCACTGTAAGAATATAACGATATCCATCATTAAATTTATGAAGAGATTGAAGATCATTAATATCACTTTCCCACTCATCAATGTTATTCACTACATAGAAATCTCTTTTAAAGCGACGACGTACAGGTTTGTGTAACGTATATGTTGTTTGTTGCAGTAACCATTTTCTTATACAATGTATAGGAATTTTCTTCTTTGTAGCTATCCACAATTTTTTAACAGTTGAAAACGAGGCAGGATGTGAAGGGTTGTAGTAAATCTTGCTTAACTGTTTGTTTACGGTTTCCATCTTGACCATACTGGACATTTACAGGCACGTTTCCTTTTCCTTATGGGAGATACTACTTTTTCCTTTTCTTCTTCTTCTTATTCTGCTTCTTCGTCGTCTTCTGGAAACGATTTCACAGGTATTTTTTCCCTTGACGATGATGCTGTTGGTGATGCTTTAGTTCGTCGTAAAATATATGACAAACGTTTTGGATTTCCAATAAGTTCTTGAGGTGTGTTATTAGAAGATAAATAATTACACAATTTCTCCCATCCCGGTGGATATGTGTGTTTCCGGAGTCGCGACACATCAGAAATTAAGTCTACAATGTGAGATCCTTCTAGTTTATCACCTCTGATGTAAACAGTTCCTTTATTATCCCACGTGATATTATCATGATGTTTCATTTTATGTAGTAGTAATTCAGCTCTTTTACGAAACATTTTGGGTATAGATAATAATATTTCTTCTTCTACTTCAGGCTTCTCTGATTTAGTTGACGTAATGGAAAGTGTCACAGGTTCTTCTTGTTTTCGTATTAAATGTAAATATTTTTGAAGAATATTATTATATTGATTCCACTTTTCTTCGTCACTAAGCGATGATAACTGTAAAATCTCTTGCATTTCTTGATCCAAATTAGATTCACGTTTCTCCAGGGCTGATGATAATGATGGTGGTGTTTGTATACGATTCAGAACTTCAGGTGGAACTAAAATAATCATCTTTGCGTGTTTCATTGTACTAGCGGAATAGTAAACTTAATAATGCACCAGTTAAAATAGGAGCAGTCGGTAGGAATCCACCCTGCTGCTGCACTAATAAATGCTTCTTCTTCTTTTGGATGGAGTATCCTTTCTTCACAAGATATCGAAGCGTCCTCTTGTATCGCTTTAATCTTGCTTTCTGTTTCTTTGTAAGTGGTACATTCCCTTTTAATACATTATAACAACATTCGCAAATACTTCAAATCACTGAAGAGTCTCCATTGGCCAGTATAGCTTTACGTAATTTAGGATTTGCTTTGCTCAGCGTACGAAGAGGATCTACCTGTTTTACTCTTGGAGACATATTGTCAGAATGAAGAAACACAGTTTAAAACTAACATTATAAACACATCTTTTTCTACTTCGTTGGAACATAAAAGTAATGATAAATATCATGAGGAAAGATATTTGTTTGAAAACGAAGTTCATCTGGCGTATCCTGTTTTAAATCAATACACAAATATCCATATGGTAACTTTGTTGCGTCGTTGAAACTTTCTTGAAGAAATTTTGGATTCTCAGGAGTTAGTTGATAACTCAAATGTTTAATTTGTGATTTATCTCTTGGATTTTTAAATAATACGAGATAAGAACAATTGAAGCTCATATCTCTGCTTCCTTTTCCCTGATGAAATATGTTTTGTGTAATAAATAGTACACTAAGATTTCTATGATGAGAACCCTTTGTAAAGAAATCAACTATATTCCGGTTCACTTCACACGCTTGATCATCAATAATAATAAGATGTGGTCCAGTTTCAGGTAAAAAGTCTTTTGTTCGAGGTAATTCTTCAATAAATTGTACTTTTGTCGAAATTTCTCTGTATGCATTTTGCAATACTGCATAGTACCAATAAATATGACGATACGATGTATTAACCATACGTGATAAATTGGACAGGAATCGTATTACAAAGGAAGTTTTTCCACATCAACTTGGTCCGGCAACAATACATGAAAAGGGATGTTTCCACGTCGTATCCATGTTAAAGAGTATGATCATTTTTCTTCATACGTATATTTATAAAGGGCCTTATAACATTTCTCTTCTTCTTTTGTTGGAAGTAGTGTAGCCATATCTAAGAGTATCATATGAATTTGGTATTCTACGTCGTTTTATACAATTTATCTTATATTTTTTTGTTACGGGCATGCTGACGATAGTATGGTCTTTCCTGCGGCAATTTTTTTCTCATTGGTAATTTTGACTTCAGTGGGACGAGATTCTTCTTCTTCTTCTTCCGCATCCTCTTCATTAGCTACTATCATTTTCTTCATTACATCAAAATTTAGGTGTTTTGAAGATTCATAGTTTAATGAAAAGCCCCGTATCTTGCATACCTTAAACTCCCTCTTCGTACTGGGCTCAAAAATACGTAACCCATAGTTTTTGGGTCCAGCCGAGACGTATTCTGAAATATAGGCCTCTTTACCATAATCGAGTACTTCATTTGTTAAATCGCCTAAAAAGTCACCAGTTGGAATTGTAGTTTCACCAGGTTTTTGCGTATAAATGACTGAATCAGTATCAACATACAATACTCTTTCTTGTAGTTGATCTAAATACTTGTACAATTCTAATCTTGCTTGTGCTGTTGTGTACGCGGCTATGACGACGTTTACTGTTGGTAGTGAAACAGGAACTTCATCTGTGTATTGCCAATATACATATATCATACCATCATTTACTGGAAATATTTGATGAACGTCTATATCATGAGATGTTAATTTCTCGTAAAATTCCTTTGGATCATTAATAATGCTTACATGACCCATGTTCTCACGTTGTCCAAATTTTCCCCAAAATGAAGTTAGCATTAATTTAGCTAAACTGCTAAGTGCTGGATTATGTTGAATTTTATTTTCATCGAGACGTATACCTTCCTTTTCAAAAAATTGCTGAATGTACTTCTGCTTTAGCTCTTCTGTTTCACACCATGTTGGCCGTCCACTAGCTTCCGTTTTTGCTTCCAGCAAGGTGTTTATGTACTCTGCAAATAAGCCGCCCTTTTTGTATCTTCATCATATTGAACAACATCATATGCCCAAATTTCATGAATATCTATTATTTTGTATCCTATTTCTAATGCTTTTCCTACTTCATCTGCTACACATGTACCATGTAGAACTCGGTCTTCATCGCTGTGATTACAAGATGACTGGTTTAATTCATCACAACATGTACGACAAAGTGGAAACATCAATCTATCATTTGACTTGTAAGGAAGTACTGCGTGTAAGAGATTTTTTGGAGGCAGAATACTTATTTTAACTAATCCTTCTACTTCTTCAATGGTGGGAATATTTGAATCTCCAGGCAGATAGATAGTAGGATGACGAATTGAAAACTTCTTAGCCTTACAGATATGCGGATAAAGCGAAATAACATCTTTGTATTGAATTGTTTCTCCTTCAGATTCTTGTGCTTTATGATACAAGCGTATGGCATTCACCCGTCCTCCGTGAAAAGCGTCACGACGATTTAATGGTGTTTTCTTTGTATATGGATGGTTGCTAACATACTTCTTCATCTCTTCATTTCCTGCCAATTGTTTTTTTTAATTCACAGCCCCATATTTCATGCACTTCACAGCCAAAATCTTTTAATTTTTGAATTTTCTTCTTTGTTGCTTCATATCGAAATTCCATGATATCTGTAGCATTGTTATAGATGGGTTTATCTCTGTCGTTAGGGTAACAGTAGATACAACCATGGACCGAATCGCCCTCATACTCCCACACGTGTATTCTTCCTGTATTGAAATCTGTCCATACACCATCTACTTTCATTGATGCAATTCGTTTTTCCTTACTACGAGCAGCATTGGTAATTTGTATGTTTCTTGTTTTTTCTTCCCAAGCTATCCATTGTACTGCTTCAACTGATTGGACATCTCTCCATCAACACCCGTTCTTTGGTATGATACCAATCGTATTTTCCTTTAAGAAATTTCTTCGATACACCAAATTACATGCACTGGCGATTGTAATGCATTCAAGTAAGGGATTTACATTTGTTTCAGATTCAAATGTATTCATAAAGGAAATACATGCTTGGCGTAATACTTCAACCTCCTGTACACAATATTTGATGAGTTCTTTCATTTTAAAGGTATCGTTTCGATGTTCAGTATACCATTGGAGAAACTTGCGTCTTTCGTCTACTTTCATGGTATCTGCTCCATAATATCTAATGTCTGGAAGTGTACTTTTATATGTTTGGTTCTCACGTCGATTGAAAAAGTGTGGGAAATATCCTTTGCACGATTGAAGACCAAATGCACCACTTAATTTACTTAAGGGCATAGGAAGAAAGCTTAGTGAATCAATGAATGTTACGTTCCCTATTTTAAGAGATAGAATTTTTGCCCCATTCATGATTACTTCTGGAGTCCAATTCATCTTTTCAACCATGGTCCTAATGATGAAATGTGCATCATAGTCCTTAGAATTATGGGCTACACATGTTACTGATTTAATGTTTGGACGTCGCTGTTGAAGGTGTTTTAGAAAGTTTTCTATTACATTTTCTCCGTCAAATATACAGATGGTGATCACAAAAATGGAAACACCTGTAGTTGACACCACGTCAGATGTATGGGTTGGCAGTGGTGTCGTGGCGCCCGCAGCGCCGGACCGCTGGTGGTGGTGTGTTAGGTCGGTCTCCAAACTACGTCAGGCGCAGTGCAACAGCAGTGTCCAGTGGCTGCAGCAGACGGAGGTAGTGTAAAATGGGAGACCTCTCAGATTTTCAAAGAGGGCAAATTGTTGGTGCGCGGTTTTGTGGAGTGAGTGTGACGGCAGTGGCTACTGTGTTAGGTGTGTCGCGTGGGACAGTGTCGAAGGTGATGAAGGCCTAGACAACACACGGGAAAACCACATCGGGGAAGCGAAACAGTGGGCGGAAGAAAATCATGAGTGACAGGTCACGCCGGGTATTAAAGCGCATTGCCACCCAGAACCGTAGTGCCACTGCAGAGCAAGTGACGGAGGAACTCAATCAGCACCTCCCCCACCCTGTTTCGACAATCACAGTCCGCCGCGAATTACATGACATGAACTAACGGGGTTGTCTTGCACGGACCAAACCGCTCATCAGGGACCATAACGCTTTCGCACGCCGCAAATGGTGCCGCGACCATGCAACTTGGACCGTTGAGGACTGGAAACGTGTGATATGGTCGGATGACTCATCCTTCACCCTATTTTCAACCGCGGGCCGTGTTTATGTGTGGAGAACGCCCAACGAAGCTTATAATCTGCAGTGTCTCCGCCCAACTGTGAAACATGGCGGCGGTTCGGTGATGCTGTGGGCCACCATATCATGGTTTTCATTAGGTCCTGTGGTCACACTTAGCGGACGAATCACTATCAACGATTATGTCGCAATTTTAGGAGACCACTTGCATCCTATGGTCCGGATGTTGTTCCCGGACAATGACGCCATCTTCCAGGATAATAATGCACCCATTCACACAGCTGGCTTTGTTGCAGCGTGGTTTGAGGAACATCGGGATGAAGTTCAACAACTCCCTGTCCCGCCCAATCCCCAGATCTCAACATAAATGAACATCTGTGGTCCGTCTTGGAAACACGACTCCGGCGACGATTTCCACCTCCATCCTCTCTCACAGAACTGGCCGATGCCCTGCACGAGGAATGGCGTAAAATTCCACTTCCTACCATTCACGACCTCTATGCCTCCATCCCACGTCGCATCAAGGCTGTGCTGAAGGCGAAAAATGGCCCGACATCATATTAATCTGGTAAGTAGCAATTTCGTTCAGGTTTTTCCATTATTTTTGATCACCATCTGTATTTTCTCGTTTTCCACAAACGATACAATTATTTTTGATGTCTTTGTCTTCATAACATCTGTAACATGTATGCTGACTAACCAAGACATTAGGTTTGCGTTTGCGTTTGCGTCCTCATCTTCTATTTTCGTGTCTTGTGTGCATTCTATATCATAAAACACAACCATAGCTTTTTCTCCATGATAATTTTTTCGTTGGCTTTTTTGATTTTCTTCTTTCATTCACTTTCATGTAACATTCATGATTGGGTGGTACTATAGCATAGCAAATGTTGCAATAAGTTTCTCCACATACGTGAGAACCTTTTTTTTATACTACATAAATTTTCAAACACTGGACACAACATTTCACAATGGAACATAAAGGCTTTCCATTTTGATACGGCGCTGACTTGTGATAGTCATAGCATGACTGGCCATAAAATTATCGATTACAATCATTGCAAGTAATATGGGTTTCTTTAAAGTCACATGGTGGGTTCTGATGACAACGATAACATACAGCTGTACAATGTTTCAAATGTGCATGCTTGTTTTCATATTTCTTATGACAACTTTCGCAATAATAACTACAGCTAAAACATGCTGTCAAGCTTTCAATGACGTTGTAATGGTTATCTACGAAGAGTAAGTTTAAAGGTGTTCTTTCATTATCACTTCGTAGTGCTTCAAACATAACATCACTTCCTGAAAAGCCCCTTTACACTGTAATTTTATAATCCTTTAAATATTCCTGAAATTTACGAATTTCGGGAATTCTACCACCATGACTGAGATCTATTTAATACATCAGCAGATTCACACAGGTCTTCTGCTTCTTTTTCAATTATATATTTATATTGATTTACATATTTTCTGTATTCGGCTTGATTTCTTCCCTTGTATTTTTTTAATCCAATGGCAACGATGATTGCATGTGCTAAACACCTTGTACCTTTGTTGTTGATTATAACAATACCACGTTTTGCCTTTACATATTCCCCGGTATTCATAATATGTTGTTTCAATCTACCTTGTCCTCTCGGCATGCGTACATGATGAACATTTCCGATGCAATCTTCATTTATAAGAAAAGCCGCATTACTTTGCAGTACTTTCTTAAAACTTGTCCATAGAACTTTTGCTGAGTGATTTCTCGCTTCTCTGAACGATAACCCAAAAGGGCGATCTCCTTCTCTTTCATTTGTGATTGTTATTCCTACGTAATCATGCTGGTCCACATTACGTAGCAAATAATCTATTAAAGCCCGTAGACTTGTTTCAATTGCAGCAAAAGGATTTTCACCTGCACGCACGGAGGCTAGGCGGAATCTTAACATTGTACCCTTCATATTGTATCTTCTGTATGGTCTTCTGCGTTCTTCTATTATATGAAATCTATTGTTTTCATCATTACGTCTGTTATTTCCAAATCCTACTTGCACATTTGAGTTTCGTTCTGCTTCAAATACGGATAGCAACTAGTCCATTCTTTTTTCTATTTCCTCTAAGTCGATTTCAAATTCTTGAATGTTCTGTATTAGTCTTTGCTAATATTTCCATAATTGATGGATATATTACTTCTTGTTGTTGTTCTTCTTCTTTTTCAGGATTAGGAAATAAATTGGTAATCCATTTTTCTAGATCAGTTTCGTAGAACTCATCTTCTTCTGTCCTCTTCCTCATTGTAAGTTTCTCCTATTATTTGGGAGAACGTAAGATTTAACAATTCTTCTTGTTCTTCTTCTTCTTTTGTCCTTTCTTCGATATCTTCTTCTTCTTCTTCTGCTTCTTCTTGTAACCATTTTTTAATTTGGGCAATACGGTCGGATGCTTCCTCTTCTACTTCTTCTGTTATCATTCTATTACCTGCACTTTCCAATATTTCTATTAGTTCTTCTTCTTCATATTTTTCTTTTTCTTCTGCAATTTGAATTTCACTAGCTGCATCTCTTTCTTCTTCTTCGGTATTGATGATTATCTCTTCTTCTTTTTCTTCTTCTTCTTCTTCTTCTATGATTTCTTCCTCCTTTTGTGTACCTTTCTTCATTTCGTCTTCTTCTTCCTTCCTTTCATGATGATCTTCTTCTTCTTCTATTCCGATTACGGCATCTATTTCTTTTGGAAGAACTTGCATCTCTTTATTTATTACAATCTCATCTTCTTCTTCTTCTATGTCGTTAATAAAACAGTAATCTCTTTTAATAGCTCTTGCGTACACTAGTTTTCCATTTTTCTCCCCGGATGTATATACGCAATGCAAAACAAAAATTTTCCAATATGTATATGTAAACAGTGGATATATAAGTCTTATTTCAAATAGAATATAAATAAAAGCGCTTTAAAAAAATATACGAATAAATAAAAAGGGTTATATATATATATATATATATATATATATATATATATATATATATATATATATATATAAGTAATGATTAGGAAAGGATTACACGTATCTTTTATTTGTAATCAACCTAAAATAAAAAAGAAATGTATCTCGTTACTTATACAGTGGTGGCAAAAACTCCTGAACACATTCATTTTTTTTTGCCTAATTTTTGTGTTTGACTTCAGTTTTCGTTATGAAATTATCGCACTATCTTAAATATTGTTATTGGTTTTAATGTATTTTTTCATGCTGATTTCAAATCTACTATTAGTTTTTTAATGCTTAAAATAGTTTTTGTAGTAAAGTTCCCTGAACACAATAATGTGAAATATGTGCAGAATAAAACAATATTGAATAACATAATATGAATGGAAGAATAACACGAACATTGACAAATACGGTACATTTAATACGCATTTTGAAAATTACGTTGTAGTCACATGTTAGAACATCAATATTTTATGGGCCAGCCGTTTGCTTTAATTACGGCTCTACATTATTTGGCATGGAATGCACTAATTTCAAAAGAAGTTCTTTCGTTACAATATGGTTGAAGGAAAATATTGAAGCTTCAATTAACTCACGTTTGTTTGAAGGTTTTTTCTTTGAAATTTCATAACCAATTGTAAACCATAAGTTCTCTATCGGATTAAGGTCGGGAGACTGTTCTGACCAGTTCATTCTATTCACAGTATGGTCTTTGAACCATTTCTGGACTACCTTTGTACGGTGACAAGGGGCGTTATCATCCTGAAAAATCCCATGACTGATTCCCAAAAAGATCTCTTGCAGTTGGTAGCAATTTATTTTGTAGTATTTCAGTGTAATCCATGGCTTTCACTGTTCCGCTAACGATGTGAAGTCTTCCAACACCACGAGAAGACATGCAACCCCATACCATCACTTTTGTCGGGTACTTTACTGTGGGCTTGAGACACTGAGGGCTGAATTCCTCATGAGTGCGCCGTCTTACATAGGCACTACTTTGGTTACCAGAAATACAGAACTGACTCTCGTCACTAAATATGACCTTTTTCCAGTCTTTAATAGTCCATAATGAATGTTCCCTTGCCCACGTCAATCGCCTCTTGCGTTGAAATTCAGTCAGTAATGGTTTTGGGCGCGCTTTACAGCCTTGTAACCCAATTTTCAGCAGTCTTCCTCTAACAGTTCTTGGGCACACACTCGCATTTGATGTCAAAGTCCATTGTTTCAAAATTTGCGTTGAATTAAGCTTTCTGTTTGAAAGTTAAATCCTGTGCAATAACCTGTCTTCACGTAAAGATGTCTTTCTTGGTCGTCCTGATCGCCCCCTGTCCGCAATAGAATTTGTTTCAGAAAATCTTTTCAAAGTTCTCACGACAGTAGAAAGGCCACATGGTACTTTAGCAGCAATTTGGCGCATAGAATAACCTTCTTCCTTGAAATGTATTATTTTGTATCTTTTATTCTCAGGCAGATATGAAAACTTAGCCATAATTCCAATATTTTTTACAAATGCACTTCAAATTGCTTTCAATACACTATTCAATACACTACTAAACCACGTTTCACCTTCTCCTTTCAACCCTTTATCGCTACTGCTCTCTGATTGGTTGAAATAACGGAGCACTTCATTGGTTGAAAACACACACACTCATTCTTACAGTGACCTTGTGCTTTCTTGTCAATTTTTTTTCACCGTATCAATGAAACTATTTACTTTAGATGAAATCTACAGATAGATTTGAAATCAGCATGAAAAAATACATTAAAATCAATAACAATATTTAAGATAGTGCGATAATTTCATAACGAAAATGAAGTCAAACACAAAAATTAGGCAAGAAAATAAGTGTGTTCAGGACTTTTTGCCACCACTGTAAATATAAACAGTATATATACACATAATTTCAATTCGTTATATGGAAAAAGTGAAAATTTCAAGGGAAAAAATTACATACCTTTTAAGTAGCTAAAATGAATTGTAACTTTTTTCGTATTCCACTTGAGTGAAACAAATGTATGTTCAAGTGTGTTGTCTAATGTATAAACGTTCTGTACGTGAATTTTATACTTATTCTTTCAGAGTTTCAGCGACCACGAAAAATGTGTATTTGCCACTAATATCGTCCGTTTACAACGTAAGGAGCATATTTGTGGGACGTTAAACTGAAATATTTCTCTCTCTCTCTCTTTTAACATGGTATGATGTCTGAAAGATTACGAAAGCTATCACTTAACTCAGTATGATATTTTTATTCCGTAGCATATACGGAAACTCAATTCAAAGAGCCGTCCAACCTTCCTTAGATGATGTGTTATTGAGTTCAGAGTATAGTCATTGAACACAGAGACCCCGAAAACTATGAATTTGACACTAGTATCGATCACTTTAAATTATTTTTACATGTCGCAATACCAACTCTGGAGACCCCCAACCTCAACCCCCTTAGATGATGTATTATTGAGTTCAGAGTATCATCATTGAACACAGAGGCCTCGAAAACTATGTATTTGACACTAATATCAATGATTTTAAATTATTTTTACGTGTCTCGATATCAAACCTGGAGACCCCCAACTTTAACTCCTTGGATTATGTGTTATTGAGTTCGGAGTATCATCATTGAACACAACGACCCTGCGTGAGTGTTGTGGTTTGACCTCTCTCTCTCGTTTTATGGATCTCGGTTGTTCGGTGTGTATGGGTCCCGGGTTGAACTCCCTAAAACGCCACGCCTTTGTCTAATACTATGACCAAATTCCCCAGAACACAGAGAGATATACAATTTATTTAAAACTATCATATAATATTATCAATGGTTAATACACACATATCTTCGCTTCGTCTTGTTCTGAGACCATGGCCAAATTTTGATACCTTTTCGGCAGGGGGCCTCGCTGGCTCAGTGGTAATGCGTTCACCTATGGTGCATGGGGGTCCCAGGTTCAAAACCCTGTTTCAGGCAAGTGAACTTTATTGTGGACAAACGCCGTGTACATGGATTTCCTCGGAGTTCTCCCGTTTCCTTCCACTTTCTTCATTCCAACATTTCATTCATTTCTCATCATTACCGTTTTCAATAACATAGCAGACATAGATGTGGGACGTAAAACTCAAAGATTTCAAACCATGGAACGTAAAATTCAAAGATATCCCATTAGCCTATCTTGCATAATTGTGGGACGTAGAACTCAAAGATTTCATTTCATTGTTCACGCCTAGCCTAGCTGGCATAATCGTGGGACGTAAAACTCAAAGATTACATTGTTCGCGCCTTTAATGTTTGCTGGCCCCGGGCACATACTACAGACAGATAAACAAACAGACAGGAAGGCATGATATTATCAAAACTAAAACACCAGACATTTCTTACGGCAGCTGTTATCTAATTGCAATGCGAGTCAGAAAACATTCAAGAATTCCATCTTATCATTTTCTCAGAATTCAACGTGGAATGAACAGAAACATCATACATCATACACACTCGCTTATATGTATGTGTTTTTTACGTTAGAATTTCATCTCATTATCAAACACGGAAACGCAAAGTAAATACACTGTCTGGAGTACATTTATAGTTAAATGAAGATATACCACGCACAACGGATATACCACGCACAAAGACACACACTCACTATTACAAATATGAAGTGAAAGTTTTTACGCGGAAGAGGATCCACACACACACGTTTACTCTTCTAACTCTGAATCACAAATGTTTTCTGTATACAAACACACACACACACACGTGTTTGCCTTAGAGAAACATGTCATAACAAGTTCGACCATGCCTACCATAATCGAAAACATATCTCGTTACGATTTCAACACATAAGATAATATCTTTCACATCAAGACTTGGGAAAGTCATGTTTCATTTTGTTTATACAGGTATCTCTATGGGACTGTATTTCAATTCTAAATTTCGATGACGTAGTATTTTATGCTATGGGAATATGTTATATTGCAATATCTCATCACGGCTTTAACATAAGCAGCAAATTCATTTGGCATAATCTGATCTTTAATTTCTCTACATAAGTGATTTTAATTACTTGTCATAACAGACATCATCATGTGAATATCCATATAACACATTTCACATCCTACGTTTTTAAAACAATATGATATGCTATGAGAAGCTTCCGCTATTAGAATATGCTCAATCAATGAAATCCATTCGCAGGAGGTCTGGGGGAGGAGTGTATGGGTATGTGTTTCGTTATGAGACTCATATATTGTTTCTTATCCCATGTTTTTAAAAAATCGTGAAATACAATATTTACCTTAGCAACTAAGCCCAATTTCGTACAATCTGCTGAGAAGCTTTGATCATTTGAATATCACGTCTTCAGTTCATAACCTACAGGCACTTCGTGGGAATAGGACCAAGGTGCTAAGCAACACGATTTTGCATGGGTATGTGTTTCGTTATGAGACTCATATATTGTTTCTAATCCCAAGTTTTTAAAAAAAATCATGAAATATAATATTTACCTTAGCAACTAAGACCAATTTCATACAATCTGCTGAGAAGCTTCGATCATTTGAATATCATGCCTTCAGTTCATAACATACAGGCATTTCGTGGGAATAAGACCAAGGGGCTAAATCGCTTATGCTCTTTGGCTTTCCAGGAGAAGCAGGGGGTAACGGGGTGTCGATCCCAGCTCCCTACCTACGCTAAAATCAATATGTGAAATTCTTTTTTTTTTTTCATGCAAGGATTAATTCAACTCTAAATCGTGAAGTACTGGTCTTGCGCGGGGAAAGACGAAGACCAATCAAATTTGAGTGCTTCGATCACTGAATATCAAAGGATTGGGGGTAAAGGTCTACCCAATGCTATGCAAAATAGCTATTCAATACATAACGAAAAGACGAAAATCAATCAATCAATTGAGAAGCTTCGATCGTCATAACTGAAAGGACTCTGATGAAGATCCGATAGCCGGCCAAGTTTATGAGCATCCAAGACTATGAGCATAGCAACAGCCGGTTCTCCGAAACCAACATTTTCCCACGGCTCCTGTGGTAGCCGTAAAAGGCTATGAACATAACAACTAAAGGCTTGTCGAAACTTGCCTCCGACATATTCGGCTTTCCAGGAGGAGCAGGGGTGGCGGGGGTTCAAATAACTAAACAATATAAGATGAGGAGACGAAAAAAGGCATGTTTCATCTTGTTTTTTACGTCTGGTAGGCGTCCAAGAGTATACTTCCTTATACTAGCACAGCAACATACTGGTTTAGGCCGGTTTAGGGCCAAAATTGGGTCAAAATTTTCCCACGCTTATGAACCCCCTCTATTCTACTACATGTTCTGGCGTGTCCTATTGCATCATGATAAACAGTGCTGCCAGATGTTTTTGTTCTGAAAAGTTCCGGTCTTTATCAATGAGTGCACAAACTTAAAAATTTAAAACCAAAATTTTCCAAACAAAAATTTCAAACGAAAATTTCGAAACAAAAATTTTCAAACAAAAACTTTCAACTAAAATAATTTCACGTTTCACGGTTAACCGTCAAACATTATCCGGTTCTTAACTATTCGAATAACAAATAAACAGTTTTCATCATATTTATCAGTGAGTACAAAATGTTGAACAAAAGTGTTCAAACCAAGATTTTTAAATGTTAAACAAAACTTAAAACTGAATGCAGCAAAGATTTGAAAATCATGAGCCAATCAGATTGCTCAAAAGATAGTAATCAACCAATCAGATTGCATGAAAGATAGTGATCAGCCAATCAAATTGCATCAACAATAACTTTGCCAGTGTCAGGTTACATCACCTTTTGATTAAATTTCAAAGTGTTGTAGCATGTATTGCCTTTCGTCTATAAGTCATAAGGTTCAATAAGGTACCTGTCAGATATCTGAAAACTCAAGGTTAATTCAACCACCACCAATGATCTTAGACTATGAGCTTAACTAAAGTTTAAAGGATTGTTTCAAATTTCGCGCTTCATACTAAAATTTTGTTTATCACAATTTCCAAATTTAGAGAGTGGTCCTACGTAGCTCTCTCCATATACCTGTCTTAGAATGAATCACATAGTTGCATAGGTCTCAAATTAGGTCAATTGTTTATCTTAGCAGAACCAACTGTTGTCTAGAAACGTGTTACTTGATAACTTCCACGAATTTTGAAAAGGAAGTGAATCCTTGTACACTACCTCATGAAGGTCAATCACATGGTACATTGTGTTGCTTACATTTACATTTGGCCCATAGGCGGGAATAATCAAGACCAATGACGTAATTTCATTTTGACAATTCTCAAATTATCCTACAAAGTTTAAATGTACCAATGTCCTGGACTCCTAATCCCATCATAGGTCAATAACTGACCATGTGATCATACTCATATTTGACAATGATTTACCCAAAAAAGAGATACCACCCAATTCTAAGAACAATTACCAATTATTACTTTAACAATAAGAAATGTACCCCTCCCAAAATTTAAGATTGGTACATAAATACACCTGTGTCTTATGAAAAAGTAATAAATTCTTTACTCATTCAATAATAGAGCCGTATCAAAAAAGATAAAATAGGTCAATAACCTTTAAAATTTGAATAGCTGGCCATAAGAGTGACACCCATATTTACAATGGGTCCTAGAAAACGTTTACCGAATTTTGTTATTTGATAATTCCCAAATTTAAAAGGGAACATAAACATATAAAGGTAACAAACCTCTGTACTCATTCATCCTTATCAAAGGGAATAAATTGAGTCAATAATCGAACACGTGGTCATACTAATTTCTGGTAATTTTTACCCATGAAAGGGAACGAAATTTATAAGAACCTATATTATTATACCAAATTGGGCAATTTCCTAACTTTAAAGGTGAACCAGTGTACCTCTACCAAATTTTAAGATGAAAGAATCGATATTCTCATGCCTTATAAAAGAAAATAAACCCCTGATCACATTCGCAGGTTCATATAAGTTAATAAAACCGCATCAAGGGGGTCAATAACTTGCGAAATCTGAATTTTTAACATTTTTTATTCATAAATAGGAACAAAAATGGACCACCATAATTAATACTAATACATAATAGGGTCCTAATAGTACTATATTAAATGTTTACATTTGGCAATTTCCAAAATTTAAGGTGGGGTCCAATGTACCACTACAAAATTTTCAAAGGATGCACCAATGTATGTATATCTTAAGAAATAGAATAGACCCTTATACATGCCCATATAGTCATATAAGGTAATAAGACCTCATCAAATGCAATAAAATGGGTCAATAACTTCCGAAATTTGATCTTTGGTAGTTCTTTACCCATGAAAGGGAACGAAGTGGACCATCCAAATTATAGTGGTACATATTGAAGTCCTGTACTATGATACCAAATGCTTTTATTAAACAATTTCTAAAACCGAGTGGATGAGCCAAGATACCCCTCCCAAATTTTTAAAGGGTGCATCAATGTACTCCTGTCTTATGATAGGAAATTAACCCATATACATGACCATATAACCATATAAGGCAATAAGACCGCACCAAAGGGGATAAATTGGACCAAAAACCAAACACGAGGTACAACATATTTGTTATGTTCATTTTTTGGCAATTTTTTACCCATGAAAGGGAACAAGGTGGACCAACCAAATTTATTATGATACATGTTGAGATCATATACTATAGTACCGAATGCTTAAATTGGAAAATTTCCAAAATTTAAGGGGTTGGTCATGGTTCCTCTCCCAAAAATTTAAAGTGTTGCATCAATGTACCTATGTTTTATGATAGGGAATGGACCCCTATACATGATCATATAACCATATAAGGTAATAGGACCTCATCCAAGGGGATAAATTGGGCCAACAACCAAACACGTGGTACAACATATTGCTTACTTTTATATTTTGACAATTTTGTATCCCTAAAGGTAACGAGATGGACCACCCAAATTTATAGTGATCTATATTAGGGTCCTAAAGTATAATACCGAATGTTTAAAATGGGCAATTTTCAAAATTTAAGGGGTGGGCCAATGTACCCCTCTCAATTTTTTAAAGGGGTGCACCAATATACCCATATCTTATGAAAGGGAATGGACCACTGTATACGCCGATATAACTATATAAGGTAGTAAGACCTCATCGAAGGCGATAAATTAGGTCAAAAACCCCCGAAATTTAACTTTTTGGCAATTTTTACCCATGAAAGAGAACGACATATACCTCCAGTACTACTAGAGATACATACCCTGGTTTTAGGCTACCACACCCAATTTTTAGATTTGGCAATTTCCAAAATTTAAGGGGGTTGGTCCTATGTACACCTGCCAAAATTTAGGGGGTGGGCCAAGGTACCCCTTCCAAAATTTAGAGGGGGTGGTCCTATGTACCCCTAGGTCATTGACCCCGGGCCAAGGTCATTGACCTTTGACCTATGACGTCACTAAAATTTTTGCTGACTCGACACAATATAACGGGGCCTCTACTGCTACTGTCAACTCATGTTCCTGTCAAGAAACAGGAAAAAATCTAAAATCTGAATAGTTACCAATTGTCATTTCAGACGGATTACGTACAATGATTCTTCTTTGCTGTTTGCTAAACGAAATCTAAAAGAGATGGACTTATAAAGTGAGAAAAAGGTATTGATTACAATCCCAACATAGTACTCTTCAGAAATTTAACCCTCCATCGCACGCGTGCTTAATTGCGGAAATTTAACTCTCCATCTACTATTTTAGTACTCTACCTGACTTAGCCAAATCTAAGTCAGGTAGAGTAATAAAACATTAGAACTGTTCAAAGGAGTTTATACTCTAAATATATTTGAAATTGTCAAAAACATTTAAAAGAAAATATTAAAGAATTTAAAATCGCTTCGAAACAAAATACACATTAAAAAGAAGATAAATACATATTGCGGAGTGAGACTCCGCGCGCGTGGTTTGATGTTACAATTAAGCACGCGTGCATCATTTTGATCAGCCGATTGCTCACTTTCAGAATTGTGATCGCTTTCTTCGACTACGTCTACATCACTATCATCTAAAGCTCCTATCTCATCTTCTAGTATACGCAGTATCCGTTCTTGTTCCTTTTCGCCCATATTTTTGTACACCGCACGCTGAGGCAAACTCCTCAACTTTGAAAACACTAAAGCACGCGCGCGGAGCGACACTCCGCACTCGAAACTGTTTACTCAGAGCGAACTACCAGCAAACTGCTGATCAAATTCAGTGTAGCCAGTGTACGCGTGATTGTGAAGGGGAAGCTACACAGATTACACTTGGCGGTGGCCTATCAAATTAAGAAAACTAAAATTCCTCCTTCCACGGAGTGTGACCCCGCGGCGCGTGCTACGGAAAGTTTAAAAAAACGCTGTATGTAAGTAACGTTTCTTCAATTGTCAAGAAGGATGCAGTTTTAATATTCAATTAGAGAAAAACTAAAATCACACTGTCTGTCATGAAACAAAATATAGGGAATTTGAAAAATCTGGAATATCAGTAGTGAGTTCAGTGATGTCTTTCGAGCTAATAATCTCTCTCTTTCCTGAAAAATATGTGGAATTATAATTCAAATTTTACTTTGTAATCTTGAGGATCCTGTTTTTAAACATTTATTTTGATCTATCTAAGAACCCTAGTGCTCCTTTTGATTTTAAGGAAGTTTAAATTCAACACCGCTGATGCATACTAATTACAGTACACCTACTTTCACTTCGCGAGTATCTACAGCACATTATTCATATGATTAATAAATTAATAACTCTCTTGTTAATATTTAAAATGTTTTAAAATTTCTTGTTCTCTTGCTACAACCGCTTGTATAAGTAATGATATCAACTTTCCTTTGAAACTGAGTGTAAAATAATCAAATTGTAGGAGGGTAGAAGCAGAATTTTCAGAATGGAATAGGACAAGATCACGGAAGAAGTAAACAATGTCAAATTAGATTAATAAACCAGAGAATTGATTAGTGTTATCAAGCAGCACTTTTCGTTAAAAATGTGTAACAGTGTATATTAATATTTATTTAAAAGAAAAAAAGTTTCTACTAAGCCATAAAACTACTGCAAATGTATTTTATCTCTATGGGGACTGTAGTTTGAGACACAATTCCAATATTTGAACCAAAATTACGGATTCTGTGTTAGGGGTTCTATAACTCCTTTAAATAAAATAAGGTAGTCCTCATCAGATACGACTACTTGGCCCAGTCATAGTCTCAGGCTAGTAGCCAGGAGAGTTTGAGGCACTTGTCTTTTTCTAGTTTCTCTAATTTTTATTACACATTTAGAAAGCTGTATGCAAAAATATTAGAGGTCTTTGTTTCTTAGCAGCCCTATTATGTAACATTTTCAAGTTAGTATCAATTTTCCCTATAATTCTAATATTTTTCATGGTTGTATATACAAATCCAAAGAGGGAATATCATTCTGCGAAATTACATAAACAAGATAATTAATGTCAGAAATAATTATATTTTATTATGCTAAGCAGATTTTTCTACATTCAGGAAATAAGGAAAAGTATTCCTGAATTCTTATGCTCACTTGGTAATACCCTTAATGTCTAGCTTTAATTCAGTACTCGTAATTTAGAACAGACGCAGGTAGTGGACATTGAAACTGAAACACTTGTGCAAATAGCATGGAATGTTCGCGGGGATCGCCAGAGCCATCTGATAGTTTATATCGTTCTTTTAGAGCTCCTCCGTGGCTAAGCGGTTAGCGTACGCGCCTTTGGCGTGGGAGACCCAGTTAGATTCCCGGTAGGAGCTCATGTGGTTTGGGATTCTACGTTAATCCGTCGGTCCCGCCTCATATAGCCTCGCTGCTGAACGGGACGTTAAACTCAAAATCAAAGCAAATCAAAAATATCGTTCATTTAGGGAATGAGTCAAGTGTGTGGGCACTTGGTAGTTACTCTAGTAGAAGGGATTCATTAATGAACGTCAAATTGTGTGTGTAGAGCGGTATATTGGGAGACATATCCGACTTCGAAAGAAAGCAGGTCGTAGGTGCGTATCTAGCAGGTGCATCTGTGTCCAAAATTGCAATAATTTTGGGTTGCGAATTTTTACTCCAGTTTTCGAAATGACGGCACCTGCAAGATCCTTCGTGGGTGAAGTTGCGCACATCTCTAAGAGTTCATTATTCCATGTGAATTGACGATTATCACTTTCTTGCTCTTCGTTTTCTTTTCAGCTTGAATCACTTGTTTAGTTTTGATCAGCCAATTTAGTTTCAAGTGTCACGCTGTGCCACGTTTTAACACTTTTCTAATAAGAATCCTAATCTGAATCACCATCACTCTTTTCCTGTTCATCACGTCTTAGTTTGTCACGGAACATTAAGAACACGAGGAGGCAGGAATTCTTCCAGATCATCAAACACGAACTTCATTTTCTGATGAGCAATAGGGAAGAGTTGTTGAGAAGGTGAAGGGGTACACTGGTCACTCTTTTGCTATAGTTTTTCCTGCTGGGGTCTTCAGGATATCGGCAACACACTTGCTATAGTCCACAGCAGCAGGACTCAATGGATAAAGACCATACTTACGAAAAACGCTTTTCACAATTTCTGGTTTCACAGCAACATCTCAAACTTCCTTCAACAGGGATGCAAAATTTACCTTCGTTACCGATGCTATGAGAGTTTTAATTTTCTCGTCCTAAAGAGCATTCAATGCTCGTTTCAAGGGTGAAAATACAACTACGTCTGCTGATTGCAGAAAATGAGTGTCGATGTGGAAAAGACAATACAACAGTATTCCATGATCGTGATAATATTCATTGACCTGAAGTGATAGATGATTCTTATACCCATCAAGAAAAACAATAACAGAAAGTGCGATTTTCTCAGTCTCTACCCACGACCTAAACCGTTGGAGGTAAATCAAAAATGCTGTAATCTTCATACAGCCAGTTTCTGTTTCCTCGGAGATCCTTGGCTCAGGTACACTATTCTTCATAATTTGTTAAGGTCGTATGTTGCTGTAGACGATCATAGTTGGGGCGCAACGACCATCAGCACAGAAATTACCGAGTACCGACTAATCTTTTTCTTTAGATATTGCTGTAAGCTGAAGCTGTTCTCTCACACCAAGGTACTTTCCTGAAACCTCGTGGAAAGGGAAGTTTGTTTCGTCTACGTTCAAGGATCCTTCTCGGGTCTTCCAAATTGCACTTAATCCCTAAGAATCAAGATAGTTCGAAAGTTCAGTAAATCAGCCGCGTATTCTCTCCTCCGAAACCACAACCCTGCCCTTGCTAGTAGTTTCAGCCTTCTGAGACAGGCTAGGTGTCGTCACATAAAACACCATAAAAAAGTTTTCTCTGGTCCTCAATGCTTGAACGGTGCGCTTCTTCCAGAAGACTATACAATTTGTTGAATAGTATCCAGTTACTTTTCTTTAACCGAAATCCTCTTCTTACCATGTTCACCATTCATTCACAAATTCCGTCTTCTTCTTGGGGGTTCAGGAGCAGCTTCCGCTCAAGAGCAATCTCAATCTTTTGATGCCCAGATAACTTATTTAAATTTGTTAGAGGAAAGTGGAAGTATTTTGATGCGTGCCTTTGGGACATCATACCGGACCTCACCTGCTGAACAGCTTCAGCCAAGGCAGATAACGAATACTGGTACCGTTTCAATTTATTTTGACAGACTTGGTTCTGGTTTGGGGTACACCTTCCTTGTCGGGGTTCCTAATTTTGCCCATTATCAAGTTCTGAGCAGTAGTTAAGGAAACTCAACAAAAAATATTACAAAAATATTTTTATGATTAACTTCTACTGTGTTCACTAGTCTATACATTGAGGAGGATGACAGCCCGGGGAAAAGAGTCTGAAATAATGCGATCAGTAAGACATTAAGACCTCGATTAGGTAGGCTCTCTATCACGAAACATTACTAAAAAGGTAAATCTAAATATTTTTATAACGGTTTGAGCCCAAAAATATTATATACAAAGTGGATGCCATAAAATTCAGCGCAAAATGAGGTATTCAGTGCAAACATATCAACAACTTACTTAAATTAATATTAAATCAACAACAGCCCTTCCAATTACAATAATATTCGATACAAAAGAACACTTTTCCTTAAAGGAATCTCTTTTATCGAACGGCATTTCGATATTACGAAATGGTCTCGAATATCGAACACTAATTTCTTTTCGCTTAAAATAAGATGATAGATGAAAAATAACATTATAACAAATAAATATACATATATTGATATTGACCCATCGCATCATTAAAAGAATACCTTATGATGAAACCATCACACAAGAGAAAAAAGATTATTACTGTGGTGCTGCGCCTTACAAAAAATATAGTGATTTCTGCAGTCTTAAGCCAAAGCCACAAACTAGAAAACTTTCCCGCGTTCGCTAATATCGAAATGTATCGACCTATTGATTTTCATAAGGCGAGATTTGGAAGGGTGTGATCATAAATTTCAGATAGTGCGCAACGTTTTCGGTATTCTTATTTTTTAATGAAATGACCAAGGTGTTCGATATTTAGGGGGCGTTCGATATTTACTGCCATTACCCGCTACTTCCAGCTGTATGTACGGCTGTATAGACCTTGTTATTGACAGAAGATAATGTGGTCAACACCACATTTCTATTTCCTGTACTATTAAGTTTCCACTGGTATCCATTTTTAGAGAGATTGTTTGAACTTCTGAGTCTCATTTGGACTAGGGTAAAACGGAAGAATAAATTCCAACTGTATCAAGGATTTTCAGTATTCAACATCTTGCTGCCTAAGTTTCTTCTGCCTACATTTTCCATTTGAATATCCACTTCGCTCAGAGAGAATGTCGGCCCCCCGGGAGGGGGGGGGGTCTTCGCATTCTTCAAGTTATTCCCACATCTTTCCTGAATCATAAACATAGTTTATCTGATATCTTCGGCCTGTCTATGGAAACCAGACTGTCCTGTTCGTACCTAGACGCCTAAACGACCAAGTGCTGAGAAATGCCGCGTGGTTCTATTTTTTATTCAGGTACGTACGCTCTGTCAGGAAAATAAATGTACATATCTTTTTGAGTCTGGTACTCCTGCGCTCCATCCAAGGAGAATATGAGAATTAAATCGATCAAATGTGTAGTGAAGGGTAAGGAGAAAAGCCTAATCTGTATAAGACATTGAAGAGGGGCACAAGCTGTGAATACGAATAGTGCATGATGTAAATAAGTGATGACACCAAAAGAGAATCCATAAACAGCTGGTAAACAGAGAAAGAAGAATAAGGTTGCCGAAGTGGGGACATAAAATATAAATGCAAACAAATACGCCGACAGCTAAATGCTTACCAAGCAACGATATGTTGAGTTGAGTTGATTTTAGTTTAGCGTCCCTTTCAGCAGCGAGGCTATATGAGACGTGGACCTACTGATTAACGTGGAATCCGAACCACATGAGCTCCCGCCGGGAATCGAACCCGGGTCTCCCACGCCAAAGGCGCGTACGCTAACCGCTTAGCCACGGAGGAGCTCTCAAGCAACGATATGTGTAGTAGTTAAGGCGCTAGATTATAAATCCAAAGAACATCAGTTTGAATCTACTACAAGGAATATTTCTTTCATTTTTGTTAATAATGCATATACCATGAGAGATGGTAAAAGAGAGTGTATTACCTATTTGATATATTAAGTGTAAATAAGGTAAAACTTCCTCTGACATTTATTAGAGAAGTGAAACAATGGAAACGAGTAAGCAGGTATATCTAATCAGGGGTATGTATCAGAGGGCGGTGATTTGAAAAACGAAATTTTCCCGAATTTCGCACATGTGAGTCTCTACAAAAAGCAAATTTCTTCAGAAATATTCCTACTGCAGAGACCATCATGTCAGAAATGCCGCAAAATTTCTATGCACTTTAGCTGATCACCACCCTCTGAGACGAAAACCACTCTCAGTTTGGAAGTTTCTCTCCCTTTGTGTGTGTCTATCTATCTATTTGTATATATATATATATATATATATATATATATATATATATATATATATATATATATACACCGTATACGTATATATAAGGTAATTCTTTATAGGGTTTACAACTTCAGTTATAATTCTTTATTGGAACCACATACAGACTTGGTTTATATGTCATTATCTGCAAAACACTTCAAGTTTTTTTTATGACAAATGTATTATGGCTCAATGTGTGCCCCTGCGGTCACCCTGAACACATCCCAAGAAAGGTAGATTTCCAGCCAAACAGTAGCCAGCATTTCGGGGGTAACGTCAGCGATGTTTCAGTTCATTAACATTATCAGGTAGGGGAGGGGTGTATACCTTGTCTTTCACAAACTTCCACAGAAACAAGTCAAGTGGCGTGTAATCTGGAGACCGTGGTGGAATGGCAATTGGTCCACCACGACCTATCCACTTATCTGGGAAACGCTGATCAAAAATTCCCTTATATCTATCAAGTAGTGCGCTGGGGCGCCATCTTGTTGCCACCATAGGCTGCAATCGTGGTCATCTTCACATCTTCTTCTAACTGTGGAACCTGGAGCATATCAAGATAGGCGATTCCGGTGATGTGCTCTCAGCAAAGAAGAATGGTCCATACACCTTTAGTCTGGAAACAGCGCAAAACACGTTCACTTTGGGGCTATCACGAATCAGCTCCACGTGCGCATGTGAATTTTCCGTGCCCCAAATACGACAATTGTGTGAGTTGACTCGGCCGGAAAGGTGAAAAATTGATTCGTCTCTGAATGCCACATTGTTTAAGAATGACTCATCACCACTAATGCACTCCAACATGGTAACGCAGAAGTCATGTCGGGTATGTTCATCCGCTTCACTCAGAGCTTGAACCAAGGACAGTCTGTATGGCTTCATGGACAAACGTCTACGCAATACACGCCAAACAGTGGTCTGAGGGATACCAGTTTCTTGTGATGCACATCGTGTAGATTTTCGAGGACAGCGGACAAAACTCTCCCTAACGGCTTGCACCAGTCACGGTAAGCGCCCTGGAGTCTTTGTGTGTTGCACAGAAAACCTTTTTGAACAAATGCATGGTGCCATTTGTACACTATTGGTATGCTGGGTGATTCTTTGCCGTATTCCATGCGAAACTTACGCTGTACACCCGTTGCTGACTTCCTTTCTTTAAACCAAAACACGCACTTAGCTCTTTCCGCAACAGTGAAAGTCTCCATTTTCAACTACTGACCGTTGGTGCCGTGTGTGGTCAACACGGTAACTACTCACTACTTGAGTCAAACTTTAAGTGTTTTGCAGTATAATATCATATAAACCAAGTCTGTATGTGGTTCTATCAAAGAATTATAACTGATTAAAGTTGTAAACCCTGTAAAGAATCACCCTGCATATATATATATATATATATATATATATATATATATATATATATATATATATATATATATATATATATATATAGGGTGTCCAATATACAATGCAACCCGGAGTTTGGGATAGTAGAACTTTTACACCTGAAGTGATACACAAATAATGGTTATACCAAAATGAAGCCCTGTTTGTGCATATATCTTTGAACTAGGAAGCAATGATTGAAGTACACTAGGAACCACACAGTGTTGCCAGATGTAACCGAAGGTGTAAATCTTCTTCTTCTTCTTCTTTTTTTTTGCAAAACATGTAAATTGACTCATAACTCATACGTATGGATGTTCTGTCGTTAACTTTCAGTTTGTTTAATTTGAATAGCTTGAAAACTATAGAGCAGAAAAAAGAATTTTTCATTTCAACCAATAACTAATCGGATGAGGCCTCTGTAAGGGGGAACTAGGGAAATCGTAGTTTTCATAAATTAACACTCTAAATTGGCAACTTTGCTGATGTTTCAGTGCATCAAAAGGTGTGTTAAGGACATGTCTACATTATGCAATTCCTGAAAAGAATGAAAAAGAAAGATGTTGCCTCCTGTATAATGCTGTAGCACCCTATTGCGAACAATAATGATATTGATATATGTTGTAGCGCGATCAATTCTGCGTATGTTAATACCAAACGTAAGTACGATGACCATTTGGATCATACCTAAAAATCGGTTTGAATTAACATGGCGGTCTATGGGAGGAGCGAAAAAAAAGTAGGTTTTTCACGATATTAGGTACGTGAACATCGGAAATGTTTAACAAAAAACTAAAAATAAGAAACTATGGACAAAGAGCTTTCTGAAAATGTATATCGTATTATCTAGAGAAAATCACGTGACATGAAAATCGGTAGCCGAAAAAATGTATATGTACAGTTGTTTCTTTTTTTATATTTACACATTTTTTATAGTTGCATGACTTTTTTGGATTTTTTAAATTTTATTTCTTTTTTTTGGATTTTCGTATTTTTTGGATTTTCGTATTTTATGTTTTTTTTTTATTTTCGTAGCTTATTACTTTTGTGTGGATTGTCTTATTTTTTGTCGTTTTTGGTTTGTTTTTCTTTATCTACACTATTTACATCCTAGGTTCATCGTCAGGTTCGTATGGTGGCATTGCACTTCCGTCGAAGTGCGTATTTAGGAAATCTGAAGGAGCTAGTATCGCTTCGTCAGTGTGTCTATAGTACCCGAGATACCATATTACTGCCATTACATGTGCGCAGCAACCTGCAGTTCTTGCACCGTTGTTGCAAGTACAGTAGTGTGCTTTGATGACTTTGTGTCCATCTAAGTCCAAGTCACACAGAATGTACAGCATGTATTGCTTACTGCTCGAATGACGCGATCGCATTTTGCCTCTTACAAGCATTGGAATTGCTGGCATATGTTCGGCATAGTCAGGATGATGATTATCTTTTATTATCGAGAACTCATATTCTCCATTGAACGCGTGGTCGAAGTAGTATGACTTGGCTAGACTTTTGATGTATGTCGAGCCTAGTTCGTTCATGTCTCGTTCACTCAACTCTGGGAATTCTGGTATTTCATCAGCTGTCATCTTTTGGAACGCTGCTCTCACTTTGTTCATCGGCTGAACTAACGGAGCTAGCCAGTTGCGTTCATTGATCAAGCTGAGTAGCTTCTGAGCCGCCTGAGCTTCGTTCTTTCTGTATCTTCTCTTACCGTAGGCGTTGTGCATGGCGGCTACAACTGTCGTGTCTCTAAGTAGACTTCGTATCATTCTACTCCTTAACTGTTTAGCCAAGTATTTATATTTTTAAGGTCTTGATTCGTGTTTTCGATTACCCAACGGACAGCTGTGCATCCTCTTGATTTATTTGCCTGAATGTCATCCAACTGTTTGTTTCCTTGGTGAGATACGGGTATTTTAACTACAAATCCTTTTTCTTCAAGCTCTTTTGCTACATGGGAGAATCCTCGGTCTAGTACGAACACACCACCTGTTTTGTACAACATCTTGAACCAGGTTTGATTCATTATCATGCGGAGAATTGCTGCATCTGACGAGTTTCCATCCCAGAAGTCATCGTCCGATTTTCCTAGTACGGACTGTATGTATCCGTTCGGAGCATATATCACAATTGGCTTTACACAGTGTTGCTTTTCATGTCCAGGGTATGATATCGAAAATTGAGGCTCTTATTCAAGTACAAGTACGTACCATCCCACACCATTATTATCGATTCATCGTTAGTTCCGCACAATGTATTTGCGAAGATTGATTGGTTACTTTTGAGATTAGCTCGAAGAGCATCTGCATCTTCTTGTGTTTCTATTTTTACACTGATATGTTTTGGAACGAAGTTCATCCACATTGACTGACGAGCATTCTGAATACATCTATATACACAAGTCTTATCCATTTTATATCTTAGTCCAAGTGATCTTTGGGATTCAGCAGTATACAGCATTGTCAGATATACTCCAAGCTCTATCTTATTGCATTTTGATTGTCTAAGTCATCAAACTGAGCTTTAGTTCTACCTGTAGCTAGTGACATTTCCACATCTGACATTTTTGAGAAGGATCGTTTGCCTTCTCATGTACTGAACTACCGATTCTTAGTCCTGTGATGAAGTTTACCCATTCATTTACTGGCAGCTCTGAGTCCTCACTCATCTTGTGTTGAACCACTTTTTCAAGTGTTTTTTGCTTGAAGTTGTCATCTTTTTCGAAGTGATCACGACAGAACCTTGTACCCATAGGAACGACTATGGCCTTTTCAACCATCAATTGGGTTATTGCCTCTTTTGTCACGTTTCGTAGCAGTTTTCCCTTACACCCTAGTAAGCACTTCGATTTCGTCTTTGATGTTCTAGAGAATGGCAGCTTTACAGTTCTCTCTTCTTCCTTTTCATTCGCACTAACTACATCGTCACTATTCCAATCTGTGTCCGATCCAGTGCCTGACTCCGAACTGGGTTGTATTTCCGAATCTTCACTTGAACCTGATTTGGAAGCTGATCTCGATCGGCTTCGAACATTGTCTTTTCTATACATTTTCATAGCACACGAATTACAGAACCACTGTCCCTTGAAAATTCGCTTTTGTGCACGTTTTAGCTTATCGATACATTTACTACAATTAGCACAATACATGTTTGATGATGGCACGATCGTTGACCGCGAAGCTTCTTCAGTGCCTTCCGGATGTGCGGGGTTTGACCTCTGTCGATGATAGCGACTTATGGTCGCGCGCCGTCGGAACTGCCCCGAACGGCCACACCCATGCTCCATGTTCTGCACATGTGCCACGGCAGGAACTTAGTCCAGTTAAATCATCACTCATCGATGCATAATGGTCCCGCCTGTGAGCGAGTAGTTACTCGTACATTTTTTGGACCGGATACTTCGTATCCGATCCGGGTTGATTTCGGTCAGGGGGAGGGGAAGACCATTTTTACGTGTCTGCAACACAGCTAACTGAGCCAAGCTCACTCACCAAATATTTGTATATTCTCTATAGACCTTATACTGCCTCAGTGTATACGTTCTATAGCAAATATACATTGGGGTGCTGCCTATGGCAAGTGAGGCAATCTCTTTGAAATTATCATGATAAAACGTTTACTTACATGTACCCGGCAGCACTACTATGCAATGAGCTACCAGCTCTACAGCGGATGCTGGGAGTGTCCCCTGCTTTGATTCAATCACTGGTTTACACGTTTCAAAAGGTTGGCAGCAACTTTACGAAGATTAGACGTGTTAATGTTCTCAATGGCACTGCGAATGTTCGTTTCCAGGTCTTGAATAGTTCGAGAATTGTTCTTGTATATCTCTTGTTTTAAATAGCCCCATGGAAATGAATATCAGTGTTCCCGGTTGCATGTAAGTAAGAATTTTATCATGATAATTTCAAAGTTTGTTTTTCATTGTTTTCGGAATTCAATAATGTAGACAGATCCTTAACACACCTTTTGATGCACTGAAACATCAGCAAAGTTGCCAATTCGGAGTGTTAATTTGTGAAAGCTACGATTTCCCTAGTTCCCCCTTACAGAGGCCTCATTCGATTAGTTATCTGTGGAAATGAAAAATTATTTTTTCTGCTCCATAGTTTCCAAGCTACTCCAACTAAACAAACTAAAAATTAATGACAGAACATCCATACGTATGAGTTATGAGTCAATTTACATGTTTTGCAAAAACAAAAAAAAAAAAAAAAAGATTTACACCTTCGGTTACATCTGGAACACTGTGTGGTTCCTAGTGTACTTCAATCGTAGCTTCCTAGTTTAAAAATATATGCATGAACAATGCTTCATTTTGGTATAACCAATATTTGTGTATCACTTCAGATTCAAAAGTTCTACTATCCCAAACTCCGGATTACATTGTATATTGGACACCCTGGATTCCTTATGGGTAGACAAGCAAGAAAGTTCACATGACTATATGTCTTCAAATGCAACGTTACAGAATTACGGCCATTGAGCCGTCTGATGCTGTGAAATAATCGCATTCTGCTCTCCCCTTAATGTGGCTAAATTTAAACCTCAATAGCTCACCCCCTAATAAAGGTACGAAGATACTTTTGGTATCAATGTGTTCCTGAAGAACGAAGCTTTCCGCCAATATGTGTTTCAAGTATGTGGGGGTATGCTGTAATGATATTTACAACTAAGTGCAGGCCGAAAGTCACTTATTCGATGACCTTGCGACAATTTAGTGTCCACTAAAAGACTAAATAACGTACAAAGCGGGTAAAAATACATAAATGATAACATATTGTGCAGTAAAAGAATTGGTGGAATAATTATGTGGGAGGAAACAAAAACCGCGAGAAAAATCAAAGACGCGATGTTGTCCACCACAAAACTCATATGCCTGGAATCGAACCACGGATCTCTCGCACCAGAAGTGAGCGTTTCACTGATCCACCGTGTTCCCTGATTGTGAACATTTGTGATATCTCATGACAAGTAATATATACAATGTTCTGTTCCAGTTAATGAAGGCGTGAGAGACCCAAGTTCGATTCCCAGCGGGAGCTCATGTGGTTCAGATTCTACGTAAGCTGTAGGTCCATGTTTCATATAGCATTGCTGCTGAAAGCGACACTAAACTGAAAATCAAATCAAATCAACCCAGGGAATGAAACAATATAAGGGAGACGAACCTACACTGATGAAACTTAACAAATTGCAGAACTCATCCAAACATTTGTTTTTATATTTTTTCCCTCGTGGACCTCAGAAAACGTACAGAACCCAAGAATTTCACAATCTAATTTGTTTGCAAATGTACAGCCACTCAAAAAAGTATCTCCCCCCTAAGTGCTATAATTCCATCACTTGGGGTACAGGTCATTTGCAGTTATGAGAACGCCTAGACAGATGCAACCCAACTTACACGTAACTTTTCTCGGCACTGACAGCAGTTGGTAGCACTGAGTCAAGTCTTTATGCAAGTAAAATTGTGAGTAGATGACGCACGAAACATTTCTCCATTCTGAGATCAATCTCTCTGGTTCAGAGCATGTTGTCCGATGAACAGCATATGTTAATCTCAATATTACGGTGTATGTAACGAATTATTTCATTATATACTGTATATTTAAAGAAATAAAAACGCTGATCACACATGAATCAGAAAATGCTTGAAAGTAGATGAAAATATCAAATCCTGAACAACTGCTGAAAATAAGTTTATAAATCACTGTCTCCATGACAGACCTTCTACAACTTTCCTTATCATGCATCTTTTTCTTTCTATGGAAGAGATTTTGCTTGTTCCACTGAGTATGCATTGAAATTGAAATTGAAAGTGAAACACTTGAAAAAAATTCAGTCAAACCGGGATTCGAACCTGTGTCTACCGAATAGAAGTTCAATGCGCTAACCACTCACCTACCGCGTCACTTAACCTTTTACGCAAACTAAAACTAGTTCAAATCGTTTCATGGAAAAATAAAAACAAGATTCTCAAATATAACAAAAACAAACAAATATAAAAAATATAAATAAAAATATAAACAAGAAAATATAAGCAACTTGTGTGAGTGTCTTAATGATTTACTCGAGGTTTCCTTTTTAACTCAAAAACAAGTTATATAGACCTTCCTCAATGAAGAAAATATCACGAAACGTTCTTTAAGTTGAGCCTACGTTATTGCCAGAGCCGTAACATGTGGGGGGCAACTGCCCCCCAGAGAAGCTCCCCGCCGTTCGAGCGGGCCTATTCTCAGACAAAATTTTCTCACTCCATATACGATACGAACATGAAATTAGAAATGAAACATCAAAATAGGGTAGCTACATTACATAAGGAAAACAGCACATAAAAGCAAATAGAACAAAAATGAGTCATGGACCCATTTCAGTAATATTTATTCGTATGGCTTTGAGATTTATCAATATTGTACCCTTAAAAATTTTGTTATATATGGAATGGGCCCAGGGAGTAACTAACGGAACCGTAGACCTTGCAGTGCGGGAGGGCAAACAAACTCCGGGGGGCATAAAGAGTAAAAGAAAGTTGTAAAGGGGGACCCAAGAATTATAAAAACAACTTATTCTGGGGGCCAGATAAGGTTTTTAATGCTTACCCCCCAGAAAAAATCTAAGTTACCGCGCTGGTCATCGGTTGCTGGGATGGTCCCGATTTGCATTACATTTCGTCTTTACCATAACTTCTAATTTCCAAACAAGAAAATACGACAGAAATTACTTTCACGTTCTTTGAATTGTATCAACACGTGTAGAAATAGACAGTTCTATGTTTATGTTCCATAACTACTAGTTTATTTTCTTATATTCATATGAGGAATTTGTGGCAAATTGAACCGATGGCAATAGCCGAGTGATCTCGGGCGTTCGGCTTCTGATCATGAGGCGCAATCCACTAGGGGTTCGAATTCTTCTGAAGAGCAAGGTCGGAATTTTAATTGTCCTCAGATTTCTGTGTTCGTGTCCTTGTTGTGTTTGGAATACGTCGAAAGGACATGAGGTGCCAGTGCCGAACAATACTCCGGTTGGGGCGATTTGTTTAAAAGAATTGTGAAAGCAGGATACTCCCATTGCAGCTATCTGGGTTCAAACCCTTCCTGGCAATTATTAATTTTTCTGAATGGCAAGATAATTTTTATGTAATTGGTATTGTAATTATGTTATTCCTTTATTATTATTATTATTATTATTATTATTATTATTATTATTATTATTATTATTATTATTATTATTATTAGCACAGAAAGAAAGAAAAAGCAACATGTATGTTTTTTAGGTTTACACATGAACGCAATAATATTATTACGTTTATGGGTTTACAGATAGAATTATCATTTTATGACAAGAAATGGAATATAAAGATTTGTTAGGTGATAACAGTAATGAATTGTGTTTCGCCCTTCTTCTAGGTAGAAAGGTGAGGTGACATCTTAAATAGGATCATTCCCGTGGCTAGCGTTGTAAGTTCGATCACAATTTGCAATTTGTGCACAGATAGGAACAATTCCTTGGAACTCATTTTTGGCCCACACTACAGAAGTAAGGACGTGTTTAGCCCTTATGTATGTATTCTTTTCCAAACACGTTTCTTCCTAGACGGTTACGAATGAAGTTGATACGGATGACGTAATTTTGTGTTGTTGGCATTTCACCTGTGAAGGGAGGCGTCTCAACTCTTAAACCTAGAGAAATTGAATATTTTTTCATGTTGGTATACATCAGTAGTATCAGTATCGCAAATTATAAAAATGTACTGAATTCCCACAGCCGGTATCGAACTCGCGTGCCCAACGTAATGAAACTAACGCTTAAGCCACTACTCTAAGACATCACTCTTCTGGGTGAAGAAAAATGGAGCTGCAGTAAATTCAGTAATTACACACTTTTACGATTCCAGTGTAATAATGCTGAAACTTTCTGATTTCAGTCATGACAAAATAGTAAAGTATTATGCAGAAAGAATAGTCCAGAGAACTCAACTTGAAGTTGACAACTCATATGTACGGAGGCGCTGCCATATGCTCTCGCCTCGAGTCCTGTTTTTTCACGGCACGGAATTGGACAGATACTCATATTGATTGGAATTTGGCGTTTCAGGGAACTGGATTATTTTTAAGTTAAGTAATTTAACGAACCTTCTTCAGTACCTTGCTTGCCATTTTTACGCGTTTTACTCACTTTTACAGTTTTTCCACTAACTCCTTAAGAACAGGGACAAAAATATAGAGACATTGAGGACAGTAAAAATCACAAACACTATTCGCGCGTTCTTCCCTTGCCTGAAGTAAAACAATAAAATATGGTGAACATGTAATTTTTGGTCTTCCATCTTCTATGCAGTGTCAAATCCAGACTTGGGTCAAATGCACCGAGTTTTCTGAGTACGTCTGTGGGTCAACAGCATGTGACCCACTGCGACCCACCACCCACCTTGACGTACTCTGACCCACCGACCCACTCTGCTCACTGCATTGTAAACAACATCATTTGAACAGCATATTTTTTTCACCCTCGACCCTAGCCATAGAAACTAAAAACACGTTTCTGATTGGTTGCAGATTGCGATTGTCCAAACCTTCTGGTTTATGGATTGTGTATGATAGTAGTAATAAAAGAACATTGTCACTTCGTTGGAATTGAAGAAGAAGAAAATTGAAGAAGCAGTAGAGGTTAAATTTACATCATGGCAGTCAGGGTGGAACAAAACGAGCCCTGTGGGGCTTCTAACCCGCTCTTCCTCTTCCTCCTCCTCCTACTACTACTTATACTGTTGATTCGTATAGCAAAGCTGCACACGTAACGTAATAATCTTTTGAGTTTTATTTTCATCTTATTTTAATGAAAAATAGTGTTTTGTAATTTTTAAAAATTAAACATAAAAATAAAAACTTTCTTTGGGCCGTGTTTGAACCCACATCAAAACAATTATAATTACTAGCCCATTGCACTAGTACTTTCGGCCACGAAGACTGCCAGTAGGAGATACTTCAATTTTGCTATATTTCTGCTACGTGGCGAGAAACGGATAATTCCAACCTACCAGAACCGCGCATATAGCTCTATGAGTATGGTCGAGCGTGATTTAAAAATATGCTTCGGAACACTGATCAATTTGTCTACGATTTAATTTCAAGGCCTTCATTTCCCTTTTTCATTTGTTTCTGTTCACTTACCTGAGATGAATATGTCTAAGTGAAAAAGGAACTTGAGGCATTTTTGGATATTGATATTTGTAATTGTAATAATAGTAATAGGACGTACACTACTACTTGGCTTTCGAGACACATCCTGAGAGTTTTAAAGGACCTACTACTGGAAGCAATACATTTTTGAATCACTGTAATATATAAATTATTATATAAAAATAAATGTAACTATATGTGCCTAATCATCATGGCCAAATTGCAGTCAAATAAAATGTCTTTAGGTATTCAGATAGGCCGTTATCCAAACTGTAATGTTATCATATTTCGTTCATTGTAATAATATCCTAAGGGATATTGGGTATCCGAATATTTTCGAAAAAAATTAGTATCTCACAAGCCGTTAAACTTACAAACCTGAAATTCAGTATATTACCTGTTTATTGAAAATGAACAGAACGTCTCCTAACATTCTCCTTTATGGGGAGGGGTTCACTTTCTACTGGTTCCTCTCTTATTTATCCGGTAGACAACAAGTAATACAATTAGCTGCAGATGGGGTTCAAATAACTTGTTCATCGTTATCAACTGCAATCAGAGGTATTCCCTAAGGTTCAATTTTTGGGTCCTATTCTCTTTTTGATATGTATAAATGCCATGTTAGAATATATATATCCTGCCAGTATGATTATATCAGGAAAATCAAAAGAAGAAGTTGAGAGGAAATCTGCCATTTTTACGGACAAATTAGTAAAGTGGTTAACAGCGAAGAGATTAATTACAAATCATGTTAAAACGACTCTGTTACATTTTCATTTTCCAGGGAAACCGCGTATATCACATAGAATAAAAATATCTTCTCACTTACTCCATTATTCTTGTACGACATAGCTTTTAGGTGTAACCATAAGTGACAATCTTTCATGGTGCGCTCATATCTCCACTTTACACAAAAAGGTGAGGAGCGTGTGCCTTGCCTTATATAAAAAAAAAATCAAGGTATTGTGTCGAGAACACTTCTTTGTTATTACTACGCCAAGTTTAATTCATTAATTGGCTTCGTCATAATACACTGGGGGCACTGCTGAAAATAGTTTAAGCACTTTCCGATTGCAAAAGAAAGCGATTAGAATAATTTTTGGATTACCCACAAAATCGACATGTAAAAGGGCTTTAGTAGAAGCAAGAATTTTAACACTTCCCAGCTTACACATTTATAAATCTTTTCATTTTACTGTAAAAAACAGGCATCTCTTTATCTTTAACAAAAATATCCATAGCCATAATACAAGACAAGCTAGTGACATATTTGAGATTCATAAAAAATATGCCAATATAAGTAAAACCGTGTATATCAATTGTATTTGGTTGTATAATAAACTTTCTATGTACTTGAAGAATACGATTAATGTCTCCGTTTTCGTAACAAGCTATTTAACCTATTTGCTGTAAAGTGCTATTATACTATGAAGGAATGTCTAAATGAATCACTAAATGAAGAATTGGTAAGAAATACTTACTCGTGAATACATGCCTGGTGTGGTATAAACGGTTACCTAATTACGATGTAAATGTTCATATTTATATACTTGATATATGCTATTTTATGATTTTGTATTTTTAGATATATATGTACAATATGATGCTACTCCACTACTCGCCTCTGCTACTTGACACTATTGTATGATTTTTTCATTTTGACAACTATAATGCTTACATGAGAATTTCTCGTGTTTTATAAGCTAATTAAACAGGCAAATAAATAAATAAATAGTAAACCGAATTTCGTAATCATATCGTTATTATCTTTTTAGTTACAATTAATTACAATTTTTGGTTCAAAAGATCCAATATATTTCAATTAAACATTTTCTTGTACGCCTTACATCTGGAGAACTACATACAGTGTAGCCAAACCCAAACTATATTTAACCCAATACGCTGCTGAAGTCGTCTGCTGTGAATTTTACTGGGCACAGCCATATTGGTTACAAACAATTTGTTGTTAAGTTGGTTTCTAAGGCAGTTTCAATGGCGTTGTATGTGGCAGCTGAGTCTTGTGAAAGACGAACTTAAAATTATGAAAAAAACGGCTTCATTTTTCACGAATAGCAGTGAATATAGATATTTATGCGTTTAGGAAGGCTATATTTATCATAATATGAAACAAAATTACTCTACATTTTAATTCCTTCAATCGCCAGTAACCTGTTGGACAAGTAAGCGAGAATCCCAAGCATGTATATACATGAGCGCCCCTTAATAATAATTTTAGATTGAGTTTAATTAAAATTATTGAAAATTGTTATGCTATATACTTCTGTCATATTGTTTGTTTAGCTTCAGTGAAAATGTTTAATATGGAAGAAACTTGATTTTTATAAAATTAGTGATAAGATATTCGAAACAAAGGAGTACAGCGCTAGAATAACCAATGCATTTTAAAGCATACAATTACGAACACATAATCTCAGAAACTTAGCTTCTTCGTGGAAATAATTTTCTAATTTATTCTTCATTCTTTTGTTAGCGGGTGTCCATTCTTTGTTTGGCACTGGTATAGTTGAAATGCGTCACCAGAAATAATTAAATAATTTAAAAGGTATAACTCCCTAAGTATCCTATATAATATCCTAATGTTATCTGAATTATTTTCTTTGCGTCTACCATAAACCGCGTACAGATTTGTAACATGCCAGCATATACATGTATTAAATTTCATAAGGAGACAACGTACCAACTTACGCTGGGTGGTCACTTCACGTAACACTACATCTATGATAATTAAGGGCAGCTTGAAGCTTGAGTGCATGTAAGAATGCATCTGTAGGGAGCAGGCGGATTAGTGAAGTTGGGTATACGTGAAAGAAAGACAGGTACGAATAGCGTACAGCCATGGCTAGTAATCACTACAAGTGAATTTGTATTTCAATTTCTTAGTAACCATGGCACATTTTTAACGCTGTTTCTATGTTCTCCCTGTACATAAATAATTTTCTTGCACGGAAGTATTTTCGTAGATTAGACAAATTTTACACAAATTTTCAAAAAATGGTCCCGCATTTTTCATGCGTACTTAGCGTAAATTGATAGGATGGAGCAATTATATTTTGTCAAACGGGATGAGACAAATTAATAAGTCCGGTTTAAACTTTACTATATTGCCTGTACTATACTCTTACCAACATTCATTTAGGGTAAGGTACGGTTAGGTTAGTTTGTGATTACTTAAATGTGGTTGTCTTATATATGTGTGTAAGACATATTGCCGATTTACCAATTTTAAAATCATCCATTGCCTGCAAATCTCAATTTTATCAAGAGTTTCAAATTTTTACACATATATGTAACCACAAAGGTAAAATTGTTATCGAATTTACGCTGGTGAGGATCGGAAAGAGCGAATGTGGGCGAGTATCACAGTCCATGCTGGGGCAGGTACTGTTCGAAGATTATAATATGCCTTTAAACGTTGATTCAATTATCAGTTTACTAAGAAACGATTTTACAGTGTTCTGAGTATTAATATATATTAAACGGAGAAATTAGCCTAAAAATGTCACAAACAAAAAAAGATAGAGCACGGGAGCTTTGGTAAAAATATGTGTATTTTGATTTCTTTCTGGTAGAATATGCAAGGAGAGAAAGTGTTCTTCAAAAAGATTGAGATATATCTGTTCGCCCAATAAATAATTAATCATTATATCGTTTGTTGTACAGTGTGGCTTTGCTTTTGTTTCTCTTTAATATGTTATATAGTACAATATTTCTAATTTCATTCTTAAAAAAAAAAAAAACATTGTATGTACCTCTTAAACTGTTATGGTTATATCCGAAAACGAAACAAATCATTTTCATAGGCGAGTACCATGTAAATTCTTCATATAACCCACTGAAAGCTGGTTTGTTTGTAACCAGCTAGCTCAACAGGAAGCGGAAATGACGTTTACTTTACCAGCGTATAGATGTGCTTATTAAAAGAAAATACGAAAACTCGATTTAGGGACCGTTCAAAAATTTTGTGGCCCCTGATCGAAGATCCAATATATTTCAATCAAAAATATTGTACGCCTTATATCTGCGGAACTACATATTGTGTAGCCAAACCCAAACTATCACTTAACTCAGTATGATATGCTTATTCCGTAGAAAATAAGAAAACTGGATTTAGGGACAGTTCAAAAATTTAATGGCCCCTGATCAGGATCTTACACATTTCATTAAATCAAAAAAAAAAAAAAATATGCCTTATGTCTGGAGAACTGCTACATAGTGTAGCCAAACCTAAATATCACTTTACTCAGTATAGTGTGCTTATTCCGTAGAAAATACGAAAACTCAATTTAGGAGCCGTTCAAAAATTTTGTGGCCATTGATCCGAAACTAATTCTAGGCCAAGATCGCAATCCTTTGATCCATTCCAAAAATTCTTGATATTATGCAGATAGGAATACTTGTCTGGAGGAGAGCCTTAACTATCTGTATGACACTGTTCACTATAGCTTTCTTAAGCGCCAAACTGGGAGATCTAGGTTCGATTCCCAGCGGGAACTCATGTGGTTCGGATTCCCATTAAGCTGTAGGTCCACGTCTCATACAGCCTCGCTGCTGAAAGGGATGCTAAACTGAAAACCAAAACAAATTCAGCTCGAAACAACCATGGTGATCATGAAAGGATTTCCCTTTGTGGAAATATAGTAAAACAGTAAAGACGCTATGTAATACTATTCTTATAGCATTATGATCAAAATAGTTCTAGCAATGGTGTGTGATGACCAGTTGCTATTATGTATAGTAAATGATACAAAATAGGATACATTGAACAATGTAAAGGGTGCATTGGAATACGTTTTTTTTTAAAGGCATGAAGAGCTTTTTGGTGCAGAAAATGCTATATTTGTAGCCGTAGTCTAATAGCATGGAGATTCATACATTTATAATATGTATGACGACAAATTTTCAATATGCACAATTAAGAGTGGGAAAAATAACTAGGCGTCAATAGAACATGATCTTTCAAAGCACTGGGAATCAAGTTTTCAAAATAAAGAAAAGTTTTATTTGTAACTATAATATGGAGGCTTAGGTATTCTCAGTCTGTGGGTGATTAATTTTAAATTTTCATTTGATGTAATAGTTAGACGCCTATTGTTTGTGGTCTAACAATATATATATATATATATATATATATATATATATATATATATATATATATATATCGCAATATTTTTATAGGTAAAGACTAAATAACGGACCGGGCGAGATTTTATTCCTTCACCAATTTTATTATAAAATTAAGTCTTTTGTGTTTACAAAAGTTTTAACAACAAAGTGTCTCTATAATGACCAAGGTTTGCAGGTTATAATGTTCATTACGGGTAACCCCTTAGCTTCATGGCAGCCTCCATGGTTCTCAAGGATTCGGTTCTAGGAGACCTCAGCTCATAGCAGCCTTCACGAGGTATGGTATTGTTTAAGATGATCCCCCAGCTTCATGGCAGCCTCCAGGGATTAATTGTGGTTAGGATGACCCCTTCGCTTCATAGTAGCCTCCAGGGTTTAGGATAGGTTACGATCAGTTGGTCGGCTGTTGTCAGGTCCCTCCGTGGTTGCGCTTTTATTTGTCCTCTTCGGGTCCTTTCGTGAGCTCCTTCTTCTTTAGGCTTTCCTCGGTGTCTTCCGAGTTGACTTCTCGTCCGCATCACTGTTTATAATTAATAACACGTGTTGTATTGAGATGTGCTTTGTCGTGATGTGCTTTGTGCTTTTTCAAGATTATTTTTGAAAAAAATACATATTTTTATTATTGAAAGTTATTTGCATCTTAACACTGATAGCGTTGGAAACACTATGAAAGACACTATAAACACTATGATACAGTGGATAATCACTATGAGAAAACTTGTTGTGACATATATGCAATGGTAATAACATTTTACTTCTGTCCTATCTAAGCAGGATCAAAGCAGTCACTATGATTTCCCTCAGAGTGGGCAGAAGTGTCATCACTGTTATTAATAAATGTATACCAGTTCACTAATCGTTGGTATCGGTCGAGTATGTTGGTCATTAAAATCGGTGTTTATATTCACGTCACACCAAATATTTGTAGCTTGTATCGGTTGAGTCTCACTTTAGTAGTAGTAGGCGCCGTTGAGTTAAGTCTTTCTAATGATAAAGATTTGTTTAGCAAATTAGTTAAGTTCTTGTTTTGTAACGGGACTTATGAAAGATGAGGGACAAATAAATTATTATTATTAGAACTAAGGAAAGGAGAATAATCATTTTTAGAAATTGGAAATTTTTCTTTTAAAAAAGAAGGAGATAAAGAATGTGAATTTTTGGTCACTCTGCATAATGTTTGTCAGGAGCCTGATTTGATGAACATCCTGTATAGGAAAGAAAAGTGACGTAATAAGCAATCATGTACTTCGTATTGAAGAAGCGATGCTAGAAACAAGAAAACATTGTATTTCGACCTTACAAGGCTTAATGACTTTTGGAACTAAAAAAAGAAAGAGAAAAAATGTGATCTTGCATTTTGCTAGATGAACGGAAATACTGAGGTTGTGAAGTTAAAAAATGGAATGAGATACAGTTTATAATTGAAATAATGAAGTGAGATATTATGTTAGTGTATCTTTCTGTTGTGTGTTTTTTCTTTTCGTTTCTTTTGTTGTTGGTCCATCTTCCGTTCCCGGTAAGTACTTGGAGGTTTATCTTCTTCTTGTATTTGTGCCTTTGTTTTCTTAGTGTTGTATTCCCTCAGTTTGGTCCTCGTAGAATGGTTTCGAAGGTCCACCGCAATTTCTTGAATTCTGTTCTTGAATTTAGGTGGTAATTCGACTCGATATAAATTTGAATTAGGCTTCTCTACAATTCATGCTGACTCTTCGTAGTGAATGGTAAAGTGCTCAGGTAAACCAATCTTTCTTTTAGGGTAATGTACTAAAACAAAAGTCCCCTGGATTATAAGTTGTCTGTTTATGGCGTTTGCCATAAAAACTTCTTTTGTTTGTTACATGCCTGTTCCAGGTTATTTAGCACTTTCTTCCTGATGGCTGCAAATTTATCTCTGTCAACTTGTATATGTTGTTTAGATACGAGCGTACATTCTGTCGGGGTTCTAGGTTCGTATCCAAATAATAAGAAACTTGCTGAATACTTGGTCCCTCGTTGTATATATGTATTAATGCCAAAGATAACGTGTGGTAGCCACTTCTCCCAATCCGTACGGTGTTCTTGTAAAAAAAACTTCAGACAATTGTGTATTATTTTGTTAGTTTGCTCTACTAATCCTATCGAAACGTGATTATATGCTGGTGAGTGTCTATAGGTGAAATCGTACTTTCTTGCCATGTGTTGTAGACGAGCAGCTCCATGGACGGGATGTTGGTCCTAATACAGTGTTGTAAATGCTCCGAATTTGAGAATGATATCATATTCAAAAAATTCTCTATATTTTCCGCATTTATTGCGTCCACTGTATTTGCAATAGCATAGCGGGTAGCTAATTCTGTGGCTACTGGTATGTATTTATTTTTTCCTTCTTTACTTGGGAAGGGACCTAGTTCGTTATATACCCATGTTGTTGCTATCTCTCTCACAGGGTGATGTAGTAGTTCGGCCCGTTTCTTTTCTGGTAGCTTTTTCAGTCTTTGACAGTCTTAACACGTGCGTATTTTGTGAACATATAAAATTTCTTTATGGACGTTTTATACGATTTTGAGAAACCAAAATGGGGATTGGTTGTTTTACGGTGGAAGGTTGTGAACCACAAGTTGGCTAGCGACTTCGGTATGCATAAAAGATATAATAAGTCGTAATCAGGATGATTTTGTTTCCTGTATAATATGCCGTCTTTGAAACAAAAAATCTTGCTGATCTTACCGTGAAGATCTTGTCTGATTAATTTTCCTCTAAAACAGAGATGATGTCCTTGCATATTGTCGTCCTTACGTTGCTATCTTGCGATGTTCAGTACAAGGTCGTTATTTTCCACTTCTATAATATTGACCTGAAGACTATTTGGTCTAAAGATGTGATAGTCTTCGCCTTGTTCTTCACTATTTTCTTCATTCCCTTCGTTCTTCCTAATATCTTCTGTTTGTTCGAGCCTAGTGATTATATCAGCTGGATATTTCGACCCTGTTAAATACTGTATATTGAAATCATAATCGGCTAAGAATAGTTGGTATCTGGTATATTTCCCAACTTTGTCGGGTTGTGTGTTCATAGCCCCTATGCACTTTGCGTCTACGTACAGATTGAATTTTCTATTTCACAAAAAATAGCGAAATTTCCGGAAAGTATATATGAGAGCGTCCAATTGCTTTTGCCATATGCTAGCTTTCTGTTCACTCTTCGTCAATCTTCGAGAACAATAGGCAACTACCTTCTCAGTGTCAGTTTTTGGGTCATAGCAAGCGAGTATTCCTGTTATTTGCATCTGAGTACTGTCGCTATTTACGCGAATTTCTAGCGAATCATCAAAGTGAGAGAGTGAAGGAGCTTGCAGTATGTCTTCTTTCAATTGTTCGAAAAGAACATCAGTAGATATCCCCGCGTATAGAAGGTCGAGTCAGCGAAATTTGATCTTGTTTTCCTAGAAATCGATATCATTTCCTGGATTTGGGAGGCAAGTTTCGACAAGCCTTTAGTTGCTATGTTCATATCCTTTTACGGCTAGTACAGAAGTTCGTGGGAAAATGTTTTTTTATGAGAACAGTCTGTTGCTATGGTGATAGTCTTGGATGGCTTCATCGTCTTGGATGGTCATACTCTTGGACGGATCATAGTCCTATCAGTTATCATGATCGAAGCTTCCCAATTGATTGATTGATTTTTGCATTTCGTTATGTATTGAATAGCTAGATGCTCTTGGCCTTCATAGTCTTGGATGCTCATACTGTTGGACGGATCAGAGTCCTATCAGTTATCATGATCGAAGCTTCCAAATTGATTGATTGATTTTTGCTTTTCGTTATGTATTGAATAGCTAAATGCTCTTGGACGGATGAGAGTTCTATTAGTTATCATGATCGAAGCTTCCCAATTGATTGATTGATTTTTGTCTTTTCGTTATGGATTTGAATCCCCCAAACCCCTCCACTCCACTCCCTCCTGCGAAGAACGTAAGCGAACGTTGTTACTATGCTCATACTCTTGGACGGCTATCGGATCTTGATGAGAGTCCTTTCAGTTATCACGTTCGAAGCTTCCCAATTGATTGAATATCAAGTTCGAAGCTTCCCAATTGAATGATTGATTTTCGTCTTTTCGTTATGTATTGAATAGCTATTTTGCATAGCGAAGAGCATACTTAATGTCTTAAAATATTCAATGCTTTCTCATCGAGAATCGAACCTGTACACTAAATATGTTTTCATTTTGAAAGCTCTCTCATTGAAATTGAACGCAAGACCAGTACTTCACGATTTAGAGTTGAATTAATTCTTGCATGAAAAAAAAAAGAATTTCATGTATTGACTTTAGCGTAGCATATGATATGTACATTGTTCGAAGCTCTTCATTTCGAAGCACTATAATGCTTTCAAGTGTTCAATGCACCCTTTCTCTCTCTTTTTCTCTCTCTATCATCGAGAATCGAACCCGGACCAAAGTGGTATTAAAACATAAATAACAACCATAAAAATAAATTTAAAAATACAGCATCACATTATTATTATTATTATTATTATTATTATTATTATTATTATTATTATTATTATTATTATTATTATTTTGGGAGTGAAAGTGAAGCAGACAACTAACCTTGATTGTAGCTTCGTTAACTTATGAAATAAAGATTGTACACAAAAATCTACTTTGGTAGGGAGCTGGGATGGAATTTGGTACTTCATGATTTTAAAGTTGAACTAGTCCTTGCATGAAAAAAAAAGAATTTCACTTCGTTTTCACGACAGAAAGGATCGAATTAACTTCATGCCTTAAAATGTGTAATGTTTTCTCATCGAGGATCGAACCAGCAGGACACGGGAATCAAACGCAAGACCTGTACTTCACGACCATTGAGTTGAATTAATCTTTGCATGAAAAAGAAAAGAATTTCACGTATATAGCACTTCGTTTCACGACAGAAAGGAACGAAATAGAAATATTTAATGCTCTTTCACTAAGAATCGAACCAGAACCCTAAATATGCTTTTATTTTGAAAGTTCTCTCATCGGAATCGAACGAGAGACCAGTACTTCACGGAAAGGAACGAAATAATTAATTCATTGTCTTGAAATATTTAATGCTCTTTCACTAAGAATCGAATCAGAACCCTAAATATGCTTTTATTTTGAAAGTTCTCTCATCGGAATCGAACGCGAGACCAGTACTTTACGGAAAGGAACGAAATAATTAATTTATTGTCTTGAAATATTTAATGCTCTTTCACTAAGAATCGAACCAGAACCCTAAATATGCTTTTATTTTGAAAGTTCTCTCATCGGAATCGAACGTGAGACCAGTACTTCACGATTTAGAGTTGAATTAATCCTCGCATGAAAAAAAAATCACGGAGTAATCCAACTTGAGGTGAGCACTCTATCACTGAACGTCAGTGCCTCGCATATAGATTAGATTTTATTTTTTTAAAAAAAAACTTTTCGTCTTATTTTTTTTTCTAGTCGTCTTGTATTGGGTAGCTAGATTCCCCCCCTCAGCCCCCCAGACCCATCTTGTAATGCTAAGAATAGAAGTTCCCAGATTTTCTGCGAAGAAAAAAAAGAATGCTTTCTCATCGAGAATCGAACCCGGATCGTGGTCTTTTCTAAGTGTATGGTACATGTATAAACAAGATGAAACATGATTTCCTCTTCATCATCCCTTCCTGCATCATGCATGTGTGCGCAGATATTTGTATGCATAGTGTCATTAGTCTCTGTAGATCATCTGCTGAAATAACATGGCTGTGTAAATCATAAGTTACTTTATAATATTGACTTCCATAGATTTCGAACATAATTGAACATAGAAACGTAAGCAAGATTTCATTGAAGTAGACGATTAGAAAAATACGAATAGTGGAAGATTAAGAATGGAACTGCGACCAAATTCTGTATCTGAAAGGATACCATTTCAACAAATGCCAGAATTACCATATAGTGATGCATATAAATGTTTTGCCCCTCAATATAATCAGTATTGTACAAAGGAATTACGTTTAAGAACATTCGAACACTGGCCTATTTCATCAAAACAATGCCCGGATCAATTAAGTGATGCTGGATTTTTTTACACGAAGACAAGAGACCAAACTATATGCTTCTATTGTGCTGGTGGATTAAAAGATTGGACTGATAACGATGTTCCATGGATAGAACATGCGAAATGGTTTCCTAATTGTCCATTTCTTTACCTTAAGAAGGGATATGCTTTTATTAAACAAATACAGGAAAAGTGCCCTGATATACAAGTATTTCGTAGTGCTCCGAATGATGATATACATAAAAATGCCAGTAAAAGTTGCAATAAGGAACTTAATTTTCAATATGGTACAATTTGAAGTGAAACTTGAATAAAGTTCCATTACATACTTTTTCTTTGTATATAACTGTAAAAAGTACATGTACATATTCTAAAGTTATCAAAACAATATATATTTATACAAATAATTTACGTATGTGCTATTATGTATAACTTCCAGATGCATTAGCATCGTATTTGGAAAAATGGAAATATATGTTTAATATATAAAGGAATGAAGATTAATTTATTTGGACGTAACATGCACGATCTTGAATTTACTGAACTGATATCATAATCGTAAGTGTATAGGACATATATAAACAAGACGAAACATTGTTGTTTCTCCTGCTTGTCATATTAAATGGTGCATAAGGTCTTAATTTAATGAAAGCCAAATTAATGTGTATTGTACTGAAAAGTGGAACATTTGAATAAGTGAATCGTGTTGCTAAAGACCTTGTATTTGGATTTAAGTGAAATTTTAACAGAATGGGAAAGAAAACTTGTACATTTGATTCCGCTTGTTTTCAGACTATAAACAAAAAACTCATAGATTCAATTATGACTGATTTATTGGATAGTGTACAAACACAGTCAAGTTTGACGGAAAACGAACTTTAAAGTTGATGAGTGTCAATGAAGTGGACTTCTGTTCATAAAGAAGCAGAAAATACTTTTCATTTATACTGAACAGTGTAGTACTAATTCTAGTGCATTTAATAATAATAATAATAATATAGTGAAATTGAAATCTTTTATTATTTTCACATAAAATTTGTATTTTGTGAACGATCAATACGGTAGGATTTTTAAATTAGTATACTAATGTTGTTGTTATTCCGATATTTCTCTTTTAGGAGTTAAGAAACTTCATTTAGAATGGTTGATCTGAAAAGAAACCGTACGGACGTCTTTTTTTCGATCACAGCACAACGTACGTTTACGATGAAGAACGTTGTGTTTGTAGATTTTTGAATTTATCAGAAAGTCCATACGGTGTGAACCGCGATCGAATCAGGGACCCCAAAATACTGGATGTAAATCCTCTATCACTGAGCCATCATACTCGTCAAACCAAAAAAAAAAAAAAAAAACACAGACACATATGTGAATGTCTGTTATGCTAGTCTCTTTCTTTTCTCTGTTTGCTAGCACATTGAACTCTATCTTAAAATGGTTTAGTTTCAAAAGCTACAGATAAGATAACATTGTCAAATGTTTTGATGATTCGTAAAAGACTGACCTACAGCCCTGCTAAACGAATGATAAAAGGTACAGTACAATTAATTGTATGTTAAATCATATTATGTCTTAAAATGTTATATGTGCCTGTAGTATGTGCTTGGGGGGGAAGCCTCCTTGGAACATCGAATCACTTCACCTTTAAGTAATGATGATAGAATAAAAAATGTGGAACGAGAGAAAAAAAGAAATGAAATCTATGAGTTTTAGTCCTATAGTTATGACTACTAGACTAGTGGAGGGGAAAGTGATGATGAGAAATGATGAAGTGAAGAAAGTGGGAGGAAACGGGAGAACTCCCAAGGAAATCCATTCATACGGTGTTTGTCCACTACAAAGTTCACTTTGTCTGGAGCAGAATTTGAACACGGTGCTTCATGCATTACAGATGAACGCTCCGGGAGAACCCAGAGGAAATCCACGTACACGGTGTTTGTTCATTATAAAGTTCATCTGGCGGCAACAGAATATTGTATTGAACCTGGGACCCGTTTGATAATATGATGCATACCTGTTTGTCTTTCTGTCTGTAAATAAAATCTTTGAACAATGAAGAGTTTTACGTCTCACAATAAAGCCAACAAGGTCTGTCTGTCTTTCTGTCTGTAAATGAAATCTTTCATCAATGAAATGAAATCTTTGAGTTTTACGTCCTACAATAAAGTCAACAAGGTTAATGGGAAATCTTTGAGTTTTACCCACTGCAATGAAAGATTAAACTATATTACTCATGCAATGATTGTTTGACACCCCATAAACATTTGTCCCTATACTTGTGAAATATAAATGTAAATATATCTAAGTGTATATCTTTCTGTCTGTCTATCTGTATGATGAGCATAAACGTGGTACGTTAAACTGAAATATTTTCTTACGTTTCGAACGTAAGAAATATGTGAAAGTTTGTGTGTGTGTGTGTGTGTGGCTCAGTGGTAAAGCAACGACTTACCCTTTCAGATGAATACTTAGTGTAGTAGAGCATTGTTCCGCTACCCAGTGAATGCGGTTCCTAGTTCGATCTCCGACCAAGTAAGCTTATAAATTTTTATTACTAATTGTCGTGCACTGTGGTCGAATTCCGAACATCGTGTCCGTGAGTTTTCATGGTCTACTCATACATTCTCATTCTACTAAGTATTCATTCATTCATTCATTTGTCTTAATCATCCGTCTCCCTCAACATAATGAGCATAATCGTAGTACGTTAAACTGAAATATTTTCTTACGTTTCGAACGTAAGAAATATGTGAAACTTTGTGTGTGGCTCAGTGATAAAGCAACGACTTATTCTTTCAGATGAATACTTAGTGTAGTAGAGCATTGTTCCGCAACCCAGTGCATGCGATCCCTAGTTCGATCTTCGACCAAGTAAGCTCATATTTTTTTATGGGACTCAACCATTGATCCATCATGACCGTTAAAAATTAAATTGTGATTACTCATCACTCTTTTACAAAAAGTTACGAATACTGTCAGCGAACTTTCCATTGTGATAATACCAAGGAGACAGGAGGCTAATGAGGTAATGCTTAAAATTACTAATATTTGGCGAACATGGGCCCATGATTAGCAACCAAAAATGGCATGTCCATGCTCCCTTTTAGAAAATTTTGTTCCAACTGGACCTGATTCAAAATGTTAGTGGGATACATTAGATAGTATTTGCAAAGATGTGATCTGCACAAGAGTAACATGTAATCGTTTCTTAGAAAATTAATTACTTTCAAAACGAAAGTCTAACATTAAAAATGAATCGAATGACTTCATTAAAAGATTGAAATCTATTGTACATGTTCATCATCAACATCTTTAAACATCGCAAGTTTACTTTTTTAAAAAAAAGAATGAACTACATACGTGTGAAGATAAATATTAAACCAAGACATTCATCAACAAAAATGAGAAGTGTTAACGTGATGTTCTGACGTAATGCTGAACAACAAAAGATAGCATATATCTAAAGAAAGAAACACTGACCTATCCTATATACAGAAGGAGTAGCAATGTAATATTCTGCGATATAATACATGATGCATTTTTATATAACTCTGCACATGTCGACATCAGGTCCGCAATTTGAATTACACTAGTGAAAAAAGGTTGCATCACGTAATGGCCAATAAGTTTTGATCTATATTTGTTGGAGATACAGTAGCATCATTATTACGTATAGCCATATAATCTTCCTGTACACACGAAAAAGAAAGTATTCTTCAGTTGACAAATTTTCTTTTTCGCATTAATTCGTGAACAAATGAATTAATCTGTTTTCACGTTATCTTTGGAATAGTTATAATTTGATAACTTGTCAAGTCGGTACTGAAATAGGAAAATAAATTTTCTCAACTAAAGAATTTTCTCAACTGGCTGTATGGGCGCTAAATGATTATCCGCGAAGATGTATTGCTTTTTAAGACAAACAAGAAAAGGTAATTCAGATGACGAATTACAATAGTCTTGTGTTACGTTTTTTGAACAAATCTGAGAAAGTGGTTAGATCTAGCAATGTAGTATTCTGTGATATAATACATGATGCATTTTTAAATAGCTCTGCACTTGTTGACAACAGGTCCACAATTTGAATTACACTATTAAAGATGTACCTAGACTTATATTCGGTTAATCGAATCTGTAACTGTAACTGACCACTCACACTTCGAAAAATTGCACAAATCTGAAATTTTCAGATGAACCTTTAATGCGAACAAAAAGTTGCATCACGTAATGGTCAACAAGTTTTGATAAGTGATGACACTACGGATAAAAAAATATCTATATCCTCCTAACTCTAGCAATTCCCCAAAGTCACTGCTAACAGGGGTAATATAAATCAAAAATCATCGCTGATAATGGGCTTGCGTGTACAAATTTCTAATTTCGATATCGTTTTTTTCTAAATATAATGTTGCTCTTGAAACTAAACACTTTTTAAGACGAAATTCAATGTGCTATAAATTCCTACATATAATAATAATAATAACAGTCAGTGGCAGAGCGTTCAAAATCCTGTTCCCACCAAGTGAACTTTGTGATGGACAAACACCGTGTACGTGAGGGTCCTAGGTTCAAACTCCTGTTCCCTGGAGACAGATAGAAAGAAGAGAAGAAATTGATTGGAATATTATTTGAAAAGTAGTGCCTTGTACTTGTTCCATACTTAACACAAATTGGTAAATGTATCAAACCTTCGTTTTGTAATAGTTTCTCTCAGAGCTGCAACTTGTGTTCTAACGTTTTTATTTACGTGTCGTCTGCAGTAATTATGTTTTTTTTTTTCAATCTGGATCTGGCTATAGTTTATGTAGTTGTCCAGATATAAGACGTACAAGAAACTTTTTGATTCAAAATATATTGGATCTTGGATCAAGTTATCACAAACTTTTTTTGAACGTACCTATATTTTTGTATCATCTCGAATTTGAAAATGTACTTATCGAATTGAGACTTGCCTCTTTTTGTATCGAGAAGTTTCTCTCGTTTTGTTGGCAATACTAGTTACCCTAGTAATAGTATTTTGAGGTTTCAGCTTTAGATCTTCATAATAAATCTTTCAATCCCCCTTCATTTGTACATTTTGTTTCTACTTTTATATCTCTGTAGTTATTACATAAAACATAAAATGTGAACGTGATTTAAAAACAAAGATAGAGTAGGAATGTTGAAAGAAGCATTTAAATAAGAAATAACCTATCTTGTGAATCTTTGAATAAGAAGTTAGAAACATAAACGCTACTCACGCACACACGATGTTTGTACACCACAAAGTTCACTTCATGGGAACTGTGATTAAATCCGAACCCGTACACATCATTTGAGGTACAATTCATGTTCATTCCTGTTCTTTGTTTACTGTAATGAAAAGGTATGTTCTAGGTCAGATCACCACCATTCCTTAATATTCCGAATTTTCTGTAAATTTTGTCTAATGTGGACATCTTGCTCATCAAAAACTTGGGCGAACTAGTATTGCTCATAAGTCTCGGATGTGTGTGAATTAGTAATGCTCATAAATCTCGGATGTTTCTGTATTGTCTTGAGTTTGAAAATACATCGTGTTCGTGCAATTACTATATCAATTTAAAGCTTTTATATATGCCACATGTGACATTAAAACAGTGTCTGAGGACTAAAACTTCAGTGAACTAGTATTGTCTATGAGTCTCGGATGTTTCTGTTTCATTTCGAATTTGAAAAAAATGTACTTGTCGATTTGCGACTTATCTCTTTTTCGTACCGAAAAGTTTCTCGAATCGTGTCATATTTTGTCAGACAGTGAAGATAGGAACAAAGGAACCACTGGATGGATTATTTTACAGAGAGGAATTACAACTTGTGACGTTATCAAAGATCTAGATATTCTATGCTTGGTCGTCCTCTTCCTGGTTTTCCTTCTGCCTTTCTCTCTATCAACACGGATTTAATAAAAAAAAGTCGTGAGAAACACTAAAAGTATTTCACATTATTGCTTATATTTCTCATGGCTTTCCTTTTCCAGTCTAATAAGGCCATGATTCCAAAACGACTTAAAATGAGCTGAAGGAGCGAGCCATTTATGAAACTCGACTCGACTCGAAACTCGACCTGAAAACAGTAACTCGACTCGAAACTCAACTCGAGAAAATTACATTTGACTCGACTCACGCCTATCCCTAAGATTTACGCATGTAACCTACGATTATACGTACGCTACATAGTTTTTTCTTTGTGGCATCAAGTCTGTATATAATTGATTCATATTGAGCCTCAAAGTCTTTCAAAACCCTCAACTTCAGTCCATATAATGGAAATTTAATCCATTTTGAGAAATGTTGGATAATGTTGCGTGTTGTGTGTTATCTTCTTTTTTGTCCATTGACTTATAGAGGATTTATTTTTCTTTCTTCTTTGAAATGAACTGGAATGTTAATAATTTATTCTACTAATATCTTCTTAAAATATTCCTTACTTAATAAAAACTAAATTTTGGTAGATCTACATCAGTTGTCTGAAAAGCATTGTCCTTTGAAGTTCAAAATTGAGAATACACTTGTGATTTGAAAATAACGCAATGAAACTTCAAATACAAATGATCTGCCATTTTTCCGGTAACAGAATTAACCTGTAACTGTAGAACAAGTATTTCAAACTTGTGAGTTGCATGTGGCCCTTGAATCATTTGTTTGTGACCCTCGGTTCACCTTCAGAAAACAAGAAAGAAGTACTCGTATATATATAATGGCCCAAAAATAGATATACAGCCCCGTACTGATCAGCTCATGGAATTTTCATTTACTTATTGCAATCCATACATACAGTATATTGACTTAGTTTCTTCATTATTTGCTCTTAATTCCTTTTCACTTATGCCTAAACTCGGAATAGACCGAAGCATATAAATTCATTATCTTAATAAATTAAAATGTCATACTTGATCAATGCAGGTATGTATACCTACTTTGGGTCACTTTGTGATACGTTCAAAGATAGTTCACATAGACAATGTTCTTAAATCAACTTCATATGGCTTAAACCAGCGACAATTTGCTGTTTTCTTAGAAGATTTTGCATAAATATTCTAGGTTTCCCTATCGCAGAGAAGTGTGCTAGGTATCCTGTGCTCCACGGGTCTGAAAAGTTCCTAGAACTTGAGAGATGAAATTAGCAATTTTCTTCAAATCAAAGAACAAAGCACAAACTTACTGACAGATTCTTTGTGGTTACAATATGTTTCTTTCATGGCAGATGATATTACGAAATATTTGTCACATTTTAATTTGAAACTTTAAGGAAAAAACATAATTACTGCAAACATTACGTAAATAAAACGTTAGAACACAAATTGCAGCTCTGGGAGAAACTGTTACAAAACGAAGGCTTGATACATTTACCAATTTGTGTTAAGTATGGAACAAGTACAAGGCACTTACTTTGTACAGGATGCATACGAAGAAGCTTCAGCATTGGAAAAATGAATTCAAAGAAAGATTCCGCGATATCAGACCTATCAAAGATTAGCTCTCCCTGTATTCTGCTTCTTTCTGAACTGACATTAAGGAATGAGCAACTCTCAGTCCTTTCGCGTGGGAGGCGCGGGTTCGATTCCCGTCGGGAGCTCATGTGGTTCGGATTCCACGATAATCAGTAGGGCCACGTCTCATATAGCCTCACTGCCAAACGGGACATTAAACTCAAAATCAACTGAACTCATCGAATGTTTCAGTACTTGAACCATCAAATCTTTAAGAATAATAGTAATAATGATAATAATTATCTCGTAGAAGATTAAAAATTAGAAACTTATTATCGCTCAGTTAATTTCATTATAAGCAGAAATGTGATATTAGGCAAAAAATATTTCGGTTTAGTTTAATGTTGCCCATGAGAAGAGGAATTTCTCATCTCGATTCTAAAATAAACCAAACAAATGGGGCTGAGGCTTAACATTTTACATTCGAGACGGGACAAGACTAACTCAAATTATCATCTCGCTTCGGAGATGAGAATCGAGACGAGGCGAAAAGTTTCGTAAGTATTTCTCGTTTTATCTCGATTCTCGAAATAGTGTATGCCACTCTTTAAGTAGCAATTGCTCTGTAGACTGCTTTCTTACATTTTTTGTTACTTTGTATTTCAGAGCTCACCGAATTATGGTATGTGTATATATTGTTGTAGCAAAGCTTTTATAATTACATCTGCATATTCTACAAGTTAGTTTATTATTAGTTTAAAACTTTTAATACCGTTGTTAATATCCATTATTATTATTATTATTATTATTATTATTATTATTATTATTATTATTACTGAAGTGTTGTTAATTTAATGGTTCATCTTGTTCCACCCAGGTCCCGCCTAGTGGGCATTGTGCTGAACAAACACCGTGTGTCCAGGTTTTCTCCGGGTTCCGCTTCCTTCCACTTTCTTCATTCCAAAATTTCTTTCATTCTCATCATCGACGTCTTCTGTAGCTTAGTCGGCATAACGATTACTTAAAAACAAATTTTCTTAGGGCTCTTGTGGGTTCAGTATCCCTGCTTTCTACATGAAGTTTGCCTGGAAACTTTCCGTTTAACATTAGGTAGTTGTAGGGACGTATGCAGATTGTATGTCCTGATGGTCCTGACACTTCTCTCCAATCCCGACTATTTTGTAAATTTTGCCTAAGGCTAGGGGCGATTTTACAGATTTTAATACAATGTGTCCTCATATGGAATTTGTCTACTATATGGTTATTATTATTATTATTATTATTATTATTATTATTATTATTACTGAATATTTTGAGACCTCAATATTACGTCCTATTCCAATGAAAATAAGCATACTGAAGTTAAGGAAAATGAAAAGAAATTTTTGGACCCTCTATAAGATTGAATTGCCTTATAAGAGATACTTTGGAAAGAAAAGAGAAGGAAAAAGAAGATGTGAGCTACTAGTCAATATGAAAATCGAACCTTCGGAAACACACACCAGGTTGGAAATCACTGTTTTAATAAGTAATAACTTACATCATATTGTAGGGTTATTAATGAAATATTTATTTGTGAAATATAAACAAAACGCCTAAATTATTTTGAAGAAAATCGACAGGTAAAAACTCACCAATAAGCAATTGTCAAATATCCCTTATGGACTTTTTTTAAATGGGAAATGACTTCGGGAAAACAAATGTATGCAACGATAAAGATGAAATCTTTCAGTCTAACGACCCACGAATATCTCTTTTAGGCTAAGATGAAAGGATGATTAAGGTAAATGAAATGATATTATGAGATGAAGCGGAAATACCACATGAGAATCAACGAACACGATGTTGTCCATCACAAATTTATTTATTTAATGTCCTACGATTATGCTCATTATGCTAAGACACCATGAGCTAATATATTCGGTAGTCGAACTAGGGACCACCATATACCAAATGTAAGCGCTTTACCGCTGTGCCGTCTACTCATCTTTTCAGCACCTCCAGCTGATCTAATAGCTAACACGGACATGTGGTGAACGTGGTCCTGAGTTCGATTTACGGATGGGAGAGCATTGGAAGTCAAAAATAAAGCAAGTTTATTATGATAACTGTTTTCAAGGAACATATGAGCATTTTGTATAAATATTCTAGGTTTCCCTATCGCAGAGAAGTGTGCTGGGTATCCTGTGCTCCACGGGTCTGAAAAGTTCCTAGAACTTGAGAGATGAAATTAGCAATTTTCTTCAAATCAAAGAACAAAGCACAAACTTACTGACAGCAATTGCACGAGAGGTGCTCAGCAAAATACGATAACTCACAAACACACGAACAAAAAAATCATAAATCCCATATATACATTAAAGGTAAACGCAATCGAAAAGCAATATGATCACTTATATCTGAAGTCAAAAATAAAGCAATCTTATTATGATAACGGTTCTCAAGAAACATATGAGCTTTTCCAAGTGAATACAACCTCCTCCCACCTCTCCCCTGTTACATTTAATATCCTTATTCAGTTCCACATCTGAAACAAAGTTTCATTTCCTTATTCACACAAATTATTCGATAGGTGTATCAAAATAGCATCTTTAGTAAATCTTATCTATTAAAAAACTTATTTTACATTACACATAACTCAGCATTTTCGCATTCAGATTACACTATCTTCAGTCGCACGTGAGTATGTTCGTATGTGAGGACGACAACAAACATACATGTAATCTCAAATGATGTATACGTTTGAAAAAAATTATGCAATGCGATATTTGCCTTAGCAACTAAGATCTATTCGATCAAAGAACAGGCTGCAAACAAATTCTATTCCCATGAACACTTACAAGTGAATTCGTGAGAATCCCAAGACCAAATTAGATAAAAGCAAATAGTTCATAACCTACAGACATTTCGTGGGGCGTAATCTTTTGTGCTATGGGAATATGTTATAGCGCAATATCTCATCACGGCTTCAACTTAAGTGATTTTAATTACTTGTCATAACAGACATCATCATGTGAATATCCATATAATACTTTTCACATGCAATACAATCAACCCTGCTGATTTGAGCATACAAATTTTTTCATCCTACGTTTTTAAAACATTATGATATGCTATGAAAAAACATCCATGAACTGCAACAATCGTCTTATCAACGCAATTTCCTGAGAAGGTTCCAGACGAAAATTTTCCGGACGTTTCGTGAGAATAAGATCAGGCCAAACTCATCAAACTCTTCGCAGAAAATCTGGGAACTTCTATTCTTAGCATTACAAGATGGGTCTGGGGGGCTGAGGGGGGAATCTAGCTAGCCAATACAAGACGACTAGAAAAAAAATAAGACGAAAAGTTTTTTTTTAAATAAAATCTAATCTATATGCGAGGCACTGACGTTCAGTGATAGAGTGCTCACCTCAAGTTGGATTACTCCGTGAATTTTTTTTTCATGCGAGGATTAATTCAACTCTAAATCGTGAAGTACTGGTCTCACGTTCGATTCCGATGAGAGAACTTTCAAAATAAAAGCATATTTAGGGTTCTGATTCGATTCTTAGTGAAAGAGCATTAAATATTTCAAGACAATGAATTAATTATTTCGTTCCTTTCCGTGAAGTACTGGTCTCGCGTTCGATTCCGATGAGAGAACTTTCAAAATAAAAGCATATTTAGAGTTCTGGTTCGATTCTTAGTGAAAGAGCATTAAATATTTCTATTTCGTTCCTTTCTGTCGTGAAACGAATTGCTATATACGTGAAATTCTTTTTTTTTTTCATGCAAAGATTAATTCAACTCAATGGTCGTGAAGTACAGGTCTTGCGTTTGATTCCCGTGTCCTGCTGGTTCGATCCTCGATGAGAAAACATTACACATTTTAAGGCATGAAGATAATTCGATCCTTTCTGTCGTGAAAACGAAGTGAAATTCTTTTTTTTTTCATGCAAGGACTAGTTCAACTTTAAAATCATGAAGTACCAAATTCCATCCCAGCTCCCTACCAAAGTAGATTTTTGTGTACAATCATTATTTCATAAGTTAACGAAGCTACAATCAAGGTTAGTTGTCTGCTTCACTTTCACTCCCAAAATAATAATAATAATAATAATAATAATAATAATAATAATAATAATAATAATGTGATGCTGTATTTTTAAATTTATTTTTATGGTTGTTATTTATGTTTTAATACCACTTTGGTCCGGGTTCGATTCTCGATGATAGAGAGAGAGAAGGAGAGAGAAAGGGAGCATTGAACACTTGAAAGCATTATAGTGCTTCGAAATGAAGAGCTTCGAACAATGTACATATCATATGCTACGCTAAAACCAATACATGAAATTCTTTTTTTTTTTATGCAAAAGTTAATTTAACTCTAAATCCTGAAGTACTGGTCTTGCGTTCAATTTCAATGAGAGAGCTTTCAAAATGAAAACATATTTAGTGTACAGGTTCGATTCTCGATGAGAAAGAATTGAATATTTTAAGACATTAAGTATGCTCTTCGCTATGCAAAATAGCTATTCAATACATAACGAAAAGACGAAAATCAGTCATTCAATTGGGAAGCTTCGAACTTGATATTCAATCAATTGGGAAGCTTCGAACGTGATAACTGAAAGGACTCTCATCAAGATCCGATAGCCGTCCAAGAGTATGAGCATAGTAACAACGTTCGCTTACGTTCTTCGCAGGAGGAAGTGGAGTGGAGGGGTTTGGGGGATTCAAATCCATAACGAAAAGACAAAAATCAATCAATCAATTGGGAAGCTTCGATCATGATAACTAATAGAACTCTCATCCGTCCAAGAGCATTTAGCTATTCAATACATAACGAAAAGCAAAAATCAATCAATCAATTGGGAAGCTTCGATCATGATAACTGATAGGACTCTGATCCGTCCAACAGTATGAGCATCCAAGACTATAAAGGCCAAAAGCATCTAGCTATTCAATACATAACGAAAAGCAAAAATCAATCAATCAATTGGGAAGCTTCGATCATGATAACTGATAGGACTATGATCCGACCAAGAGTATGACCATCCAAGACGATGAAGCCATCCAAGACTATCACCATAGCAACAGGCTCTTATCATAAACAAACACTTTCCCACGAACTTCTGTACTAGCCGTAAAAGGATATGAACATAGCAACTAAAGGCTTGTCGAAACTTGCCTCCCAAATCCAGGAAATGATATCGATTTCTAGGAAAACAAGATCAAATTTCGCTGACTCGACCTTCTATACGCGGGGATATCTACTACATCATGCCCCTTTTCCATTTAAATTTAGATTTAGAGGTTACTAATTGCTGAAAAGACTCGATTTTTATTATAAAATCTTTTGTATGCACTCTAAGATATAAGCATAATCCGATAAAACTTTTGAGAATCCGATTTGTAGTCGGCTTTTTGAAATTTCGTATTTTCTTGGCTATCTTTGGAGATATTTTAATAGATTCTCCGCTAACGGGGTGTCATAACACGTTAAGCTCTTGGTAACCTATGTGTGTCTTTTTGGGAGATGTGTTTCGTGTTTTCTAAGCTTCTGAAATAGTAATTCTAAATCCTAGCTGCTGTGGAAAGCTGTAAACACTGGAAATAATAGCATCTGCAAAACTTGTAATCCTATCGGGTAGCCCTTCCAAAATCATCCTCGTTGCTATACTTAGACTTTGGCTTGAGGTACGATGGCGCATTGTGGATCTCAAAAACTCGTATGACTTTCTGTTATGATCGAGCTCGAAGGTCATATATTTTCAGCTCTTAGGATGCATCAAAATTTGGAAATACGAACTGGAAAGATCAATACATGTTATACAGGTTTTCCCTTTATAGAACTTAGAACATCTTTCGTAGATTGAAATGGAACTGATATATACTTGGTATGGCTGTTATACTTCTGCAGATTAAGAACTATTCTAAATGATGTTACCGGAGCACCAGAAGTGGAGAACAAAATTCATTGTTAATTGTGGGTCTAATTATTTTTGCTTTGATAAGTTCTTAAATCTGTTTGTCTACCTGATCCCTGATAAGTAATGGAATTGGTGGAGAACGGTCGTGGAATACAGCAGACTTAGAAATCCTAATTTTATGAAAATATCCCCTAAAATATCCGAAGTCGTCAGGAGCATACGTAAAAACATCCCTATACTTGAACAATAATTCATAAATTGCTCGTTTCTGATCTTCATATAGGTTGGGATTGACGTCAAAGAGCTCTTTATTGAAGAGTTTTTCTGTGTATTTTAAGCGTTCTTCAGTTTCTTCTATTGTCTTAAAAAGGTACACTTTTTCTAGAAAATTTAGTTCTTCTAAGGCATTAAAAGAAATTTCGTGTCCATCCTCAAGAACCGCACTGGGGTGTTCCTTTTTATAGTGTCGCTATTCCTATTAGAATTTGATATTAAAAATGTCATTTTGCTTGCCTCTATCTTCTGGTTGAGAGCATTTAACATTTGTTCGTCGAGTATTCCAGGAAGCAATGATATATACAAGAATCTCGTGTCAGCTATTTTTTCTTTCCTGCTACTTGAATGAACGTGTGCGAGCGTAGAGGAAGTATTATCTGTTTAGTCACGTATAAGCATTCTTGCTTTGGCTGCGTTATTATCTGAGTTGTAAAAGCTGACAGCGTATTTTCCTTGTTTTCCGCTGGTAGCTGAGGCTTCAGTGGTAATTTAAAAAAAATATATATTCTTGTTTAAGTCGATGGTGGAATGCGAACGTTGGAGAAAGTCAACTCCTATAATGATGGGCATTGTGTTGTTAGTTATTCGAAAATGATGAGTGAATGTTGTTTGACCTATTTTAAATTTTACCAGTGCTATTTGATTTCAACAAATATTGTTTCCCGAAATTTTTTTACTATTGTCTGAAATTGAATTAGACTTGTCCCAGGGGGCAAGGAATCGGACGGCCAGACCGATATCGTACTGCCGGTATTTGCATTTTGAGGTTCTGATTTGGTTCTAATTGTTAAATGTGACCTGTTATTTTCGTCTTCTAGAGACGTTTTCTCTTCTTTCTGTCAATTGCTCTGATTGCTTTTCTATCACAGGAATTTTGTAAGTTATGTCATTGTGCTTGCTAGTTTCTCTTTGGTCTTCATGTTTCGGTTGCTGATGGCAGTCGGCCCCCTTGCCAAGGGGCAGCTTTACACGTTTTTTGGACGCTTATAACAAATAGACGCACCATGTCCCCGCTTCCGGCATATCCCAGATACTAAAATTTGATCCTCCGTGGGTGTGACTTGCTGACTGTTCTGTGCTTGTCCTGTTTTTTATTTCCGTTATTATTGTTATTCTTCTTCCTATATCCCTGATTTCTATTCTTCGGTTGGTTTCTATAACTTGTCAGCGCTATCACTAGCGACAATTCTGTCATTTTATTCGCCAAGGTGGATAGATCATGCTGTGGAGGATTTTGCTTGTGGTGGGGAAGGGTCTTTGGTTCTTGAGTCTTGTTATGATATTCTTGAGGATTAGGTACTGATGGTTGAGAAATCGTTAATGATGGATTCGATTGATAGGTATTAAATTGTTGTTGGGATGCAGGTACATAATTGCTCATTGGTTGTGTGACAGGTTGAGTTTGTATACGATAGGTATAGTAGTATGACTGTTGAATAGGATACATTATCTTTGGCTCAGTTGGTAATACATACGATACATTTTGTGGATTATGTATAGGATTTTGACCGTATAGCATGTGCAGTTTTTGTGATAGCTCTGCATGCTCTCTTTTTCTTAAAAGGCCATTGGCGGCTTCCAAGGTGTTTAATTTAGTCTGTAGGGCGTCTACTGTTGCGAACCTTTCTAACACAATCTTGTTAAGGAAATCCCTCTGTAATCTCAAGGATAAATGATGGATCTTTTGTTCTTCTGTCGCATCCGGTAGTAACTGCCTTATTGCTCGGAGTTTACGCAAAAAAATATGAATCTATGGACTCATCTATTCCTTGTTGGACTTCGAATAACTCCTGTTCCGCTTTGTACGATGGAATCTTCGGCCTACTTAGTGCTACTAATTTAGATTTTAAAGTTTTATAAGACATCGTTCCGAATTGATTTTGGCTTTTAACACTTTAAGCGCCAAGGGTCAAAATCAGAATTTTCCTCTTGGGACCAACTACATATTTTCTATTTTCCCTTATTTGGCCATGTGCATAAATTGTATGCACAAAAAGTTTTTACCTGTGGGCCATGTGCATATATTTTCTGCATGATTCAGTGTACAGATTATAGGCTTGTGTAGAGATTTTCTATACATTTATCGTTGAAACAGATATACACTTATTTAGTACTGGCCCCCGGGAACAACATATAGCGATAGGCCGTTAATTACTCAAAAGTTGGTACCGCTGCAGGCAGTCAAAGTTCATTGTTGTTAGAAGCTAAATTGTAGTGCATTTCAGTTAACATTACGCTGTTGTGAGAAGCACCTGCTCCGTGTAATAATTCTTTTTCACCTCAATATGGCAAACGAGGACGCAATAAGAGATATCTTGCAAGGAATGGAAAGTGATATGAGTGACTTAAGTGAAGATTTATTTAGTAACATTACTAATTCTGATGATCCTCCTTTTTCACCACCCAAGACTGTCAGTGATTCTTCTAGCAGTGAAGAATACGAACATATCCTTAAGCCATGCCGGAAAAGAAGACGTAGATCAGAAAATAGTGAATCAATATTTAGTGGCCTTCAAGTGAGTGATTCCGAAACGGACCCAAAGGAAACCGAATCTGGGACTAGTTCCACAAAAGAAATTGTGTGGTATCCAGTGTCTGGAAACTTGCACGAGTTTGAATGTGATTTCGATAGTGGTGTGGCGGTCGAGGTTATTGACATTTTGCAAGGTACAAAAGACGTTCTAAAATACTATGAGCTATTTGTTGATGACTCAGTATTGGACTTAATTGTAACTGAAACGAACAGATACGCAGAACAATGTATTATTTCTCATATTGAAAACGAAACGTCAACTGATCATGCACGATTGTCCATGTGGTATGATACAGATAAGAGTGAAATACTCCAGTTCCTAGGTTTGATTTTATGGATGGGGTTGGATAAAAAACCAAATATCAGGAAATACTGGTCTAAAAGTCCACTATATGAAAACAATATTAGTAAGTGTATGCCTCGAAACCGTTTTGAACTACTTCTTAGTATGTTTCATTTCTCTGATAACGAATCAGTGGAAAACAAATCTAACCGAATGCATAAGATCAATCCCCTTATTGCCATGCTGAATGAAAAATTCAAGACTGTGTACATACCCGAGCAAACTGTATGTATTGATGAGACAATGGTTCCGTTTCGAGGAAGACTTAGTTTCAAGCAGTACATACCAGGGAAGAGACACAAATACGGACTGAAATTATTCAAGCTTTGTGTCAAGGGTGGATACACTTGGTACGTAAAACTCTACGGAGGAAAGGAGGCCAAATCAACAAAGCAAGCTGTGTCAACAAAGATAGTGATGGAAATGATGAGTCCGTTATTGAATGCCGGTAGAACGTTGTTCACAGACAATTTTTATACCAGTGTTGCTTTGGCTCACGAACTCAACAGCAATCAAACACATTTGATAGGAACCTTGAGGAAAAAACGGAAAGGAAATCCAAAACCAGTAGTTTCAGCGAAACTCCAAAAAGGTGAAATGATAGCTCTGCAAAGCAATACCAATGTGATTGTGGGGAAGTGGAGGGATAAGCGTGATGTTTTATTTCTTTCCACCAAAGATGTGCCAACCATGACAGAAGTTACATACAAGCACAAGAAAAACACAACAAAAAAACCTTCCACGATTTTGGAATACAATGAAGCAAAGTCGTATATTGATGTATCCGACCAGATGGCTTCTTATGCAACAACAACACGGAAGGGAGTGAAATGGTACCGAAAAGTGGCAATAGAACTACTTACTAACACGGCTGTAGTTAATGCGCACGCAATTTTCAAAAAGGTGACGGGCGAAACTTACCAAATTACTGACTTTCGTGAAAAGCTTTCCCTTGCTTTGATATTTCGTAAGAAGAAAGAAGACACAGTTAATCCCGATAGGCAACCTTCTTCAAGAAAACACATTCTCCAAACATCAGATAAGAAAAGGCGTCGTTGTACAGAATGCTATACCAAGCTGTCTCAGAGCTTTGGAAGAGCACATGCAGCAAAACACTCTAAGCAAGTTTTAACCGTGTGTCCCGGGTGTTCAGAGGACAAAGCAATTTGCCAAGATTGCTTTTTTGAAAAACACAGTGTAAGTTTGAAAAACTGAAAAAAAAAATGGTGATTTCCCTGCTAACTCTTGAGATAAACTGTAATTTGTTCTTATATTTTCTTTTCTTATATTTTATATCTTATTTTCTTATATTTTGTTATCTCTTGGTTTATAAAAGCTAAGAATGAATATTTAGAAAAAAAATATGAAAAATATACTTGTTTGAAATGTTATCTCCAAATGCTTTGAAATTTCGAGAATTATAAGAACTTATTTAGCCAAACTTTTGAAATAAATTTATCGTAAATTTCAATAACATGAAAATTTACTTCTCAATTTTATCCCAGGGGCCATGTGGATATAATTTATGCACACTCGTATTTTCGGAAAAAATCATCATAAAATATAATCAAATGTATAGAACAACAACAAAATTAATATTTTTTAACAAACAAAGAATAAAAAAAGAGAGACCCGAAACAGAAAAAAATGAAATGTATGCATTGGCCTCCAGCAGAAAACAAAAGTGTGCATAAGATATATGCAATGGCCCCCAGGAACAGACCAAGTGTGCATAAAATATATGCACATGGCGCTTAAAGTGTTAAGTTGTAACACTAGTCTTACGCTTGCGCATTCAATAGGAATGCTTTCGTCGTCGTTTTGAAGAAAGTAAAGAAATTATAATCGTTAATTTGGGAAATATAGCTCACTGGTAGAATTGAGAGGTATCTGAGAAGACGACGAGCGTATTTGGTTTGTAGGGCATGTTTGTAGAAATGAATAAAAACGAATATTTAAAAAAAGAGAGAGTCGAGAGTATGTTTAGGGAGAAAGAAAAGGAAGGTTGTTTGGGCGTTTAGGTCCTTGGATGTGTATTCCGTACCTCCGTTCCTGGTCGTCGACTGGTGGTCTCCATGTTTCGGCTTCTGTGTCGAATTGGCGTGGAACTTGGTATAGGCTCCTGCCGTTGCTCACACTCGCTCCTCGTGAACTTTACCGCTCCACGTGTGCTTCACCGTTTCTCGAGTGCTACTCCCATCTTCCGGGTCCTGGGACGTTTTTATATCAACCAAAGTAAGAATATGGCCGTCGAAATTACGGAAAAACATCCAAAGTACGCACGTGTAAGGATTCAGGAAAGTGCAAGGTAAATGGAATTCTCGACTTATTTAATAATTTGTCAACAGTTACAGAACGCTGTGGTTACATCAGATTACATAAGTTACATAAATTTACCAAGAATGAAGAATGAGGAATCGTCTACTAAAGAGAATTTTGAAATGTTTGCTGACTGTCTTATTATTCCAAGTTGTGTCTGTCTCTCATCATCCACAGAAAATAAAGAGAAAAAAAGTAAAAAAAAATGAAATCGTTCTTAAATCTTGATTTGTTTATATACTGAATATTAATAATATGAGGGAAATCCAATATCTCTACATTCCCGCCACTAAATCTTACTGAACGACGAAAAGAGGAACGCTGTCGTTTCAGGTCCAATTACTTATTGAACGCACTGTATATATACTTTGTATTATATGAACTTTATGTATGTTATATATATATATCAAAAATAATAATTAATCACTCATCACTAAAAAAAACACTTAAATCACTAGCGTTAACAGATAGTAAAATGTAGCACTAAACCAATCAATCAATCAATCAATATTTCACCAATAGATGAAGAATAAACACACAAGAAAGTTAATTTGTCAATTTGAAAGCATAATCTTTCAATGTCTTGGATAGTTCCTGTCTTTTCTCCCGTATAAATAGTTGACGTAATCGTTAAGATACATAGCAAAAGAAATAGAAGCACACGGTCTTGTTTATAACATTGAACCTGAAACTGTAGAATGCTGAATCGGCAGAGTCTCAGCTGCAAGATAATCTAGGCCAGGTTGGTCGTTGACCATATGCAAAGGACGTAGTGAAGTTGAAATAGCTGTCACCAGATGGCAGATGTTTTCGGCTGGGCTGGATGGATGACGCTGGGCGTGATGGGGTATGACTGTGAGCTGCTTGAAGATGTATAATTCATTTATATTAACGATGGTTTGTGAAGAAAAAATTTTTTTGACGAGTGATAAGGTGAGTATTCCATGCATCAAAGAAAAATGTGTAAACAAAAAGTGAAAAAAAAGTTCAGCAACGTATCATTCCTTGCGTCGCTTGGTGGGCAAATTGTGAGGTTCGAATTTGAACGCTGTTATCTCTTGATGTCCATAGATCCTCTTCTTAGTGGTGTTATGATGCATAGAGGTACGGAAAGGGGTTGTGGGGAGATAAATTAAAAAAAAATAATAAAGGGAAAAAAGGAATAATGATTGAAGTTATCGGAAACATGTGACTCTGTATATGTGTATCTAGGATGAAGATTAAGAAAGGGTGTATATCAGAAGGGGCAAAAAGTGAAATATATAGATGTTATAATATAAAGAAATAGGAATTGTAGTGAAAATTTGGCAAAGGAACACAGATTCTAAGCCGTGGGAAAATGTAAACATGAAAATTTCCAAGATAGCTGCCATGACGCTATGAGGGAGGGATGGAAGTTTTCGCAAAGGCTCTCGGTATAGTAATGGCCGATGTTTATTTACAAACAGAAGGATAGGAGCAAAACGAATGACAAGTTATAATGGCTGTTTTATTTTGGGGGGGGGGGGCACAAGAGTTCAAAAACAAGGATAATGATATTGGGAAAGTAAGATTTGATTAAAATAACTATTATTAGGCTTTTGAAAGGCGATTTCAAAGTCAATGTACCTAAGCGTGAATCCAGTGGCGTCTCGGGGGGTTGGTTTTACAAAATAGTGGAATTGTGGAGAAGATTTGAAAATAAGGAAAATTAGAGTGAAATGCGGTAAAGTTATTATCCGAAGACTTAATTCCGATGAGAAACAGGGTTGGCAACTCAGGTAAGAATATCAAGGTATCGTAAAAAAATCAGAGAAGATAAATAAAGGAAGTGTCGTTATTTGAGGACTGTGAGGGTGGTTTTTGTGAAAGTCTGAGGGTGATCGTAGTATTTCAGTAGAGGTGGGTAGGAGGCATCAGTAAAATTGGGACAATAGAAAAACATAAAAAAGAAGAAAAAGAAGCAATTAGTATTAGTATAAGTACTTTATATTCATGATCTGACCAAATGCCCAAAATATCTAAACAATTTCCTATTAATATCTTAAATACAAATTCCTTAATATCATAATCTAAAGGGGGCCGGGGGGCTCATTATTTCCAACATAAACCTAACCCATTTCCTGATTAGGTTGGGAATTTAAGGTAACTAGAGGTTGGATTGGGTTTTATCGCCCAATACTCGATTGTGTTAGTAAAATTATGTTGGAAATAAAAATTGTGTGTGTGTGGAGGGGGGGGGGAGATGAAGGTCTCTAAATTCATAAAAATAGGTATGTCCGGTAATGGTTCTCAATTTTATATGGTAGTGCGTATATACGTTCTAATATCTTCTTCTAGATGCTGTTTCACAAAATGCGTGAATTACTCGACATCTCAGTTTCCGTATCCGCTTTTAAGAATACACTATATAGTTGGAAATGTACGAAGATTTTACGTTAGAATTCCTTAATTCCAAGACGGTAGAATGCGGCACTATAATCTCTGTATCAAAACTTCCGTCACTAACTATCAATTCTTCCGGAGGAGGAGGTAAACTCAATTCTTACACTGAATGTGCATCCTCATTTCTGTTCGACTTGGTGAACTTTTCTGGGGTCACTTCAGGTTCTTGATCTCTTTCTTCAGTCCTCTCGTTACATTTATTCTCAAAACTCTTCATCTGCAGTGGCGTATCATCATCAATTTTTTTCATTAAACTTTTCATAACTCTATAGAGCAAAATTAGACTTACAATTGCAATAACGGTTTGCACAATGTCTAAAAAGTAGCTCAATTCTTGCAAGGAAAATTCCGTAGACGCACTACATTTTCTACAAAACCATATAAAATTGAAAATTCCATGTTCTCTTAGCAAATAAATAAGTAGAAGAGTTATGATGATATTCCAAATAATAATAGTTCCTGGTATAAAATATTCATGCTTATAGAGAGGCATCTTAATGGGCGTCTGGTCAATTATCGTAAATGCTGATATATTCATATGTCGGATTGAAGAACTCCAAACATCGTTAAGTAAAGATGAAACATTAAAAAATTCATTCCCTTTATACGTAGATCGTAATAGCATCAGATTATTAGAGACTAGCTGGCTCGGAAAAAGATGTAAAAATACAGGTTCTGTAAGATCATTGTCGAGACACGGAAAATCCGATCTGACGAAAAGATTTCTCTCCACAATTAATTTAGTATTGCATGGTATTCGAATATTAAGGGCTCCGTATAATCTGGCTTCTTCTGGAACCCGAATGGTAGACACATTTTCTCTAGTCTTCAAAGTTAGGACTTCTGGTGGGTGTGTTAAAACAAACTCATGCGATCCAATGTCTATAATCTGTGCCTCTTTCGAATCATAGCACGTATGGTCACAGTTGTGTAATATTTCCCTGACTGTACTGGCAACGAAAGCTGCGTGAGCACAATTTATTAAACGAGATCGTGTCACAGTGTGTATAGGTATCTTACATAACTTTGATTGGCTATAATGACAAGCAAGTAGGCTTGTTCCTGTTATTGGTATAAGATCTCTTTTATCTTGAACTACCATAACTAAAGGCTGGATATCAACGGTACAAGTTTGGTTATATACAGCAAACAGAAATGGTTGCACATCATATAACTCAAACGAAGGCTGTATTTCAACGATCGGAATTTTCATCTGTAGGTATATGTACGTCTCGGTGATTGAACAAGTCAAAACATTAATTGAATAATACATTTCCAACAACGACTTATCTATGGCTAACTTATATCCATTTTTCAAAATGATATTCTCAAATTCAGATAAATGTGCGTGCAACACTTTATAAGGAATTATATTAGGGTTCAGCCTAGCATCTGTACACATCTGAATTGTCAGATCATATTTAAAAATTTGTAGAAACTGTACAAACTGCGTTGAATTCGAATAAAACTCTTGAATGAACGAAATGACCTCTTTATGGACTCGATTTGCAAGCTTATCCCAGATCATGTTCTTGATCCAATATTTTTGCCGAAAAGTTTCTAATTTTATGAAAATTATCCTGTATCTGATCTTGAAAACTTAAAAACTCTGAAGTTGTGTTCTGAATATATAATTTGTTTTTTAACAATTGTTTTTGTAAACCCAGTGCAGTTTGTTCCAAATGAAATTCCTTCTTATTTATCGAATCAATAGAAGAACTGTCAGCTACGTCACAACACCAATTCAATGCTTTCCCAATGAACCCTAGCAGTGCACGCGGAGATCTGGTTGATAATCGATGAAATCGTGGATTTGGAGGCTTTAAAAATAATCGTTAATGTGGACTTGCAGATCATGTAAGTCTTTGGCAGCTTAGCAGACATCTGGAGCTAGAGTGTCATTTTCGTTGCAAAGCAGAGATTCAAAAAGAGAAGAAACCTTAACATCATGCGGAAAGGAAAATGTCAAATTAAAAGATATCGGTAATGAGTGTTGGTACAAAATAACATTTGGGAGTTTACGAAAAAATAAACCAGATGTTATTTGGAACTCGGTGTTATTAGACGTCACATGTGGGAAAGAGAAAGATAGAATAATGCAGCTTAAAACTAAATAGGTTATCTGAAACACAAATTAAATATAATGAGAAATTTAGAATTTTCACATGTTCTATTGATTATTATCTCTGTTAGCCTAAGTATATATGTTCCTGTTAAATTTCGTTACTAATTTCAATGTTTCCTTTTTTATAGGTAAGTGGAATGCCTACTAGTTCATCTCAGTACTTCACCTAATTTTATTTTCAACAATGGAGGTAGACAAGTCATAGCTGAAACTGTTTTTGGGAGATGGTTTAATACTTCCTCTGGACCTGCACTTTAAGAGAATAATGGACACAGGATTTTTTTGTGGTAAAAGGTTGTACTAACATGCTGCAAATTAACATAGAAATAACTCCCTGTTAGGCCAGTAATAAATTAATCTCTAGGTTAAGTACACAGTATATATTTTGTGCTTTTGTAAAGGACAAAAAAAAACTTATTTCGGGAAATATTCGTGTATCACTTTTTCGTAAATAGTTTGATTTTGTTTATAGAATTGAACAAAAATTATTTTTTCAAAATAATCGAGGTACTCCTCGAGATTCTCCCTTACTACGTTCAAAGCAATTCTTGCAGCCTCCAATTTCGGGTAGTTAAATACTCCTGTAGCTATATTTGGAAAAGCAATGGTCGTTATGTCATTGTCCATAGCCAACTGTAGGGATTTCTCATAACACATCCTTAGGCGCTTAGCATTTTTATCATCGGGTGCAGATACATGTATAACATAATCTACAGGTAGATTATATCCTGAGGTTAATAGGCGTTACCTGGGTTCAAGTGACCAATTTTCTTGCACTCCTGCCTCATTTCACTTCCCGCCAAAAACTGTAACATCAAGTCTACACCTCCTCTTGGTTGCAACTGTGTGTTGGATGAATTTACGATCGCTTGTCTTGCCAGTGACGTAATAGACCCATAATACAAAGCCACTTTCCGGTTAATTTCCTCGTTTACGGCAAACTTCGGTTTTTCAACATCAGCCATCGATTTGGTGTCGGGTCCGGTCTCGTCCCCCGACGGAATTTCGGACATCAATTTCACATCTCGAATGAACAATGAATCCGCTTCCCCCGTGCTTTCCTCTTCCTGATACTCCATCAAAAAAGAAGTGGACTCCTCCTGCTGCTGAAAATCCTTTTCCTGGACTCCTTCACCCAATATTTGTGCGTCCTGATTCTCTAACTTTTGCAAGTCCTTAGATATTCCCTTCTCAGGTTGATAATACTTCTTAAGCCAGTCTATAGAAAAGGAGTCTATCTTAATCTGTCCTCTAGGTGTTCGAAACTTAACATAATAGCTGTTGTCATGTTTTTTGGACACAATTTGACCAGGTCCAAAATACTTTCCCGAGAAAGCAGCACATTGTCCTCGTTTCCTAGACAGATCAAAAATCCAAACCGCTTCACCCTGCTTGAATTCTTGTTGTATTCGCCTCTTGTCGTAAGATTTCTTGGACGTCAGGTGTCGGTTGTACAAATTTTCTTGGGCTTTTTCGCGTATATACTTCAGTCGTTCCAATCTGTCTTGGTTTTCTGAAAATTGACATTCCGTGCCCAACATGGCGGAATGCAACAACCGAGGAGAAAAGCCGTGGAGGAGTTCGAAAGGAGAATATTTCATGCTCAAATTGCACGTGACGTTATAGGCAAAGGTCACTTCAGGTAAAAGTTCAATCCAACGTGATTGGTCGGTTTTATCTAAGGCGATCTTCAATTGCTGTTCTATATTTCTCACAGCTATCTCAACGCTCCCAATAGAAAAATGCCCTTGAACGTCAGCGAAATATATTTGTGTCCCCATTATTTTACATAACTCCTTAAATACTTGACTAGTAAATGCAACACCTCTATCACAACAAATTTGAGTTGGTATCCCATACTTCAATATGACGTTGTCATATATGAAAGCACTAACAGAAGCTGCAGAAGCATCTGGTAGAGAACCAGTAATACAAAAACGAGTTCCTTCATCTATGACTATGATTAGAAATTTGTGGCGTAACATATTATTACTAGGGTAGGTCCCACCAAGATCCACATCAATTCTAAAGAAAGGATGGACGCTAGGATGTGTCTGAAGACTACCGAACTGTTTTCCACTCCTCTTTTTTAGCAATTGACAAGTCACACAAGATTGGCACTTATCATACACAATTTTTTTCATGTTGGGGAAATAGACAGACTTTACTAAAAGGTTGTATGTGTTCGAAAATCCACCATGGCACGCACCCAGTTTCCCGCAATACAGTTTCTCAAATACAATGTCTCGCAATTTCGATGGTACTGCTAACAAATAGACTTTACCGAATGGTGTCTTATTTACTTTGTATGCTACATTATTCTTCAAAACAAAATACGATGCCTGTCTTTCATAGGCTGGGTCCTTTTCTGCTCGATCCTCCAAGTGATCAATAATTTTCTTCAGTACTGCATCTTCTCGCTGTTCTTTTGCGATATCAATGAGGTCCATGTCTTCGATTAGGAAAATTCTCGGGTCAGAGGCACTCTCTTCTTCATCTTCCTTGTCGCGACTATGTTTAACATAGCGACTCAAACTGTCGGCTTCTATGTTGTCGGTACCTTTCACGTGGGCGATGGTAAAATCGTAACAATCAATCTCAGACATCCAGCGTGCTAATTTACCTGTCAGGTTCTTACTGTGGCGAAGGAACGTAATAGCTTTGGAGTCCGTATGAAGATAGAAATGTCGACCCACTATGAAATATCTGAAAGATCGCAGGGCATACAGCAGAGCCAAGAGTTCCAAATGGTACACAGACAATTTTTTTTCTGAAGGTCCAACTGCTCGACTGCCATATGCGATCGGTACTTGTTCACCTTCGGGATCGTCTGAAATAGGTTGTTTTGCTACAGCTGCGAGGCCCTTCTTGCACGCATCAGTGTAGATATGTAGATCCCTCTCTGGTTTGTATGCCATCAATGTTGGGGCTTCCAAAATTGCTTTTTTCAGAGCTTCAAAAGATTCTTGTTGCTGGGTTCCCCACTTAAGATCTTGGTCTTTTCGAAGCAGAGTTTGAAGAGGATGAGCGATTTCCGACAAATCCTTAACATACCTTCGCAAAAAGGTGCACACCCCTAAAAAAACTTTTTAAATTCTTCTTCGTGCGTGGACGTTGGAAATTCTGAATCGTGGCTAACATTCGATCCGACACTTGCACTCCAAATTTTGATAAACGATGTCCCAACACTATCAAAAAATAGTGTGCGATCTTTGTCTTTTCGGGAGATAATTTTAGTCCCCGTTCTCTAAGTTTTCCAAAAAGGACCTTGCACCAATGCACAATCTCGTCTACAGATGACGCGATAATGTAGAAGTCGACCACATAATGCATAATATTTGTACTTGGAACGCCTGCTAACGTCAATTTGACCAGTCTATTAAGCGCTGCTGCGGAAGAAATATGTCCCATTGGTAAGACACAATATTGATAACTTGACATGCCTGGTATCGAGAAGCCTGTACACTCTTTCGACTCCTCTGTAATCGGAATTTGGAAGAACCCTTTGGTCAAATCACTCGAGGTATAAAGGAGATGTCTTGCCATACGATTGATTATGTCATCCACCGACGGTGTCGCAAAGGTCGAAGGATGTGATTGCTGATTTAGGCCCCTCAGATCACTTACGAATCGGAACTGATTATTACGCTTCCTAATCAACAAGACGGGGTGGTTGCAGGGCGAGATTTTTCCCCTCAGAATCCCTTGACGAAGCATCGTGTCTAACTGCTGCTTGAGTATTCCACGGAGATGATAAGGCACTGAGTAGGGCGTCTTATTCACGGGTGTGGGATCGGATAGACGAATTTCATGAAGGTAGCCTCGTGCAAGTCCTATGTCCTCCTCAGACCAACTCCAAACATTAGGAAATTCTCGTATGAGACCGTAGAATCTTTCTTTGTCTTCTGGAGGCAGCTCGGGGTTGACGTTGACACGACTAGGATCACAAAGTCGCCTGGAAAGCTCCATCTTCTCCGGGGACGGTAGGCTTTCTTCTACCGACGAAAAACTCTCCTCAGGCTCCTCTGGGACCTCCTAAAAATCTTCAGCATCCCCAATATGTGTCCCTTGTCGCAGTTTGATCTCCTTAATGGTGGGATTCGTAATATACACCACGGGGCATCCTCCATTCACTATCGCACATGGAATAAAAATGTCCAGTATTTCTTCTATCCGGCGAGAGGGCGACAATAATAACTTCTTCCCCGAAATATCCCAACAACTGCGTAGCTTCACCAGAGTATGCGAGCGAGGTGGTAAAATCGTGTTTTCCAATACTCTATAGATAGCCCCAGATCCCTGCGCAAGCCTAGATGTTAAAACCTTTGACAAATTGACTTCTAAATTTCTCGGAGGTAACGTTTTCGAAGGAGGGCGACCGATCGAAAGAGAGTTAAATTTTGCTTATTGTAATCTAGAACAGCCCTGTGCTTTTCTAAAAAATCGGCTCCAATCAAAGGCCCATCATCAAAATTTGGAATAACTCTGAATACATGAGTAAATCATTTTTTACCAATCCCAAATTTTAATAAAGCTATCTCAGAAACTTGTATAGATTTCCCTGTTACTCCCCGAAGTCTAGTATTAATACGGATACGTTTAGCATTTTCCGGGACCAAATTTTCCCCCAGACAACTGATCTGGCTGCCGCTGTCAATCATCAGTTCTACGTCTTTCCCGTTCATAAAAGCTGACGCATGAGGCAATTCGTTAAAGGACACTATAGGGACTATAACGCAACCTTGAGTAGATTCGTCCCGATCATCTACTCTGTCTGCGTGTTTAAAGCAGGCATACGACAATATCTCGCAATATGATTGGGTAATTTGCATTTGTAACAAATAATTTGGCCTTTATCCGGAGTCGAACCCTGACCTGGCGAAGAATTACTATTATTTGAGGACGGAAAATCACTGCTAGACTTTTTATTAGTATTAGCATTATTATTCTGACTTATGTTCTTTTGATTACCGTTCCGTTTTCCTTGGTAATCCTGACCTACATTTTTCGGCTGATTAAACTGCTTATTCCTATATTGAAAATCATCGCTTCTTTCACAATTTGTTGAAGGAGCTAAGGCTGAAATCTGCAGCGTCAACTTTGACAGTTGTTGCTGTATGTCAGTCAACGGGTCGATTACCGTTTGGTTCTGTTGAGTCTGCTGGTTTTGCAAGTATGCTGACTGTGTATTATACGGTTTAACAGTAATCGGACTTTGAACCCTTACCTCAGCATTATTCTGAGTATTAGCATCTATTCTAGCCGGAGAAAATAAAGACGACTGCAAAACAGCAGAATTCTTTTTCAAGAATTTCTCTAATTCCTTACGCTTCAGTAACAATTTAGTCCTTTCCTCGATAATGAGATCGTTCAAAAGGTCACTGACCGTGTTATACTCCTTTCGTACTACAACTTTAAAGTAATCAGGTAAAAGTCCTTCCACGATGAATTGTAATTGTTTCTTTTCATCGGCAGTCGGGCCTGCGCGTAAAATCAAATCCTGCTTCGCATAAACGTACTCTAGAACGGATTCTGATTCATTTTGTTCACGGGCTCGCATCTGAGTTTCAGATAATTGTGGCACCAAATTGTCCTTAAAAGCGTTTATAAAAGCTTGCTTGAACTGGTCATAAGTCATTTGGGCAAATTCTGGCTTTCTTTCTATGCCAGCAAACCAGTTTTTAGCGGGGCCACGGAGTAGGCTCCCCAGCACCAATTTTCGTCTCATACCATCCCATGAATTTATGCTAGCGATGGTCTCATATCGTCTGATGTACGTGTTTACATCGTCACCCAACCGGGCATAAAAAGGCTCCGGTTTCACAATCGTGCCGTGCATGGGCGGAGGTGGATCGTTTCCTCCTGTAGCCATACTGCTAGAACTAGAACCACGAACAGTTACGTCTAAAGAATCAGGAGAAATATCCGAAAATGATTCCGAAAATTCTAGCTTCTTTTTAAGTTGCTCTAAATAATTACGTGTGAATTTAGTCGATTTAGGAGACGAACAGGCCGCCGGATCGAAATAGACAGTATCACTTAAGTTAAAAATATCCTCTAAAGGTATCAAAAATTCGTCCGCTAGTCTTCGCAACATATAACACAAGTAATAAAACTATTGGGCACAAGTCAAGACCTTAAATATGCTATACCTACACTAAAAACTAAATACAACACATACAACATACACAAGAGGTATTGGGGCTCCACCACTCTCCGAAAAGGAGAGAGAAAGAAAGGTAATTATAGAATAGCATAAGGAAGATTGCTCAAAAATAAAATTAAAAAAAAAACAAAAGAGAAGAAAACTAGTTTCATAGAGGGTTGGTGGCGGGGGAGTTGGAGGTGATTCTAAAAAGCCTTAAAAATGAAGAGAAAACAGTTTAGAAGTTTGAAAGAAAACTAGCATTGATCACCATCTTACGCTGATGAGAGAAAAAAGATCAGCATCTCCATCATCTTACGCCTGCGCATTCGGTAGGAATGCTTTCGTCTTCGTTTTGAAGAAAGAAAAGAAACTATAATCGTTAACTTGGGAAATATAGCTCACTGGTAGAATTGAGAGGTATCTGAGAAGACGAGCGTATTTGGTTTGTAGGGCATGTGGGTGGAAATAAATAAAAACGAATATTTTAAAAAAAGAGAGAGTCGAGAGTATGTTTAGGGAGAAAGAAAAGGAAGGTTGTTTGGGCGTTTAGGTCCTTGGATGTGTATTCCGTACCTCCGTTCCTGGTCGTCGACTTGTGGTCTCCATGTTTCGGCTTCTGTGTCGAATTGGCGTGGAACTTGGTATAGGCTCCTGCCGTTGCTCACACTCGCTTCTCGTGAACTTTACCGCTCCACGTGTGCTTCACCGTTTCTCGAGTGCTACTCCCATCTTCCGGGTCCTGGGACGTTTTTATATCAACCAAAGTAGGAAGATGGCCGTCGAAATCACGGAAAAACATCCAAAGTACGCACGTGTAAGGATTCAGGAAAGTGCAAGGTAAATGGAATTCTCGACTTATTTAATAATTTATCAACAGTTACAGAACGCTTTGGTTACATCAGATTACATAAGTTACATAAATTTACCAAGAATGAAGAATGAGGAATCGTCTACTAAAGAGAATTTTGAAATGTTTGCTGACTGTCTTATTATTCCAAGTTGTGTCTGTCTCTCATCATCCACAGAAAATAAAGAGAAAAAAAAAGTAAAAACAAAAAAGGAAATCGTTCTTAAATCTTGATTTGTTTATATACTGAATATTAATAATATGAGGGAAATCCAATATCTCTACACTAGATCGAGTGCCGTATCCTGTAGATATATCGGTAAAATTTCCTTCTTTTTAGCTGGTGACCATGATTGCATGGTTGCCTTGTGATCGAATAGCATGAAAATTCTTTCCGGCTCCTCATGCACATGTCCCGAATATTTCGTCAAATGAGGCATGTTACAAGATCTATTAGGTGCACCCTCCGTCATATTTGTATTATTTCCTCCTGACTTATATGTCTGTTTACCTGATCTAGTTTCCCGCATAAATCGCACTCGGATAAGGTAAAAAGAAAAGGATGGAGGGATAATGAGTCTTAGATGGCTTTTGATAGGGACCTCATCAGTGCCTGCTAAAAAGTTTATTTATTTATTTATTTATTTATTTTATTTTCCGCCGTAAGAACTTAGCGTTCACGGCTTCGTCAACAGATACAGTTACTATTACAATTAATAATAATCATAATTACAAGAGAAAACGCTACAATTAATAATACAATTATTTAAAAAATATATATAATAATAATACAAAATATATACGTAACAATAAAACTAAAAGAGTATTTTTAGAGAAAATATAAATTGTATGTTGTTTTATATATTTCAAAATTCAAATAAATCTTAATATTTACATTACAAAGAAAGATCACACTGAAGATATTCATCTAAACCATAGAAAAGATGTTTAAGTAACAGTAACTTGAGGTGCCTTTTAAACTGCAAGTTTGGCATTCGTTTGACACGATCTGGTAATTTATTATAAAGTTTTATTCCTATGTGGTGTAACGAATTTTGAGTTCTTGTTAGGCGGAAATTTTTGTATATGAATATGATTGGTTGTTCTTGTGTTGTATTGGTGTAGGTTCGAATTGAGTTGAAAGTTACTTTTATTCATATGTATGAATGATGTTGTTTCGAGAATGTATATACACGGCAATGGTAATATTTTAAGTTTCTGAAACAGTGGTCTACTTGGTGTATGAAACGGAACTGATAACATTATTCGTAACATTTTCTTCTGCATTGTAAATACTTTCTTCGCATAACAGGCATTACCCCAGGAAATGATTCCATACGATAGAACTGACTGGATCAATCCGAAATAAATTGTTTTCAAGGATTCTGTAGTTAGAATCTACAGAATACTACAGAATCTTATACTACAGAATCTACAGAATCTTATACTAACTTTACGTATAAGATATATTTTCGCGCTTAGTTTCCTCAACAAATCATTCAAGTGATCATCCCATGTTAACTTAGAGTCTAATTTTAACCCTAAAAATTTACAAGTGTCAGATACCTGTATGAGTTCCCCGTCTATACGTATTTGATGTATATTTAGAGAGTTCAGTTTTCGTTCATTGAAACTCATTATAGTTGTTTTCGCTGTATTTAAGTTAAGTTGGTTTGCTTTTATCCATTCTGTAATTTTATCTGTCGTGTTCTTAAATATGAAATTCTCGGTGCAAATGTTATTTGGATTTTCAACTAAAATGTTTCGCCCCGTACAAAACTCCGGTGCCTTCACAACCCAAAATTTTTATAGGTAGAGACTAAATAACGGAACGGGTGATATTTTATCCCTTCACAAATTTTATTATAAAATTAAGTCTTTTGTGTTTACAATAGTTTTAACAACAAAGTGTCTCTATAATGACCAAGGTTTGCAGGTTATAATGTTCATTACGGGTAACCCCTTAGCTTCATGGCAGCCTCCATGGTTCTCAAGGATTCGGTTCTAGGAGACCTCAGCTCATAGCAGCCTTCACGAGGTATGGTATTGTTTAAGGTGATCCCCTTAGCTTCATGGCAGCCTTCAGGGATTAGTTCTGGTTAGGATGACCCCTTCGCTACATAGCAGCCTCCAGGGTTTAGGATAGGTTACGCTCAGTTGATCGACTGATGACAGGTCCCTCCATGGTTGGGCTTTTATTTGTCCTCTTCGGGTCCTTTCGTGAGCTCCGTCATCTTTCGGCTTCCCTCGGTGTCTCCCGTGTTGCTTTCTTATCTTCTTCACTGTTTATAACACTAGTTAACAAAGGTTTTGTTACATAAAAGGAAATACCTGTTCTTAAAGGAACATTTTGCGCTGAATTCGAATATGCACTCGGTTTTTCTCCACCACGTACGATTTTCCCGTAACAAAGGGATTTTCGGGAAAATTCCTCAAAAATTTCCCTTTTCGTTTATTTTACACCCCAAGATGTTGTCCTCTTGCATATACTAACATAGAAATTATACCTAAGTATACTTTGATTCATATTTAACAAACCCTCCAAGTTTCGTAATAATCGCTTTATTCTTTCTAGAGAAATAAATATGTTTGTATGTATACTGTGTGTACTGTTTATTGCACCTTATAGTAATGCTTTCAGATCTCTTAAGTTGAGGTAAAACGTTTTGCTTTATTACCACAAACACATATATAAAATATAATACAATATAATTTACAAGTGTGACAATTTACAATAAACAAAAATACAAATGTACCAAAAGGTCATGAAAAGACAATCAAAACTATCACAATATATGAAACTTCCATTGGGTTACAAAAACGTACACTACTTCCTTCTTTTGTAAGAAATGTTGCATTCTCTAACAAAACCCCAACAATAGTCCCCCATCATTGAAGGATCCCATCGTCCCTGATACCTTTTCTCCATTGCCATTATATCTTGGTGAAATCTTTCCCCCTGTTCGTCGCTGAGAGCACCTAGGTTAGCAGGAAAGAAGCTGAGGTGGGAGTGCAAAAAGTGGATTTTTAAAGACATCCTACAACCCAACTCTTTGTATTTCTGTATCATGTCCTGTACGATTTCTGTGTAACTCTCAGCTTTGTTATTGCCCAGAAAGTTGCGCACAACACACTTAAATGCTGTCCAGGCAGCTAGCTCAGCACTGTTTAACTTGCTGTCAAAGCTATCATCAAGCATTAATTTCTTAATTTGGGGACCAATATACACTCCCGCTGAAATCTTAGCATCACTCAGGTTAGGGAACTTCTGTCGCAAATACTTGAAACCTTCACCAGATGTGTCCATGGCTTTGACAAAGTTTTTCATAAGTCCTAACTTGATATGAAGTGGCGGTAGTAATATCTTATTAGGATCTACCAAAGGAGTGTATTTGACGTTACATTCTCCAGGTACGTAATTCACTCTAGGTTCCCATTCCTTCACTTCATAATGTTTGTCATCAGCTCGGCTATCCCATAAACATAAAAAACATTGGTACTTCGTGTAACCGCACTGCAGTCCTAATAAAATACCAACTACCTTGAGATCACAACATATTTGCCAACAATGGTCCTTGTAATTTATAAGATTTAGCAAAGTTGACATGGTGTCATAGGATTCCTCAATCTTCACTGAGTGCGCAAGTGGTATAGAAGGTTTTTTATTTCCATTATGTAAAAGGACAGCTTTAAGGCTGACCTTTGACGCGTCGATAAATAACCTCCATTCTTCTGGAACGTAAGGAATTCCTAGCTCCGCCATCAACCCATTTATATCCGTACATACGCACACATTATCTTGCATTGAGAAATAGCTTGAAAATTGAACATGCCTTTTCCTGTACACTGATATGTTCGTTTCTGCATGCAATAAGTTCCACTGCTGGAGCCTTGATTCCAGAAGTTCCGCCTCTTGTTTTGTCAGGTGCAAATCACGGACTAGGTCATTAAGTTCACATTGCTGGATGAAATGTGGCTCACGAACACAGTCAGGGATGAACGTTGGATCCTTGGATGTACATGTTGATGTCGATGGTTCATCAAGGTCATGATCATCATCAGAGTCTTTTGGCCATATCTCTTCCCAGTTGGTAGGGGGCTCGGGAATTGGAAGTTCATCCCCGTGCGGAATAGGTCTAATTGCGGATTTAACGTTGGGATAACTTATTGTGTATTTGCTTTTTTTTAGAATGTCCCTTAACTACTGTGAGACAAAAATAACAATCATCCAGATGGTTGGTGGGTTCTCTCCACACCATTGGTACAGCAAATTTCATGAACCTCCGTTTTCCTTTGGCCCATGCAAGTAAAGTGACGTAGCACGACGCACAAATTATGTTGGGTGCCCAAGTTTTGTCCTGATCTCCCACACGACATCCGAAATATATATAATATGCTAGTTTCACCGATGGCGTAATGGATCTACACTGTCCTTTAACTACAAACTGGCCACACACATAACAAAAACTATTTGGTGAGTTAACACACGAACGCCGTCCTCTTGACGCCATTGTACTGATCACAAACTAAACTTCTGGTCTTAGTTTGGTATAATGCCGTTAAGATCAATCATGAAAGCACTCTTAGCAGCAAAGACAACTTTGAAAGTGAAGTAGTGTTAAACCACACGTCAATATAAAAATGTACAAAACTCCCTCACCAGGTGTCTAGAACACAAGAAAGAAAGAAAGAAATGCGCGGGGGGAGCGGGGAAACGATACCCTAGTGGAAAATTCAGACTGCATTAGTTCATTGTTGTCAACAATGAGTCTGTATTCCATTCTTTCTTTCTTTTGCATTCTGTTACATTTGATAACAAATATTGATAACCATTTCATGAACAAAACGAAAAACTTGGAGAATTGTATATATATGTATTAAGATATACATATACTGTACATTTAAAAAAATATACGTTGGAAGTACATTCTATTTTTATACACGTTTCTAATTTACAGAGAGCAATACAAGTGTGTTGTTGACTATTGTAAATATTCATTTTTATGTATGTGTTTGTAGTAATAAAGCAAATCGTTTTTACCCCAACTCAGGAGATCTGAAAGCATTACTATCAGGTGCAATGAACAGTGCACACAGTATACATACAAATATATTTATTTCTCTAGAAAGAACAAAGCGATTTTTACGAAACTTTTAGGGTTTATTAAATATAAATCAAGGTATACTTAGGTATAATTTTTATGTTACTATATATAAGGGGACAGGAGCTAGGGGAATAAAATATCTGAAAAAGGGAAATTTTTGAGGGAATTTCCCGAAAATCCCTCTGTTACGGGAAAACTGTACGTGATGGAGAGGAACCGAGTGCATATTCGAATTCAGCGCAAAAAGTTCCTTTACGATCAGGTGATTTTTCTCATGTAACAAACAAAAAGTTTAAATTTGTTAACTAGTGACGTGTTGTATTGACATCTGCTTTTGTTGTGATGTGGGGATCCTTACAATATATATATATATATATATATATATATATATATATATATATATATATATATATATATATATATATATATTATTTGTAATGATAGAACATTGATTTTTGAATATTGTAAACTAGAAGAATAGGTTTTATTAACACGTTATTTTGATTTAGAGAATTTTACTCATTTTGTCAGTTTCATTAATCCACTAAACCTGTTTGTAGTTAACAGTAAGAAACTACAATATATTGCAAAGTATTCCCTGAAGCTTTGAATATGGCTCAGAGACGTGAATCAATTTACCATTTCACGCCAAAACAGGTTGTTTCTGTTGCTGTGACGTAAGCAGTACATTTTTGCATTGTTTGAAGCTTTGTATCTCCGTAACTAAGAAATACTTTTCTGAAAGGAAATGTCCATTTCCTTCCAGACTCTCATTCCACTAATTCATCTATTACCACTCACATTCATTGAGCATGTGTCTACTTGTTATCACTATAATCAATTGTGTTCTGACACCATAAGCACCGACTATGTGGGTGCTCCAGGACTGAAGCACCTGTTGAATTTTTGCGTTGGAATTTACTTCGAAATTATACTTCCATGCGGTGAATAATAAAAGGAAACTATAATGCATTTGATCCCAGGTTAATTCTAGATTGGGATGAATATGTGTTGAATAACCAGTTATCAATTCCTATTTTAGATTCTTCAGGTCTACAGTATATCGAGGATCGAGCGATATACTCGTAACATTGAACGATAATAATAATCCATGGATGTAATTTTGAATAATTACTTTTTGAAAACTTTGTGTTCGATGTTCTTAATTTATGTTTTTAAAAATGTAAAATACTTTACGTAAATTACAGAGTAGATGAAACATTTTCTATTTGCACTCAAATTATCCTCAAATGTTCTAAAGGTTTGACTGTAATCATTATTATTTTGATAATTTTCTATCTGCTTATTTTGGCCTATATTGCTAAACACGTTTGAAATTCACAAACAAAATTTTAATGTTTAGGAATTTTTGTTCAATATAAAGTTTAGATTTCTTTTTCCTTTCCGAGTTAAAATTAATTTCAAGGTTCATGTTATTTCAGCAGCTCTTGATAGTATTTCTCGCCTCTCTGGAAGAATTTGGGAACCACTGCGTTATTGAATCTACTAAAAGAAACCAACAAAAAGAAAATTTGACGTTAATGCCGAAGCCTGAGCACCCATTGAGAAACTTAAAGTCGGCGCCTATGTCTGAAAAAACAGTGCAACAAAGAATATAAAACATATTTGCAGTCATTATAAATTATTTAACATATCATCAATATATCATATACAGGGTGTCCAATAAACAACGCAACCCGGAGTTTGGGATAGCAGAACTTTTGAACCTGAAGTGACAGACAAATAATGGTTATACCAAAATGAAGCCTTGTTCATGCATATATTTTTAAACTAGGAAGCAACGATTGAAGTACATTAGGAACCACACAGTGTTGCCAGATATAACCGAAGGTGTAAATCATTTTTTTTTTCGCAAAACTTCTAAATTGACATATCTCATACGTATGGATGTTCTGTCGTTAATTTTCAGCTTGTTTAGTTGGAGTAGCTTGGAAACTGTGAAGCAGAATAAAGAATTTTTCATTTCCACCGATAACTTATTGAATGAGGCCTCTGTAAGTGGGAACTAGGGAAATCGTAGTTTTCATAAATTAACACACTGAAATGGCAACATTACTGATGTTTCAGTGCATCAAAAGGTGTGTTAAGGACATGTCTACATTATGCAATTCCGAAAACAATGAAAAACAAACTTTGAAATTATCATGATAAAACGTTTACTTAGATGCACCCGGTAACACTGCTACTACTATGCAATGAGTTATCAGCTCTACAGCAGATGCTGGAAGTGCCCTCTGTTTTGATTTAAACACTGGTTCACACTTTTCACCAGGTTGGCAGCAACCTTACGAAGAGCAGAAGTGTTAATGTTCTTAATGGTACTGCTAATATTCGTTTCCAGGTCTTGCATAGTTCGAGAATTGTTCTTGTATACCTTTTGCTTTAAGTAGCCCCATAGAAATGAATAGCAGGGTTTTCGGATGCATGTAAGAAAAAGTTTTATCGTTATAATTTCAAAGTTTCTTTTTAGTTGTTTTCAGGAATTGAATAATGTAGACAAATCCTTAACACACCTTTTGATGCACTGAAACATCAGCAGGGTTGCCAATTCAGAGTGTTACTTTATGAAAACTACGATTTCCCTAGTTCCCCCTTACAGAGGCCTTATCTGATTAGTTATCTGTGGAAATGAAAAATTCTTTTTTCTGCTCTATAGTTTTCAAGCTATTCAAATTAAACACACTGAAAATTAACGACAGAACATCCATACGTATGAGTTATGAGTCAATTTACATGTTTTGCAAAAAAAAAAAAAAAAAAAGATTTACACCTTCGGTTACATCTGGCAACACTGTGTGGTTCCTAGTGAACTTCAATCATTGCTTCCTAGTTTAAAAATATATACATGAACAAAATTTCATTTTGGCATAATCATTAATTGTGTATCGCTTCAGGTTCAGAAGTTCTACTATCCCAAACTCCGGGTTGCATTGTATATTGGACACCCTGTATTTTTTGCTAGTGGTTAGGTAAGATGGAAAGAAGAGTGGCAAAAACTTATATCAGAATGATCGATTTCAGATGATCGAACTCGGATCCACTCGATTACGAAGCAAGTAAACTACACCAAATCCTCATTTCTCCATTTTTTTGTTTTGTTTTTACTATAGTTCAAGATTGTACTAATATTTAAATGTCGGAAAAGGAATCATTTAATGCAATACCTATTTTTGACCATTATTTTTTTCACTTTATTTCAGAACTGCTCTTCGAGAAAACAATTTGAAGAATAGCTTTAAATATCTTCACGTAACCTAGTGTTTTTATATAGTTGCATTATCTTCCCCAAAGATAAAATAAAATACGTTAAGATTATTCGATACATAAGATAAATCATTAAAATTGTTTTGGAGGAGGGGGAAGTGTCTAGCTAACAATGTTACAGGTAGAAACGCACGAAGGACTTGTTCCCAGGGAGGGGGAGATCAAAAAACCAACACACAAGCGAAGATGTGAATATACATAACTCGATTCACATAATACTTCATGCAAAACAACTATTATTGACGCACGTTGCATAACTTCATTAACTTCAGTAAATACATTAAATACTATACTCTGTGAGTAAGCAAATTCATTATGTTTTCATATCTATTTTGAAGAACGAATACTTTTCGAAAATCCAGGGGAGGGCAACCAGGGGTGGACTGGCTATGTAAAAAGGGCGCGGTCACATACTCTGGGAGGGCGCCGTCCATCCGAGGCTTTCGCTTATATGGAATACCCCCTCCTAATAAAAGGAAGTGCCGGGGGGCTTTCCCCGGAAAATTAGTACACAAAAAACAACAAAAGATTAAGTAGCTATTGCAGTTAATCACGATAGAATTATACAAATTCAATATTTTCATAAACAAACACAGAGACTTTGAGTACTAAATATATTGGGCCTTATGCAGAGTCGTTCTGACAAGTGATTAGTGCAATACTAAAGAGCTCGACTAACATGTTTCCTGCAGTAGTCAAACCTTTAGTATGACGCTAATCATAAGTCAAAACGACTCTGCATAAGGCGAATTAGGTCTATATAAATCTGCACATTTTAACTGAGACTACAAAAATCACACCAGTTGTTTAAATTCTTCGGCTACATTTGTTACAGCCTAATTATAACTGAAGATTTGAGTTAAGTTATGCTATTTTTCATACTTCTGTCCTTTTAAAGCTATGTTCATCATAACATTAACTTATTTTTCATCTACTTTTAAAATCATTGATAAAACGTATACATAAAACATTTATTACAAATTAACAAAAGTAAATTTAGAATTATATACCTACCTAGCGAAAAAAGAAATTCAAAAACAAAACTGGAAAATGAAAGTAAAGTCACTGCTTTATGCTTGAAGGAGCCTTCGCATCTCCTTGCTTTTTTCACACATTTTGTCAATAATAAGATTGTTGTCTATTTTGGTCAGAATGTCTCTTTCTGAGTTCGTCAAGAACAATGATTCCAGATGTTCATCTGTAAGTCTTGAACGGAGTCTTGTTTTTATGTATCTGAGCTTTGAAAATGCTCGCTCACAGGACACTTATGTTGTCGGTAATGTAAGGAGATACTTATAAACTTTGAATAATTCTGTGTAGAGTCTTGAGTACATATTGTACTGCAGAACCACATCGAAGAGTTGCACTTCACTCCATCACATTTTATAGACCCTAAATCCACAATATCGTCAGTCGGCCCCAAATATTCCTCCTCATCATCCATGAAATATTCAGAAAACTTGTCCTCTTCAACCAAATCTTCAATCGTACGAACCTCAACAGCTTCTTGATTCTTTTCTTGGTTCTCATAAGGGGATTTTGAAAACTCTTCCCACATTGATGAAAACGAAAGAAGCTCTTCTTTAAGTTTTCCCTCTTCACAATCAGGAATTAATTCTGTGATTCTTTTCAGTGACAACGAAGCCAGACTTAAACTCTTGAACTTCTTAGGATCAAAACACTCTAAATCTAAGTATAAGCTTTGATTTTCAGCAAATCGTTCCTGCATGCTGTTAGAAATTTGGTCTAGAACACAGTTGAAAACGGTTACTTCAAATCTGTATTTACAGTCTTCAATTACTTCATCAGAAGCTGATTCCCCTGCCATTTTCTTTCTTTTTCTACATCTTTCCTCAGTCAATTCTGTTTCTATAATAACTTGTTCTAGACTAGGAACATCTGTGATGAGTCCTTCAATACTATTTGACATTTCTGTTGCAAAGTGTTCTGCTGCTTTGTAGACTTTGTCAAACTGGTCCCTAGCTTCTTGCAACTTATTTTGAGTTGAGGATATCAGGCACCATGCTTGGACATAATCTAAGTTTTTTGTTTGCAAGTAGTCTGATAAAGGTGTGGTATGCTGAAAAATCAATTAAAAAAATCGGGTTTAGTTTACCTGAATGGGAGACATGTTATCATACATTTCAATCTTCAACAAGAGAGCAAAAAGTCTTCCCTGTGCTCATCCAACCGAGAAATGTCTTTGGAAGAAATCAGAAAAGGAATTTTGCAGGTGTCCACTCAGCCGTGAACCCAACACCTCTCGTTATCTTTCGATCAGAGTTTTCCTAAGTGATTCCTTGTCACGCATTAAAAATAACAGGAAATCACTAACTAGTTCGTTTTTAAAATACTGGTTCCATCTCGCAGGTAATGAGGTATATAAAGGCACAATTATACGTGTTATATTCCTTCTTTAATTTTCTTAATACTGATCATTGGAAATAGTTTATACAAGTATACAAATGTATTACCGTTCAAGTTAGACTTCTATGTTCTGTTTCTTAGTCCGATTGAAAGTTTAACTTCTGTTTTCAGCACTGACGATATATAATCCAAACTATACTATGCATAAATATCAAAAGTCGTATAAAAAGGTTATGTCCGTCCGTCTGTCCTTTCAACGTTAATCGGCATTGGAACAAAAACGATAATATATAGCAGTGATCGAAACGATAATACGTATTTATTAGTAGCTCCCGGGGACATTTTCAGTAGATCACGTTAACGCTCTGGTTGCTAATCTTGATTTTATTTATTTATTTATTTTTCCTGTTTTGACTTGCAATATGGAGAGTATCTCCTATAAGTTCTACAGTTGTCATATGTATATAAATGCAAATTGTAATTACAACTTATTGCACCATTTGAAGTACTAAATTATAAGAAACATCGCATGTTAAATTTGTTACATCATTACATCAAATTCATACATCGTTACCATTTGCAAATTCCTGAACTGAATAATCTTCCTTCACTGAGCTGACGCAACAAAGGTAAGAGGCTTTTTTTTTGTTCAAAAGAAAAGTCGGTAGTTCTTTTGGTTATAGCTCACAGTAGGATTTAAAAACGATAGGTCAGAAGCTTCATATCCTTGGCGACCACTGATATATAGCGACAAGCCTTTTTTTATTATTATTATTATTTGAAGAATTGATTTAGGTTTTCAAGAAAATATGTCATTTTCGCTTTCAACATTCCACTAAAACCAAAAATGGTTGAAGTTTACTAGTACTTCTGGTTTCAATATTGATTTTCATAGAGAAACGACGGTAAGAGATATCGAGAATCGTTTTCCTGTAATCGATTAAGCATACCAGAAATATGTTCCGTCTACTCCGTTAACTCTATTCAAATCTGAAGTGGTTAAAATCAACAATTTCTGATTTCGACGTCGATAGCCATAGAATAAAAACCGTAATAAATAGGACGTGCGTTTTCGGAAATCGATTCACTGTTTCAAGGAATCGTACGATTTGCACTTGTAGCAATCTTAAAAACCGGAAGTAGTTATTTTTCCTGGCTCTTCCGGTTTTAATTCGATCGCCAAAGATTAGAAGCGGTAAAATATCATGAGTAATGTCTCTCTAATACAGGGTCCTGATTTGAAGAGGGTAGAGGAGCAATTGTTTTCCGTTAAGTTTGAGAAACACTTTTTTTTTTTTTTTTTTTAGAAAAATAAATTGTATATTAATATATTAACAAAGAAAGTACAACTCTTGTTTGTGGATATTCTTGCCTCCCTGACAAAATCTGAAATGACTCTATTGTTCTCACATGGATTCAATGTTCCGAGATTAAGTTTTATCTGTATTGAAACCAGAAGTGGATGAAATCTACTTTTCTGATTTCAGCGCTGATCATCATACTGAAAATCATGGATAACAAGAAACAGGTTTTCATATATATATGAATTGAGTGCCACCAGAATAGTTTTCATCTCCGACTTTACTTCTACTCGTATATTGCAGGGGGCGCGGTGGCTCAGTGGTAGAGCGTTCACTTCCGGTACTTGGGGTTCCTGGTTCGATCCCAGCTCGCGCTGTGCGAACTTTATGGTGGACAAACACCGTGCTCGTGGGTTTTTCGGGGTTCTCCCGTTTCCTCCCACTTTCTTCATTTCTCTCATCATCACCGTCTCCTTTAGCCTAACCGGCATATTCGTGGGTCGTAAAACTTAAAGATTTCATTTCATTTTTTTTTCGTATATTGCAATCTGAAATGTTATAAATATACTATTGCTTCATGTTGTAATATTGATTGCGATAGAGCGAAAACGTTAATAGAAGGTGACTTACTATTTTTATCTGGATTCAGTATCCTAAGAATAGATTTTATGTCAGATTTATTATTCTACTTAAATCCGAATTAGTAAAAAGTAGTAGAACTTTCGGTTTCAATATTGATTTGTATATTGTAATAATTGTAAGACATAGCAAGAAACTGTTTTATACCTATATTCAGCGTCACATAAACAAGTTTCATCTCTCACTATGCCTAAATTGCGGCCGGAAGTTGCACATCTGTTTCAATATTGTATTCTCATAGTTTGGAAGTTTAGTACAGCTTCACAACTATGAAATTAAACTCCTTTGTCCAGAACTGTATCCGGTTGAATTGGTAGGTACACTCATGTCCAAAATGATTATCGCATATCTATAACTGTCTTCTTGTACGAATATATTTTGATAATGATTTTGGAGGGCACTTTTAATACTGACACTATGTGTATAATTGGGAAATGTATATTTGTGGTAAATTTCATAGGAAAAGAATTATAAATACGAAAATTAGAACGAGTAAAACAAAATATTGCTAAATGGAGAAGAAGGTTTTATTTTCATATTATTGTTCCTATTTATTGCTCTTTCGACATGAAATTTGCCACATACATGTGTTTGCCGATTATACACATACTAACATTATAAGAAATACCGGGCGAATTCGTTATCAAATTATATACCTACAACAACATATCTATAGACATGCGACATCATTTTGGACATGAGTGTACATAGTTCATCATAGAATAGGAAATTTCTCGTGACGGGGAACAAATGCTTCAATTATGATGTGCCCATTAACCCCATCACTAAATTAAGGAATAAATCAAGAATCATATTATAAGTGGCAGACCTTTACTCAATACTGTATCTGCGTGCAGGACAAAATCCAAGCAATATGCTTATGAAATGGACAAAATCGAAGAGACAGAATCCAAGTGGGTTCTATTGATGGAGAATTAAAGTAGAAATAAAAGAGAGAATTTAGAAAGTAATGTATTTATTTCTCTCTTCTCAAAACTTTTTTGTTAGTTATATTTGTCAAAAAGGCAAGGTGGTATAGATCCTATAATAAGCCAAAAGTACTTCACGTCAAAAATTAATCCACTTCAATTGCATCTCAGGTGCATTTTTACTCTTGGTTTATTGTCAATTAGACTAGTGCATAATGTCTGACTTTTTTTTTTTTTTTTTTTTTTTTACTTTTGTCTGCTCTGTAGCTACGAAACCTAGGTTCCAACTCCTGTTCTCTTCCTAAATACCTTCAATAAATCACTGAATATATTCGCGATTACTGTCGATCTCGAGTGTACAACTACATCGTGAGTGTACCTACCAATTCAACCGGATACAGTTCTGGACAAAGGAGTTTCATTTCATAGTTGTGAAGCTGTACTAAACTTCCAAACTATGAGAATACAATATTGAAACAGATGTGCAACTTCCGGCCGCAATTTAGGCATAGTGAGAGATGAAACTTGTTTATGTGACGCTGAATATAGGTATAAAACAGTTTCTTGCTATGTCTTACAATTATTACAATATACAAATCAATATTGAAACCGAAAGTTCTACTACTTTTTACTAATTCGGATTTAAGTAGAATAATAAATCTGACATAAAATCTATTCTTAGGATACTGAATCCAGATAAAAATAGTAAGTCACCTTCTATTAACGTTTTCGCTCTATCGCAATCAATATTACAACATGAAGCAATAGTATATTTATAACATTTCAGATTGCAATATACGAAAAAAAAAATGAAATGAAATCTTTAAGTTTTACGACCCACGAATATGCCGGTTAGGCTAAAGGAGACGGTGATGATGAGAGAAATGAAGAAAGTGGGAGGAAACGGGAGAACCCCGAAAAACCCACGAGCACGGTGTTTGTCCACCACAAAGTTCGCACAGCGCGAGCTGGGATCGAACCAGGAACCCCAAGTACCGGAAGTGAACGCTCTACCACTGAGCCACCGCGCCCCCTGCAATATACGAGTAGAAGTAAAGTCGGAGATAAAAACTATTCTGGTGGCACTCAATTCATATATATATGAAAACCTGTTTCTTGTTATCCATGATTTTCAGTATGATGATCAGTGCTGAAATCAGAAAAGTAGATTTCATCCACTTCTGGTTTCAATACAGATAAAACTTAATCTCGGAACATTGAATCCATGTGAGAACAATAGAGTCATTTCAGATTTTGTCAGGGAGGCAAGAATATCCACAAACAAGAGTTGTACTTTCTTTGTTAATATATTAATATACAATTTATTTTTCTAAAAAAAAAAAAAAGTGTTTCTCAAACTTAACGGAAAACAATTGCTCCTCTACCCTCTTCAAATCAGGACCCTGTATTAGAGAGACATTACTCATGATATTTTACCGCTTCTAATCTTTGGTGATCGAATTAAAACCGGAAGAGCTAGGAAAAATAACTACTTCCGGTTTTTAAGATTGCTACAAGTGCAAATCGTACGATTCCTTGAAACAGTGAATCGATTTCCGAAAACGCACGTCCTATTTATTACGGTTTTTATTCTATGGCTATCGACGTCGAAATCAGAAATTGTTGATTTTAACCACTTCAGATTTGAATAGAGTTAACGGAGTAGACGGAACATATTTCTGGTATGCTTAATCGATTACAGGAAAACGATTCTCGATATCTCTTACCGTCGTTGCTCTATGAAAATCAATATTGAAACCAGAAGTACTAGTAAACTTCAACCATTTTTTGTTTTAGTGGAATGTTGAAAGCGAAAATGACATATTTTCTTGAAAACCCAAATCAATTCTTTAAATAATAATAATAATAAAAAAGCTTGTCGCTATATATCAGTGGTCGCCAAGGATATGAAGCTTCTGACCTACCGTTTTTAAATCCTACTGTGAGCTATAACCAAAAGAACTACCGACTTTTCTTTTGAACAAAAAAAAAAGCCTCTTACCTTTGTTGCGTCAGCTCAGTGAAGGAAGATTATTCAGTTCAGGAATTTGCAAATGATAACGATGTATGAATATGATGTAATGATGTAACAAATTTAACATGCGATGTTTCTTATAATTTAGTACTTCAAATGGTGCAATAAGTTGTAATTACAATTTGCATTTATATACATATGACAACTGTAGAACTTATAGGAGATACTCTCCATATTGCAAGTCAAAACAGGAAAAATAAATAAATAAATAAAATCAAGATTAGCAACCAGAGCGTTAACGTGATCTACTGAAAATGTCCCCGGGAGCTACTAATAAATACGTATTATCGTTTCGATCACTGCTATATATTATCGTTTTTGTTCCAATGCCGATTAACGTTGAAAGGACAGACGGACGGACATAACCTTTTTATACGACTTTTGATATTTATGCATAGTATAGTTTGGATTATATATCGTCAGTGCTGAAAACAGAAGTTAAACTTTCAATCGGACTAAGAAACAGAACATAGAAGTCTAACTTGAACGGTAATACATTTGTATACTTGTATAAACTATTTCCAATGATCAGTATTAAGAAAATTAAAGAAGGAATATAACACGTATAATTGTGCCTTTATATACCTCATTACCTGCGAGATGGAACCAGTATTTTAAAAACGAACTAGTTAGTGATTTCCTGTTATTTTTAATGCGTGACAAGGAATCACTTAGGAAAACTCTGATCGAAAGATAACGAGAGGTGTTGGGTTCACGGCTGAGTGGACACCTGCAAAATTCCTTTTCTGATTTCTTCCAAAGACATTTCTCGGTTGGATGAGCACAGGGAAGACTTTTTGCTCTCTTGTTGAAGATTGAAATGTATGATAACATGTCTCCCATTCAGGTAAACTAAACCCAAAAAATCATAGCCACAATGATAGTCTCAAAAGAGCACACCTTTTGAATGAGAGACATTGCATCATGTCTGACTTTGAAATTGAATTCTTGCGAGTTGCCAATCACACTTAAAGCTGATACGAGTTCCACATATACTGGTTTTGATTTTCTTGATCTGGCATCCTTGGTCGGGTGCCCAGTAATGAAAGTGTTTAAACATTTTTACATCAGCGTTGCTTTTACTTCTCCATCGAGTTATCCTAATAGCTTCAAGACGGATGCTTGGGTTTTGTTCCAAGTATACCTCAAGTCGTTTCTGGGATTCTTCCAAAAATATCTGAATTTCCTGGAGAAGCTCAAAGAAAGATATACAAACACCCAAACTCGGCTAAAGGGCAAGGCCGTAGGCCGAGTAAAGACGGGAACTGGGGGCGGAGCAGTGGGGCTGGGAGGGTTGATATATAAAAATCATCCAAAATGACCGATATTAGAGTCCAATCTATATATTTAGGAGTACATCTAATATCACTAATAGCATTCCCAGAAAGAGAAAGAGCGAGGCCGCAGACCGAGCAAATACCGGGCTCTGGGGTGGAGCCCTGGCTGGCCAAAGGCTAGCAAATTTATAAAATAATTATGTAGCTTTGTTTTTTTAATTGTGTTCAGAGAGGAAACTGTGCGCCTTCCCGAGGCTAAGACGGGTCTTAGCCCCTCCCGCGGAGGGCGCAAAGGCACTGATGTGAGAAGGGCGCAGCGGCCATCGAGCCGGTACTTGATTATGGCCAGTCCACCCCTGAGGGCAACTGCTCCCCGTTACGGGTGCCCATAATTACAAGTTAAAAATACGTTTCTTTGTAACAAATTTACATATCACTAAGAACCCAGAAATCCAGTCTCTCACAAGAATAGAACAGCTCTCCAGTCGCGGTTGCTCGTCTCTAGTTAAACACCAATGTCCAGCTCTTGACTTGCAAAACTTCAGAAAAACATTGGGATTTACTTTTAAAAAAATCCCACCACCGAGATCGTAATCGGGAAGTACATGCAGAGTTATAGAAAAGAACCCAGAAAAAGAAAATTTTAGCTATCTCATTGAAAGTTAAACATTTATTTACGGTTGTGACATAAAAACCACAACTTCTTCCACACATTATCCCAGTAAACGGTATTTTTTTTTCTATGGCGTTGTTTGTTACAGATCTGTTTTTATTTGTGCCTTTGTTCTACAATCGAGATATAAGGAGATGGGTTTAGTGAATGAAAAAGATATAAGTTCATCATAAATCGATCATAAAATGACTTTTGTTGCAGTTCTTCTGAGAACTTGTGCATTTCCCCTACCGCTTATCCATTGTATACTGGGGGTACGGTGGTTCAGTGGCAGAGCGCTTACCTCTGGTGCGTGGAGTCCCTGGTTCGATCCCCGGCCAAGTAAATTTGTGGTAGACAACATCGTGCCAGTGGGTTTTCTAGCTGACTTCCGTTTCCTCCTCCATTCTCATTCGACCAATTATTTCGTCATCATTCACTTGCCTTAATTATCCGTCTCCCTTAGCATAAAGGGCATCACATGGGACGTTAAACTTTAAAAAAATAAAAATTTCATTGCAATTCTTATTCTGCAGCAAGATAGTTAGTTGGTTAGAGTTTAGCACCGAGGCTATATGACATGTGGGCTTACAGTTGAAGAAGGAATCCGAACCATTGTAATGCGTTCAAATTACGAAATTCTCCCACCGTGAATCGTACCCGGGACCCCATGCACCGAAAGTGGGCGCGCTTACCACTAGACCAGCGAGGGGCTAACCACAAAATGAAATGATACAAGGTATTTCAAAGATAACATATGCATTCCAGGATGCGAAATCATTACAGTAGAAGCGGAAACTTCTGCAAATAGTTCCCATTTGAAGTTAAATGAAATGAAATCTTTGAGTTTAACGTCCCATGGTTATGCCTGTTAGGCTACGAGAGACGATGATTAAACCAAGTGAATGATGATGGAAAAATTGGTGGAATGAGAAAGTGGGAGAAAACGGGAGTGCCCCGAGAAAACCCAGGAGCACGATGTTGTCCATCACAAACTTCTTGTCCGTGGATCTAACCAGGGACCTCACGCACCAGAGGTAAGCGCTCTACCACTGAGCCACCGTGCGCCCCAAATAGTCCCATTTATTAGTCTCTCAGTAACTTATTGGTAGGGAAAGTTTATTCCAAAAATGTTAACTGGAGGAAGTCACATCTCCCCTGGAATTTTGCACTCTCCTCTATTCACTACAAAAAGATGATTTGAAAAAATATATATAACATAATTTATTTACCTTCATATAATGTTTTGTCGCATCCTTTCTATTTCATCCCGGCTTTTACTTATATCGAAGAGTTATTTACGAATTCAAGTTTCGCATAAGTAATCACAAAAGAAGATAAGTTTAAACTATATCAGGGGATTCCTCTTTTAAATGCGAAACGTCACGTGTAAAAGTGGTGGACAATTTCTGGAAGAAGAAAAAAACAAGCCGTTCAGATGTTTTCGGAGACCAGTTCCCTCTCGCTCGAATGTGAGACATTGCCGATGTGACCCTCATTCTTTGCGGCTCATTTGGAAGAGGAAGCATTACTTGCTTATCTATCAGCCTCTACCCCCAAGTGTTTCCGGTGACGCACTTCCGGTTCAAGATAAAATGAAAGAATCCGAGCGAATGAGTGGGAGGAATACTCAATATTAAAGGAGTTATTTTTTCATCTTAACTCAAAAATTATTGAAACGAAAAGAAGAAAGAAAAAAATTAAACTGCATGGAAATACACATTTCTTTCTTCATTCATAAAAAGATAGAAAAAATACGCTGCAAGAATGATAAATTATTAGCGGAAAATGAAAACGCATCCGGCAAATATATCTCTTTTATCACTGAAGGTTAATGTTAGGAAGTCAAGTCTCTTCATAACGTGACGCGTCTTCTGTTCTGTCATTATGTTGGCGTGATACAAGGATTTCCAGTTGAATTCATACACAATTGTAAGATTATTATTGATAGTGAAATTATCAAAGGTTTATATACTAATAAATGTTAAAGCTAGAAAAGGTTACAAATTCGTTGATCAACTGAGCTGTATTGGTTTACTCATGTAGGCCCTAACTTAAAAATACTGTACATACAAATTTAGCTGAATCAGTAGAACGAAGTATTTCCACAGGTGTGCGGAATATATGTCTGAACTGAAACCTTACATTAATGAACACTTATTCAGCTTTAGATATCAAACAAAACGCGTCAAGAGCTTTTTAATGCATTCTTGTTCGATCAATAATATGCAATATTATTAAGGTGCAATATTATCAATACTATCAATGAATTCAAATAGAGAAAGGAGATTTATATACTGCGGGAAGATCCTTTTTATTACCTCCCAAATAATTTATATACTTCCTCTACAAAAAGAAAGTACAGATAGTAGCACGTCTCAATCTTTTGTTAAAAAGTAAAAGATGAAATGAAATCTTTCAGTTTAACGTTTCACAATTATAAGCTTGAGGCTAAGGGAGACGATGATTAAAGAAAGTAGATGATGATGATGATGATGATGGAAGAATTGGTGGAATGAGAAAGTGGGAGGAAACGGGAGTACCCCGAGAAAATCCATGGGCACGATGTTGTCCACCTCAAACTCTCTTGACCGGAAATCGAACCAGGGTCCGCAAGCAAGAAAGGGAAGCGATCTACCACTGAGTCACCGTGCCCTCCTGTTAAAAAGTAAGTTCCTGTACTTTAAAATAAAATAAAATTAAAGTTCGGCATTTAGTAATATTGTTCTAAAACTAGACTTTACTACCTTCCTTCTAGTATTTATTTGAAAGCGTTTGCTAGACCAGTGGTTCCCAGTCAGTGTGTCACACAGCCCATAAGGTGTGTCACGAAATTTAAAAATTTAAAAATAATGAAGCATTCAATAAGAAATTAAAATGAATTTTGAGATAAACTGTACCAGTTAACCCCTGCAGCGGAAGCAATAATACTCTAGCAACTACTTCTTAGGAACTTATGTGCTTATGCTATTATAATTTACAGTTATTATTATTATTTTTTTAAAAAATCAAATATGTCGCGATGTCTTCAGCGTTCAGCAAAGTGTGTTGTCAGTCAAAGAAAAGGTTGGGAACCACTGTACTAGGCTATCCCAACAAGGTAGTTCGGTGTGACGTAGGCGATTAGACTGATGATCGTGAGGCAAAACTTTGTGGGGTTTCAGTCCACCTGAAGAGCATTGGAATATTTTTAATTGTCCTTGAAAATTCTATGTTCGTGTCCCTATCATATTGGTTTAAGTTGATTATTCGGTAAGATTACTTGAAGGACCATAGAGATGATGAATCAGGAGCGTTATTTCGGATTTTGCTTGGGGAGGGGCAATACACCTTGATATAAGAAAATTTCGCGTTATTTACTGATTTATTACTACATGTATTTTATTGATAAAATCTGTATAAATCTCACTCACGCGGGGGGGGGCAATTGCCCCTCCCTGCCCTCTAAATGACGCCCTTGAGACGAATGTTCCGGTTGTAGCAACTTTTCTTTTTACTAAAGGAAAAAGAATGATAGAGCGCTCAGCTTTGGTGCGAGGACTCCGTAGTTTGATCACAGGCGATGGAAGTTTGTGTTGGATTTCATCGTGTCCATGCTTCCTTTTGTTTCCTTCCAAATTCTTATTCCATCACTTCCTTTCATAATTATTTATTTTCATTAGTCTCAGTCTCCTTTAGCCTAAAGAGCATAGTTGTGGAATGTAAAACTGAAAAGAAAAAATCATTTTCGCGGGCTATTCCAATCAGTATAACTCCTTGGTCTGTTCTTTTAATAGGATGTCCATTTTCTTTTTCTAACACGGCTGTAACTCTTTCAAAGCCGACAACGGAAGTTACGTGATAAGATAAACGTCATAGCTAGTATGATTCGGACGTAAGTATAAAGGTTGCAAATATAGCTATACAGCAATGATTTCAAGCATAAGCCTATGGTACTAACATATATCAGCAGAACTTGCAACTGTTCGTTCATTTATGATAATTAGGTCTCTGAATCTGTTACTAAAGGAAGTTTCGTATTCGCTTAAAATCGTTTAATAAGTTGTTTTATATATATATATATATATATATATATATATATATATATATATATATATATATATATATATATATATATATATATATATATAAAATATGTTCCACAATTATACAATTTCGGCTAAAGGAGACGAATGGTTAATGGAAATGAATGATTATGGAAGATTTGGTGGAATGACAATATGAAAGGAAACGAGAGACCTCCGAGAAAACCCACGGCGATATCCTCCATAAACACACTTGATCTGGGATCAATCACGAACTCCTAGAACCAGAGGTGGACCCTCTACCACTTTTTATATAATTTTTAAATTCGTCGCAACCGAGACATTTTTCTTCATGGTCATCTGTGGTTTCTGTTTTCTACTTAATCTGTTATGACATTGAAACAGACACAGAAACTTCAAGAGTAGTTAAAAATGTCCATGCTCTTCAGAGGAACTCGAGCTCCAATAGTTTTTGCCTCACGTTCGTCAGCGTAATGCTTCAGACCGCTTACCTACTCCACACCAGCTACCACTACGTCACAATGTCCCCATCCAATTAATTAATCATACAGGACTTAATAATTTCATGTTACATAGTACTTAGTTGGGAACTATATGTTGGCAATAGTAGAACCACCTTTACAGAAGAGTTTTCAGATTATTATCGACATTCTGTACCACCATATTGGCTAAGTTGAACATAACATGGTAAGATATTGATTTAAGAAGAATGATACAGTATTTTAGCAATGTTTTCCGCTGATTGCACATTGGGAGATAGAGGATTCTCAAAGACAAGTGACCATTTCGCAATGAAACATTAGTAAGCAATTACTTTATGGAATGATGAATTCCATAATTTGATATTTAAAGTTGTGTGAGCAGTCTCTGGTTCGATTCTTGGTGGAGACTCTCGGTCAAAAAGGTGTAACAGATTTTGCAGGCCAGCCATTCTCAGTTAGATTTACCCTCGGCTTTCCTCATATACACGTACACCAGGCAACGATGCCTAACAGGCAGATCCCAGGTCACTTTCATTCTTTCCCGGATAGTGTGCTCGCCGAAGAACGTCATTTCTCATACGTGTCATGCTTAAGGCCGCAGATGCAAATAATGCCCAGAAATATGGATAAAGAAATTATATTAAATAAAGAAATAATTAGATAGACAAGTAGATACTAGAGATATAGATATATAAAATGATTATTAAGTTGTAAAGAAGCATATTTTTCAATTACTATAACCTATATTTTTACCTATATTTTTTTTTCAGTTTCCATTTGGTTTAACACCCAACTTACCTGATGTAGCCACAGTTTTGGAGTTTAGAGTTTTTATGTTTTTCGTCTTTATGAAACACCAAGATTATCAAGGACAGGACGTACCGTAAGACGGAGTTACTTTGTACAAAATATGAAAAGAGTTGCACAGTCATCTGTTGGTAAAACCATGAACTGTAAAGAGAAAGTTTCAACTGCAACCGTAAAATAAAGCATCTATAATATTGGCGGTATAACTTCAGTTCTAATTACCGGGAAGGTTTATTGTTGTAGAGGTATGGAAAGCCGTCACTAAAAAGGCCGATAAAATTTGTAAGATATTACCAACAAGAATTTCCGTCAAAGTTAAGTCAGTTTCGTAGAATACTATTGTGTATAATGGGACTTCAATGCAATAGTTGAAATTGAGATGTGAAATGTTATAAAGTCATAAAAGAAGTAAAACTGGGAGAAGGCGATTTCTTCTTCTAATCAGGGTTACTTTACACCGGTCCAAAGTACCCTCTTAGATAGGAAATTAGTACTGCTGGTACCTCCTGCCTTCTAATTTTAGGTACATTTCCTATTTAGGTAGATGCCGGAATGAATTTCTTGTTGGAAAATAAATTACGAAAAGTGGCGGATCCATAAAATTAGTCTGAGGAGCTTCACTCAGAATTTTTTTTTTTTTTATTAGAAATCACTAGACTTTTCGGGTGAGGCTTGAAGCTTATACGCATAGGAATTACTAACATTAGATTAAAAAAAAAAAGAGAAATCATGCAATTTCGGTCGGCTTCAGCCTGACAGTCCCAAACCCCGTAAATCTTCCATTGATTACGTTTGGGATGATATTCTCGGACATAAAGAGCAACGAAGAAAAATCAGTTCACGGAGATTATTCTGTTCCTGAGTTGGCATTTTTGTGGAGCATATGCTAAACTATCAGAATATAGTTCCTGTGCTGGTACCAGAAAATGCATAATTTTCTTTACAAATATCGATAATTCATACTTAGTACTGGCACCAGTACCATCATTCTAATATCAATATTTGTAGACTGCATGCAGTTTTGTGTAAGAAGTGGAATGTATACATACTGAAGGGAAAACATTGCACAGAAGCATTTTGTTCGTATGTTGAACATACTTTTTTGTATGTTGTGCAAAGTACGGTTCTATCAATGTGGACTCCGAACCACGACAACAGCTTGAACTCAGTGTGCAGAAGGCCTGTGCAGGGATAATGAAAGATCAACCCTCGTACTATAGGTTGTTTCCCAACACATTATCTAGTCTCCAAAAGTTCTGGATTATAGAATCCAACAAAAGTCAAGTGTGGTTCTCTGAATACTAACAGCTGAAATTCGTACAAACTTGATAGAAATTTCTTAAAAGAATTCAAGAAACAATGTTTTGTGAATAGAATAAACAATTTGATTCATAAAAAAACATTACAAGTGCTAAACTATTCTAATCTAGGCGCCATAATAATAGAAATATGATTTGATACTCAGGCTTACATGTTTTGGCCTTAAATTAGTTAAGTTTGAAATTCGTATTTCCAGTCGCTATAGCGACCTAGCGCTGGATTTTGTGAGCCCTGTATACGGAAATATAAGAGAAAAGAAAACATCTTTGAAATTTATTTGTTACTTTATATTAGACTACTTAAACTGTTGAGCAAATTAAATTCTTAAAGTTTTCATTTAACTTTCAAAAGGAAAACAATATCTATCACAATACTGTAGCAGACCAAGATTAGCGAATAAATCTCTCGTTTGCCTTTTATCTTCCTCCGCCTAGTAGGGATCTTAGAGCCTGTCTATTCCTCTTGTGCCCTCGGAAAGTATGCGAACTATACTTCGGCCTCACCCCCGCCGCCCTCTGGCGGATGAAAGCCTCCCTTTGCTTAGGGAAAAGTGAATGATCTCAGCTGTGTTGGCAATTTTCATTCAGTCGTTTGGTCTTGACGAGTGAAGGTCGTAGGCTACTTAGAGCGGCTAATAAGACAGCACAGCAAAATCCGTCAAATAATTCATTCTGGCAACGCTTCCGCATCCAACAATTGAAAGATCTCGGCCGCAGCAACTTGTTCCTCCTCTTTCGAGGGAGGTATGGGAAAACACATATCAACAACAGATTCAGAAAGGGCACAGTTCAAATAGAAAGGCTCTATTAGTAAACTTTATTTTCAAAAAACTTGATAAAATTAGCAGTTCCTATACCAGGGACACATTTTGTGTGGATTTCTACTCTTTAATCTCGCCTTCCGGCTTCAATCTGGTCCTCGCCTTCTGCCAATTTCAACCACCAACTCTCATTTGGCCCTCGCCTTGTTCTTACAGCTTCAACTGATCTTTTTGCATTTCATCTCACCCCTTATTCCAAATCTGAACTTGTCTTTACTCTTAATTTGCTCTCACAATCTAACTCCGAACTAAGCCTCGTCCTCACTTTCCAATTTAGATTACAAATAATGTTCGATCTCCTATACTTTAAACCGTAGCTGCGATGAGACCCTATAGAGGTTTACTATTTATGGATTCTACACTTTTTTTAAGGGCCGTAAGAGAAAAGGGTAAGAAAAAGTGTCATCCCGTGAAGTATCACATCAATCCAAACTCAAGCATTGGCGATTCCTCAACCTCACGACTAAAGGCATTATCATTCTCATTCAAGAAAGATTTACTTCATCTCTCGTACCTCACACATCACCAATCTGACTTTCTGACAGTGAAGATAAGTAAGCTGGAGACCAGACTTCGTGGAAGGATTGAAGTTAATTACCGTGGTAAAATAAATATTTATTGATAAGTATTTCCATCTGAAATTACGAAAATTATAAGCACAAGGAGGGTGAAAAGTAGTGTGACCGACTTAGCAATGACTGAAACATAAAATAGAAAACCGAATAGAAACAAATGCCTTTTGTCTTATGTAGAATAAAGTTTCATCTCGTATAAACTGTATTACCCCTTGACATTGCGTTTGTTCCTTCACTTGTGTTAGCTTATTCTACAATACTATAAAAGGTTGATCCAGTATTACTGTTCCGTGGTAGGTGCGGGATAAGATCGATCAATAAATCTAACCACAGATTTTACCCCATATTTCAGTATTGTTTGTTATTTTGCGTACGGTTAAGTACATATTTCGGTGTTACCAGTTTTGATAGGTATTTCAGAATTTTTGGTATTCAGGTGTTGATCATGCTTAGGTATTACCATATTGATCGGTAGTCCTATTAAACTGTTAGTTAAGCAGCCAACTGAAGAATCCTGTCCCCAGAAATTCTTCCTATCTTGATTCTCGTGATCTTAAAAACGGCCAGACATGACTTTTAAAGGGGGGGGGAACCTCTGTTGTGAGCACATAAGATTTTCATCAAGTGTTGTAACCCTTGAGTACCCGTGGTGATTGCTACAAAAGCAATAATCTCATTCAATTCTATGGGTTTCCTCTTTTTTGTTAAAAAAAGCAAAAAGAAATGAACTAAAAATGTACTTACTTCTCTGCTACATACTTCGCAGAACACAGTGTTCCCATCCGTGGACAAGCTTGAGTATGGTTTAGTCCATTGTCTAAAGCCACGTTTCCACTTTACATGGATCTTGTAGCTATCATAGAAAAGACCTTGCTACCTGATCTTTCTGTCTACTGTTTAGATTTTACAACTTCTTGTAAGCAAGAAAGGTTTCACCACCCATGCAGCACTGCAGTCTAGTGGAAAAACAATTAACCTCCTCATTAAAAACGTGTATTTTGGCGCACTCCCCCTCCCTGTCCAAAAGAATCCGTTGTTTCGGAAGCGGCGAAACTGGTTTTTCCTTTAATGTCAGCGAGAGGGCGATAGCAGGTAGCAAGCAAGACGTCCCAGAAAGTTGGACACTGTTCGACTCCTTGCAAGATGGAAAAAATATTTTATGACCCTTTCAAGACTATGTGTACACGGTGAAATATGGCAGGGTTTCAAGATTTTTTTTTTATGACAGCTACAAGTTCTTCTAACATGGCAACCCATCTTTAGACTGGAACTCCTCGAGCTTTTCTCTTTCGGCATGTTCACTTAGCAACACTACTACACAACACAAGGTCTCAAACAACTGTGAAGAGATGATGGATAAGCTTTAAATATTCTTGCAAACGCAGTGATTCATTCACTCCGAGGGAGAGAAATTTAGAAGAAAACAGCTTCTCTTTGCCTTTGTTCGCACGTTCTTAGAAAATTGATGTTTAAACCGATAAGAAGTTATTTTCATTTCTTAGGTTTTCTAAGAACTACGAGAAGACTAAAAGTCACATTTTAAATCTGAAAATCTCTAGTCAAGTAACCATACACTAGTCATTTTTCCTAAATATGCATATATATGCAAAAACGTCTTCAATATGCATTATTCATCATAATATGCAATTATATGCACAATAAAACTTCGCATTTAGACTCCTAGACACCTAAAACAAATATTAATCATGTAAGCATATCGATATCATATCAGAAAAAGAACATGCAAATATGCAAAAATCCGCGCTCTATTCATCACCAAACAATGTTAGATCATTTGGAGAACGCTAGCTACAAAAAGAAGCTCGACATTTGGTTGCCACATGATATAACTCAAAAAACATATACTCGATCGAGTTTCTATTTGCAAATCTCTAAATGAAACATAACGAACTCGAACTATTTTTAAGTCGGTTGATCAGGAGTGATGAAAAGTGTAACCTACGTCGATAATGTGCAAAATAAATAAATAAATAAAAGCGTGGTCTAAGCGAGACGAATCTCCACAATCTGTGGGAAAGCCCAGAATGCCGTTCAAGAAAGTTATGCTGTATGTTTGGTGAGATTGTAATGGCGTCATGCATTACGACCTGGTACCGTCAGGCTATTATTTGTTTTGATCTTTGGAGAATTCCCTGAATTATATTAAATTAGTTTTCAAAGGGGTCTGTAAAAATGGTGTGTTATATTTTTTTAAAAGCAGAATCACAGAAGTACTTCAGTGATGGGATTATGATGTTGCCAGACAAATGGCAGAAGGTCATTGAACAAAATGGTAGATGTGTAGTTTCACAAAGGTATTTTCAAATTACAATACATATATTCTCAATTTTGGACACCAAAGGCTTAATACTTTCTAGATAACTTGATAAATACAGATGAATAATACGAAAAAATATAACTACCAAGAAAGCCCATACGGCAAGGTTTTTCAAATTTTCTGCATTTACTAGTATACTGACGTTTATAAACTTCAGAGTTTATGGCACTATGCCATATAACTAAGGGAAAGGACTTCGCATAATGAGAAAGAACTAGTAACTGGTTGATCCTGATCGATTAAATGCCCCGGGAAATTTCCCGTCCACGGATCACCCCTGAAATCACCAATGCTCACATCATATCAATTAAAACCCAGTACCGAACACAGTCGGGGTCGTGTTTGATCACAGTCACATCACGATGCAGTAGCAGACGTTCGTGGAATACGCCAAGCCTGAAAAGTGTGAAGTGTGATTTAGTGCCTAATTTCCATATCCCTTGCATAATTGCAAGAACAAAAGTTCGTTTTCTTTTATAGTTACAGCTTCATAGATGACTGATTGGAAATTGTATTTGAATTATTTTCTACAAAGTGTTTCTTTCTAAATTGCATTTATGATCATTTGGAACGTTTTCGATGGCGTGCATATCACAAAACACATTTCTACGAAGCTTTCTCTTTATCATTTTCCGGTTCTTGGGTTGCAGTTTCTTGGGCCGGTTTTGCAGAATTGTATGAGATTATTGCTTTTGTAGCAATCACCACGGGTACTCAAGGGCTACAACACTTGATGAAAATCTTATGTGCTCACAACAGAGGTTCCCCCCCCCCTTTAAAAGTCATGTCTGGCCGTTTTTAAGATCACGAGAATCAAAATAGGAAGAATTTCTGGGGACAGGATTCTTCAGTTGGCTGCTTAATTAACAGTTTGATAGGACTACCGATCAATATGGTAATACCTAAACATGATCAACACTTGAATACCAAAAATTCTGAAATACCTATCAAAACTGGTAATACCGAAATATGTACTTAACCGTACGCAAAATAACAAACAATACTGAAATATGGGGTAAAATCTGTGGTTAGATTTATTGATCGATCTTATCCCGCACCTACCACGGAACAGTAATACTGGATCAACCTTTTATAGTATTGTAGAATAAGCTAACACAAGTGAAGGAACAAACGCAATGTCAAGGGGTAATACAGTTTATACGAGATGAAACTTTATTCTACATAAGACAAAAGGCATTTGTTTCTATTCGGTTTTCTATTTTATGTTTCAGTCATTGCTAAGTCGGTCACACTACTTTTTCACCCTCCTTGTGCTTATAATTTTCGTAATTTCAGATGGAAATACTTATCAATAAATATTTATTTTACCACGGTAATTAACTTCAATCCTTCCACGAAGTCTGGTCTCCAGCTTACTTATCTTCACTGTCAGAAAGTCAGATTGGTGATGTGTGAGGTACGAGAGATGAAGTAAATCTTTCTTGAATGAGAATGATAATTGCTCGCAAGTAGTGACGAAGCAGATTGTAAATGTTCATTCTAGATCCCGTCAGATATATTTGAAATCGCAATTCTATGATTAATATATATGCAAATAACCATACATGGCCAATTTCATGAGTTAGAAGTTGAAGCTGGATGAGTTCAAAATACCATGAGCATAGACGCAAGCAGGAATTAAGAGGGGGTTTAAGTACCATCACCTCTTACCTAGTATGCAGTTAAGAAGTCTTATTTACATAGTCTGGAGTAACAATATCTTTCGAATCCTCTTGGATTTTGCAAGATGAGTGCCTTTAGTCGTGAGGTTGAGGAATCGCCAATGCTTGAGTTTGGATTGATGTGATACTTCACGGGATGACACTTTTTCTTACCCTTTTCTCTTACGGCCCTTAAAAAAGTGTAGAATCCATAAATAGTAAACCTCTATAGGGTCTCATCGCAGCTACGGTTTAAAGTATAGGAGATCGAACATTATTTGTAATCTAAATTGGAAAGTGAGGACGAGGCTTAGTTCGGAGTTAGATTGTGAGAGCAAATTAAGAGTAAAGACAAGTTCAGATTTGGAATAAGGGGTGAGATGAAATGCAAAAAGATCAGTTGAAGCTGTAAGAACAAGGCGAGGGCCAAATGAGAGTTGGTGGTTGAAATTGGCAGAAGGCGAGGACCAGATTGAAGCCGGAAGGCGAGATTAAAGAGTAGAAATCCACACAAAATGTGTCCCTGGTATAGGAACTGCTAATTTTATCAAGTTTTTTGAAAATAAAGTTTACTAATAGAGCCTTTCTATTTGAACTGTGCCCTTTCTGAATCTGTTGTTGATATGTGTTTTCCCATACCTCCCTCGAAAGAGGAGGAACAAGTTGCTGCGGCCGAGATCTTTCAATTGTTGGATGCGGAAGCGTTGCCAGAATGAATTATTTGACGGATTTTGCTGTGCTGTCTTATTAGCCGCTCTAAGTAGCCTACGACCTTCACTCGTCAAGACCAAACGACTGAATGAAAATTGCCAACACAGCTGAGATCATTCACTTTTCCCTAAGCAAAGGGAGGCTTTCATCCGCCAGAGGGCGGCGGGGGTGAGGCCGAAGTATAGTTCGCATACTTTCCGAGGGCACAAGAGGAATAGACAGGCTCTAAGATCCCTACTAGGCGGAGGAAGATAAAAGGCAAACGAGAGATTTATTCGCTAATCTTGGTCTGCTACAGTATTGTGATAGATATTGTTTTCCTTTTGAAAGTTAAATGAAAACTTTAAGAATTTAATTTGCTCAACAGTTTAAGTAGTCTAATATAAAGTAACAAATAAATTTCAAAGATGTTTTCTTTTCTCTTATATTTCCGTATACAGGGCTCACAAAATCCAGCGCTAGGTCGCTATAGCGACTGGAAATACGAATTTCAAACTTAACTAATTTAAGGCCAAAACATGTAAGCCTGAGTATCAAATCATATTTCTATTATTATGGCGCCTAGATTAGAATAGTTTAGCACTTGTAATGTTTTTTTTATGAATCAAATTGTTTATTCTATTCACAAAACATTGTTTCTTGAATTCTTTTAAGAAATTTCTATCAAGTTTGTACGAATTTCAGCTGTTAGTATTCAGAGAACCACACTTGACTTTTGTTGGATTCTATAATCCAGAACTTTTGGAGACTAGATAATGTGCTGAGAAACAGCCTATAGTACGAGGGTTGATCTTTCATTATCCCTGCACAGGCCTTCTGCACACTGAGTTCAAGCTGTTGTCGTGGTTCGGAGTCCACATTGATAGAACCGTACTTTGCACAACATACAAAAAAGTATGTTCAAAATACGAACAAAATGCTTCTGTGCAATGTTTTCCCTTCAGTATGTATACATTCCACTTCTTACACAAAACTGCATGCAGTCTACAAATATTGATATTAGAATGATGGTACTGGTGCCAGTACTAAGTATGAATTATCGATATTTGTAAAGAAAATTATGCATTTTCTGGTACCAGCACAGGAACTATATTCTGATAGTTTAGCATATGCTCCACAAAAATGCCAACTCAGGAACAGAATAATATCCGTGAACTGATTTTCCTTCGTTGCTCTTTATATCCGAGAATATCATCCCAAACGTAATCAATGGAAGATTTACGGGGTTTGGGACTGTCAGGCTGAAGCCGACCGAAATTGCATGATTTCTCTTTTTTTTTTTAATCTAATGTTAGTAATTCCTATGCGTATAAGCTTCAAGCCTCACCCGAAAAGTCTAGTGATTTCTAATAATAAAAAAAAAAAAATTCTGAGTGAAGCTCCTCAGACTAATTTTATGGATCCGCCACTTTTCGTAATTTATTTTCCAACAAGAAATTCATTCCGGCATCTACCTAAATAGGAAATGTACCTAAAATTAGAAGGCAGGAGGTACCAGCAGTACTAATTTCCTATCTAAGAGGGTACTTTGGACCGGTGTAAAGTAACCCTGATTAGAAGAAGAAATCGCCTTCTCCCAGTTTTACTTCTTTTATGACTTTATAACATTTCACATCTCAATTTCAACTATTGCATTGAAGTCCCATTATACACAATAGTATTCTACGAAACTGACTTAACTTTGACGGAAATTCTTGTTGGTAATATCTTACAAATTTTATCGGCCTTTTTAGTGAAGGCTTTCCATACCTCTACAACAATAAACCTTCCCGGTAATTAGAACTGAAGTTATACCGCCAATATTATAGATGCTTTATTTTACGGTTGCAGTTGAAACTTTCTCTTTACAGTTCATGGTTTTACCAACAGATGACTGTGCAACTCTTTTCATATTTTGTACAAAGTAACTCCGTCTTACGGTACGTCCTGTCCTTGATAATCTTGGTGTTTCATAAAGACGAAAAACATAAAAACTCTAAACTCCAAAACTGTGGCTACATCAGGTAAGTTGGGTGTTAAACCAAATGGAAACTGAAAAAAAAAAATATAGGTAAAAATATAGGTTATAGTAATTGAAAAATATGCTTCTTTACAACTTAATAATCATTTTATATATCTATATCTCTAGTATCTACTTGTCTATCTAATTATTTCTTTATTTAATATAATTTCTTTATCCATATTTCTGGGCATTATTTGCATCTGCGGCCTTAAGCATGACACGTATGAGAAATGACGTTCTTCGGCGAGCACACTATCCGGGAAAGAATGAAAGTGACCTGGGATCTGCCTGTTAGGCATCGTTGCCTGGTGTACGTGTATATGAGGAAAGCCGAGGGTAAATCTAACTGAGAATGGCTGGCCTGCAAAATCTGTTACACCTTTTTGACCGAGAGTCTCCACCAAGAATCGAACCAGAGACTGCTCACACAACTTTAAATATCAAATTATGGAATTCATCATTCCATAAAGTAATTGCTTACTAATGTTTCATTGCGAAATGGTCACTTGTCTTTGAGAATCCTCTATCTCCCAATGAAATGATATTGTGTGAAATGATAATACTGACAAAAGCAAAATCTCCCAAATTGTGTGAAATGATAATACTGACAATAGCAAAATCATTCCTAGAGATGAGCAGAATCGAGTATTTTTTTGAGAATTGAGTCCGTACTTGATTTTGCCGCAGAGAATCAATTTTGGATTCAGATCGTTATTGTTTTCCTCCGTAGCTAATAACCCCTCCTTCCACCCAAACCCCACACACAACGCGTGCTCTTGCAATCCAACAATGCAAAGTCCCTTCGTGACCAAGAAACCAAGGCACGAGCTTTCTATAAGCGTACTACCGGGTTCAGTTCTTTGTTGGGGTACTTGCCTCGGATAAAGGTGGCAGAACAGCAATAGATCCTGTCTGATATAGCCTCGGTGCTAGAAAGAGACTTAAAACTTCAACTATTCATTCAATCAAAATTAGGAGCAGAGTGGTAGAGTGCTAATCTTTAGCGTTAGGGGTCCCTGTTCAATTCCTTCATATTTGAACGAGTGTCCCAGTTACAGTTTCCTAATTTATGGCAATCATCTTTTAGCACAAGCTTTTAGCCAACTGCAAAATTTAGAAGGAATTCGATAAAATTTAGGGGACACATAGACATACCCCTAGCTACGGCTAAAGGCTCGTACTAAAAACAGGATTGCCTTAAATTTGGGAACTGTAACAGGGATACTTGTTAAAATACGAAGGAACTGAACTCCACCACTGTACCCCAGTTTTGATTGAATTGTTAGTTGTGATTTAAAGTCTCTTTCTAGCATCGAGGCTATATCAGACGGGATTTATTGCTAAAAGTTTGTTCTGACACTTTTATCAGAGGCAAGTACCCCGACAAGGAATTGAATCCGACAGTACGCTTACAGAGAGTTCGTATAGTAGCTACTTGGCCACGAAGGAACTATTATAACAAGAATGTAAGATGAACTCACGGCTCCTCCCCAAATTACAGCCTGCTCAAATTATCTGACGTTACTTATTATTATCAGAGTAAGAATCAGTGGCCTTTAATTTTAATTTCACAATTCAGATAGTTGACTTTTCCCATGACTGTTAACGAGTGTTTATGAATACCGTATTTACTTGATTGTAAGCCGACTTTTTAAAAACTTTTTTCTTGGCTCGAAAAATGTCCCTCGGTTTAGAATCGGTGTAGTAGATTTTATCAAGAAAGGCAAATTTTATGTTGCTCATGTCTGGCTTTTTCAGATATTTTAAGCATTCACACGAAGAGAAATGAATTTCTTTAGATAAGAAGCACATTACTTCAGTAAAATTCATTAGCATATAGCTAGTGCATGTACTTTGTATGCTTCATGAATAAAGTTCAATTCTTTTTCTATTTTCTTGTTTGATTTTCGGGGATATGCTTATAATCGGGTAAATACGGTATATTTATTTATTCTGGTTGGTGGTGTTACTGTTTTGATTGCCTACTAGCGTTGTTTTCATTCTACGAATTTTTCATGCAGATTACTTTCCTTGTACATTTTCAGGTACTAAACTGTTTCGCCCCCCAGGAAGCTAAATGCATAGAGGAAGCAAGGAATACGTGCAGTGCTGACAACAATCAAGCAGATCTAGCCTTTATTAGTGCACATTTTTGGTCACTACCCAAGACGATCACTCGTTTAGAACAAGATTTGCAGCTTTCAACTTCACTAGAGCTCTTTGATAGTGTGGTAAAACATCACCTACCTGGGCAAGTTGGAAAAAAAATGCAAAAAAGGCAGCATCAGTAATAGCAAGAAACCCGGGACTGAAATTCTTGTAGAATGTAAATAGTGTTCTAAGTGGTGTATCTACACAAGTTTTTCAAGAACATTCCGCTGATGAAATAGCATCGCTAAAATTCTGTCCAATTACTACTTGTGACACTGAAAGATCGTTTTCTACTTATAAAAACATACTTTCAGACAAACGGAAAAGTTTTTTTCCAACAAAATATTGAAAAACACATAGTAATTTATTGCAACCGCGAACAATCAAATGTGCCGAAATGAAATGTGTTGTGTGTAGTATATTTGAAACATTGAAATAAATGTGCATTTCGTTATTTATTTGGTTAGCTTATACGTTTCTTTTAATGCATATTTCACAACTTTAAGTGCATATCCTTAAGGTTTTTTGTGCATATTTGCATGCATATTTAGGTAAGTTTTAGTGCATACCGATCCGCCCTCTAGTGATGAATGTTTAGGTCATTGGCGATGTCATGACTGCTTATATACCGCGCTGGCTTGACATTTTCCAGAATATCATCCATTTTTACTGCGACTGGTTGCACACTCAAGAATCATCTTGGACATCGAAATTCCCAAAACGAGATAGACTGAACCATCTTTTGACTGTTGATTTGATAATGAATCTTGACACTAAACAACACACATTTCTTCACGGGCCTGCGCAGCTTTTGCGGACTTATCGAATTAAAATTGTAAAATATAGCTCAGTTTTGCGGAAAGTTCACTCATTTTCATGGCGCAATATTGTACTCCTGATTAAGAGATTCCTACTTTTTGAACATCTATTTACTTCAACTGTCAAATGACGTTAGGTCTGACCCGCTGCGACTCATGTATCCTGATATTTGTGACAATAACGCCATCTCGTAAACAAAAATGCTCACTACTTTTTAAACTACCTGATACTATATAAAAGATTAGAAGTGACTCATTCACCATCGGCCAGGCCATACTACTATAGTTAGAAACGTGAAATAAGAACAGAATATTCTTTTTGTCATGAAAATAAGGAATAAGCAAGGATTTTTTTTTGGAACATGTGTTCTAAGAAGAGTGTAGGTACTTCAAATTTTCGGTCAAGAATTGAGTATCTTAGAGATCCTTGAAGTTAGAGATTAAATACAGTATAAAAACTCTTCAAATAAAATAAGGAAATACAGTAGAACCCCTCTAATCTGTTATCTTTGGGACTGGGGATATACGGCAAAAGGTCGGATTCTCAGAAAATATAGAAAAATACGGTTTACAGTAAAATAAATAATATCTGAACTCAAAAATGAGAGTATTGTTCTCTACAGTAAAAACAAACAAACAGTAAGTACTAAAAACTGCACAGTCCAGTGCAAAAAACACGCACAACGAAAGAAACGATAGAATAGATGACGGAGCACTAAAGCGGACAGCGGCAACAGCAAGTAAACAACAATGTCGCGACGGCAGTAAGCGACAATGAGCCTTTTGAGTCACCGACGAGTCCGGACAAACATCTCTCTTAAAGCTAACACAATCACGTCTAGAACTTTGTAATAAAAATTGAACTTGTACCTTGTTTATGGATCTTCAATAGCTTCATCCTCTGCCTCGAACTGAAACTGTCTCTTCTTTTTTGTACTTCGAGCTTGCACTCTATTACCTATCCGTGGATCATCCATATCTAATACTGGTGAAAACTCCATCGCATCAACTAAGTAAGATTGAAACTTTGCATCATTTCTGTTTCTCTTAATGTACTCAGATATACTTTCAAGAAACCCGACTACACCAACACATAAGAATCAATGCTTTGGAGACTTTTCTTTATTATGTTTATGTGGAGTAAAAAGTCATACCATATAACGAGTGAGCAAAGGAAAGTAAAGTCACGCAGCTGGTTTGCTATACACAGAGCATCCTGGGCTATTATTCTATCTCTTCTATTGTCGTTAGTTATTTGAAGTAAGGCATCATAAACCTCCCTTATTTTATATCTAAGTGGAGTCAGAGCATCAATTCGCCTCTCCCACCTTGTGGTACTTAATGGTTTTAAAGTGGGATTGCTATGTTCCTACAGTGTGGCCCAACATTGAACTGACACAGAAAATAGTCATAATCTTTAATTATACCAAAAGAAAAGAAAAAAAGAAACAGTATACTGACTAGGGAACCTATCCAAGTGTAACTCTGACTTCGAGTCGAGACTATGAACATTGGATACCTTGTCCCAAAAGAACATAACACGAAAAGGGATTCATCCTCGATCTCAACCCTTGTGGAGATAGAAGCGTGAAAGTTAGATTTTGAGCTCCATACTATTCATTAAAAAGTCAGATTCCGGGTCAGATTTTTCGGAAACGATCGGGTAAGGAAACTCAGCGAATACATATAAAATTAGTGTGGGGAGCCCAGCACTTTTCGAATTAAAATTTTGTGTCTCCGGGGCATTCACAGGGTCCCAGGCGGGGTCAAACTCAAAATTTGCAAATAGAACCGAGGATCAAGCAGTATATTGTATGAAAGCTATTGTTAAATAAAAGAACATAGAACAAATCTCAACTCTCTATGATAACCCTGTGCAAACGGGCAACTCATCAAAATGTCAATACAACCTACATCAGAAAATCTATGGCCACGTTTCTAAATCCGTTAAGTTGCGACAATAACAAAACAGAAAAATATGTTTAAAAGTGCAAGGTATTGAAGTAAAGCAAATTGCTGCAGAGTCTCTCACAGAGTCGCACAACGGACCTTATCCAAGTATAAGTGTGACTTCGAATGACCATGACCAATGGATTTCGTGTCCTAGAAGAGAAAGGATACATTGTCAATCGCAACCGTCGTGGAGCGTGAGAAGTTCAAAAGGCAACGGTATACGCTTCGCGAATCGGGACCCCAAATTCGCAGATTGCACCGTGAAATTTCTATCGGGGGATTTGCTGAACGAGAAACATAATGGTAAAGACGAAAAGAAGTGACCTTGAAACTGTGAGGTAACTTGGAGAGGAGTGGGGTTGAAGAAAACTAGAATAATGGTGCAGAAATAAAATATATCGGAGGGTGCTTTTCTAGGGCTATAGGGAATGGTCAAGAATAATATTTCCTTAAAATATAAAGTTGGAAACCAGTTTGATAATTGTAAACTCGGGAAAGAAAACGATAACCAACACTTGGGTGTGAGACGTAAATAAATAAATAATTAGTAATGAACATAGCTGTCGCTCTTTGCCCCACGGTGTGGCCCTAACAGCACAATTACATAGCAGGCATATGCATATCATTTTCCCTCAGGTACATGGGAATGTGCCCAGTATGTGACTTATGTACCTATGAGAGAGAAATCGCATGGATGGCAAATGATAGTCCCAGTCTATATCCACCCCTGGGCACATGCCTGACATGTACCTGGGGAACTTACGTAGTATGTTCTAGATATGTTCTTCCCCATATCGTACGGGAAAATTGATCCCACCAAAAATGTGAAATCGCTTTATGTTATTTGTTTACATTAAGGTGAGTCTAAAAACACTAAAAAAGTAAAAAAAGAGTACCCGGGGTGGACACGAACCACCAACTCTTTGATTACTAGCCGTGGACTCTTCCTACTTGACCACGAAGGCGATGAAGATAATGTCGCTTGTAGAGGGATAAATCGTTGGGGTCTTTTTATTTTGGCTAATCACAGTGCTCTTGTAACCCTGTATATTCGACGTTAACCGTTTGGGATCAGATAAAATCCGCTCACCATGTAATTTTATAAGAAACTGACATGCGTCTCTTTACTTTATTTCATGGTTTTTCCATATTCACTTTCAAATGATCGGCGTCAGTTGGCATCTAAAAAATACAATTCTTTATCCCTAACTATGTAAATAATTAACTGTTCACATATGTATGAAAGATTCATCTTAATTTTTATTCATCAGTTATGTCATTTCTAAATTCATATCCCAAATTTGATGCATTTGTTGCTCCTTTTTCTAAGCGATTGTGTACTAGAAGGACAGAAACTGGAGCAGAAAGCACGAGAAACCGTTGCATGTTACTTCGCATGAGCAAAAATGCAACAGCTGACTGTCATTCGTGCGTCACTGCAGATATCAATTATGTGTCATAAGTATCTGAAAAAGTATGCACCTAAAGGAAGTACCTGGAACATGAAAGATATGTCCCAAGTGACGACATAAAAACAAATGACTACACAGTGCGAAACTGAGCCAGGAATATAAATTCTACATTTGTGGCACATAGTCACAAATATCAATTAGGTGTAACAAGCACCTAAAACTTTAGGTAGCTGAAGTACATACCTAGCATATGAGTACCATATGTACCATGTGTCGGGTACCTAAAAAGTAGCTGGGACACTTAAATGGCATATGCCTAGCACATCTTGTGCTGTTAGGGGAGGGGCAACAAGCGCCAACTGTAGACCTGCATTTATCACTTTTTTTAAAAAAAAATATATATAAAGACTTTTCATGAGTTAATGGCTTTATAATGTTACCAAATATACGTATAAGTTTTGAGTAAGGTTTCCGTTCAATGTGCCTAATGGATTTTTTCCAGTACTTTTCTAAATTCTTAACTGTCGCTCATTGCCCCACATCACCCTAACTACTGGTCGAATATATTAGAAATTTGTTGCGCAGATAGCCCATTGTCTAAAGAATAAAGATCGCTATACTTGGAGGCCGACTCAGCCAAGGACAGGCTCGGCTCAGCTCTATTTGTATGTGGTACTTTATTTCTCGGTAATTACAGGAAAAATTTAAATCAAACTTGGTGGTCAAGTACCCAATCGCCTAAGGAATAAAGATCATTATACATGATGTCTGGGCTCGGTCGGCGAAAGGCTTGACTCGATTTGCCTTTATGTTGTATTTTTTCTCGGTAACTACCAGACGAATATCATCGAAATTTGGTGGGCAGGTAGCCCTTCATCTAAAGAATAAAAAGATTGCTATACTTGGTGCCGACTTGACCAATAACAGGCTCGGCTTGGCTCTGCTTAAACACATCTGAATGAAAAATTGAAACCAATAGATATATGTTAAGATAAGGGAGCACAGATAAAAATATTGGATTTAAACATAGCAAGAAAATAAGCTAACATTATAAAGTTTCGTTTCCTGAAATCTAACAGTAATATAGAAATAAGGTCTTTTTTGTATTTTTTCAGAATTATTCGAATATATAGAGTATGCTTGAAAAATTCATTAAGACACTTTCGTAATGAATACCAAACTTGGTGGTCAAATTAAATTCTCAATTTTCAGTGAAACTGTGGACTTGCGAGACACGTCTAGGATCATGACTAAAGTTTAAATATGCTTTGCCTGGCTCGGTTGCAAACTCGATAGTGTTCGTTAAACATTCTGATCCTAAATACATTATAATAAACCTAGTAGGCAGCTTAGGTCATACCTTCCATTCCACACTACTAATATAAACTGAACAAAAAAGAAAGAAAGGAAAAAGAGAGAAAGAAAAATGAATGAATGTTATTTTACTGCCACAGGAAAAAAATAAATTTTACTTATTTCCTTGACATTAAGTGTGTGTTTGTTTGTACTTATGCGTGTGTGTGCGTGTGAGAGAGAAAAGGGGAATAGAAATATATGATAGGGAAACGTCAAGAAAGGTGGATAGAGAGAAAGAGAGATGAATTTAAAAATGAAACATAATTATCATTACAATGCATGATGAAGAATGCACACACTGTTTAATCGCATTAGCCTTGTAACTTCTCCAACCGCGGATGAATCTCTGTTCATAGCGAATATTTTATGTATAACATGATACTCCTTGATGGGGATTCGAACCAAGATTTTCCGTTTTGAAGTCTGGCACAATACCAATAAAGCAACGCTTCCTCTTCCCGAAATATGTTTAGCAAATAGTGGTTCCATCTAAGGAACAATAACATGAGAAGCGGATACTACAGATGAATTAAGTGTTTCGAATTGTCCTAGTAGCTCCCATAGTTACGAGTTGCCCTCTGCCAACGAACATTCGTAAATGGTCTCTATCCTGCTACAGGTGTTTGCTTTCACATTCTTACCGATTGTTTGTTTAGTATGAAAATCACTCTTCGATTATTCAGGATTACTTTGGGAAAAATATAAGCTTTGGCTTGAACAGGATTTGAACCTATGTTTTGAACCTACACTAATCGTAAGTCCAGTACATTACCCCTTCACTATCCTGCCAGCTAGAACTAAAACCCAAATATTACTAAGTTCAATTATGCTCTTTGGAGCGAAACGTCTTATTCCTGTAAGGTTATTTACACCAAAGTGCACACCAAAATTCATTTATTCGACGACATGGAGACAAACTGGTGCCCAATAATAAACGAAATAACATACAATCCAGCAAAAATTACAGAAATAATAACATACTATGCAGTAATTTCGGTGTGCAAGTTCAAAAGTACTTATAATAATAATAATAATAATAATAATAATAATAATAATAATAATAATTATTATTATTATTATTATTATTATTATTATTATAAATGTTAATCGTCACTGGGTTGTCACTTTAATGAATAATAATATCAATATGCATCTATACTTGCAATACCACGTACAGATACGTTATTCGGAGGCAATATAGCGAACATTCTTTCAAGATTAGGCAGTTGTCCCATTTACTCTTCCGTTTACCGAAAATCCACGCACGTGGTGTTTGTCCACCAAAAGTCCATGTGGCATGAGAATCGATCTTATGTATACATAGAATTCGGAAACAGTACTACACGTTTTTGTTCAATAACCTTGTGTATATCGTTACAAAAATATTTACTTACGTTTTCGTGCGTGTGGACATGAGTTCAATCCGTTGGGAACTATAGAACAAAGTGGTTTTTAAGATACTTCAGCCAAAATTATAAGTCCCGTCGTTAGAAGCTCATCTGTTCGCTTTAGTCTTTCATAGTCATCGCACAGACTTTTCTGTTCCCGAAAATGAAACAAAAAGCTGCAGTCAGAAACAAGTGCTTCGAACCTTGACCTAGAATTTACCCTAAGAAAGTTTTTTGTTAACCTCTCTCGGACATTTCCATCCATTTTGGCCTTTGGAACCTCTCATTGAAAAAAAGTGAACACATGACCGTTATATGCAGACAAGCTCTTAGGCAGAGTCAGGGAATTTGAATGGGAAACGAGCTATTAATATTATTATTATTAATAATAATTATTATTATTACTATTATTATCATTATTATTATTATAACAAATGAGTTTACAACTGCGGTCCTATTTCTTTATTTTGCATGGATTGCCTGCAAGTCTGCTACGCCACTGTGTCCCTTGTTCTGTATTTGTCTTTCTTTCTGTTTCGTTTGGATGTTTGTTTTTGTGCTGTTAGGCTTTTATATTATTATTATTATTATTATTATTATTATTATTATTATTATTATTATTGTTATTATTATTATTATTAAACTATATAACCCTTTTCATTTTTGCGAGGAAGAAGAGATTTTGCTTTCCTTTGATATCTATTTCTTTCCATTCTTCTTGTTTGAACTGCTTGAGTAAGATCATTTTTTAACTTTTATGTTATTCATTGCCGTTACGATTATAAAATTGTTATTCTTAACAATTTATTTTATTTTCTTATTTGCTGTTTGCCACACTGATATATTTGTAACAAAATTGATGTTAGGTCCAACGCCTAATTCTCAACCACCACAACTGCTCTGTTTTGGGTTGCCTACTATTGCAGGAAAAGTAAGAATTGCAGGTGGTAATGCACTTTTGGATTCGTGTATATATTAGTTTGATTGGAGACAGAATCTTGTTGACGAAGGGCGTAGGTTTTTCCACAATATCATCCTTTTGTTATAGTCTTGGTCATAATAAAGTTGGAACGGTATGATTGAGATTAAAAATTTTAGTATCATTTTTGGCAATATTATCTGAGAATATCTGTATTCACCTGTGCCAGTGCCACCATCACATCCCCATTTGCAGATATGTTGGCAATTTTGCCATCACGGAGAGTTTGTATCGCCAGGTCGCTTTAAATAGTTGCAATTCGTTGAACTGTATGATCAGTTACCGCTTGTAATGACATTTCTCCCGAAATTTCAGTAATTTTCTTGTGGTCAGTTGAAGGATAGCATTCACGTTTGTTTTTTTCAATAACATAATATGATGGGTATATGTCGCATCTCCTTTCTTGGCACCTTTCTCAATGTTTTAATATTGTTGCTTCGTTAATCTGTGGTCAACATTAAAACTTGAGAGGTTCCTCTTCTCTGTATAGTCCATGGATCAGACAAGTTTTGAGTATAAGTTGAGGCTACCAGATTTCCTTCAAACCACAACTGTATTGGTGCCTGTGGACCACGAAAAACTATGATGTCCGTCTCGGAACGGTAGCTTTTCAAGATGACGTGGAATCAAACATGGCGCGCAAGTCGATTTATAAAACTGGCAATATCTCGGCTTCCAATTATCGAATTTTAACGCTCTTTGTTTAAAGTGATAGATCATTATATTTGCAACAAGTAATGTTGTCATCGTTTTGCGTGTCTTGGACGATATATGAGGAAAATAACAAAATGAATTTCGAAGCTTTTTAAGTTTAATTTGATTTACACTAATCGTGACAACAAAAGATTTTATAAAAAAAAAAAACACTTTAAGTAAACGAAAAGAGACATTAATAACCTTTTGTTTGATATATTTGTGAACATTCTATCAATAATATTGCCGCAAATATAAAGATTTGAATGTCCAAAGGTCCGCAGCGTTCAGAAAACTCAAATAAAAAATTGATTTTTTAAATAAAAATTATCTTCTGCAAAAAGCACGTGACATGAGCTACATTTCATATCATTTTACTCTCTTCAAATGTGAACTTACCTTGCAAATGTTAGTTCTCTTCACTGCCTGAAAACCCAACTTCTTCGTTAACTGTATACACGTCAAGATCTGTTTGAGGTAGATTGCCACAGTTTGCGAACTTACAACAGGTGTACACTTCATGTTATTATGCAAACAAGAATAGCTAAGTAGCTTACAAGAACGAGAACAAGTTCAACTCGAAAGGCTCAAGACATTTTTTGGAGCTGGTAATCAGTCATCCACTGAACAGATACATGTCCACTCTCGTCAATTGTCCAACCATGGTTTCCAGGCTCGGGAATTTCAGGAAAGTTCTCCAGGTATTGTTTCCAAATTGCATATTTTTAATTTCTTCTAAGAGCATACTGATAGAGGCAATCTTCACATTGTGTAAGTTGAACAGTATCGATTAGACCTCGTTTACTTTGAAATAATTGGTAGCGTTCCTCGTTTACTTGATCAATACGCTTATTTCTGAAATGCAGTAAACAAACTTTTGGAGTTGGCAGAAAAGTTTACTGTTTATATAACAATTTCTCTCAAAGAAAGAAAATAAATTTATAAATTCTTCATCATTCCCAACAGTTTAATTGCTTTTAATTTTCCTTGACTACACACCTGAATCACAATCAGTCATTGTGTGAAGGGAATGTAAAGCAGACAATGAAAGAGATCACAAAACTGAGACAAGTTTCATTACCTATATAAGTCGAATTAGGTTTTTTTGTTGCATGTTTAATTTAAACATTATTTTGATTTTCAATATGCACAAACGCATATGCACACAGAACGAGCACATCAGTGTCATTTGATTTACTTATGGCGTTTGAAAACTCTTTCGAGTCATGTTTAATATGCAACATCAATCTCGAATCAGCTTCTTCTTGAGAAGATGACAGTTCTGGCACTTGATTGATATTTACTACTGTATTTTTTAAACAATTGTTTCCATACATTACGCATAAAATAGTTTCCTTTCAAATCCATGTTTTCCTTTTGCTGCCAGTGCCAACTTTCTGCTAGGAATCTCGTTAGCCTGTTCTTGCTGTCATTACTTCTTAAGTCACTTCCAATTTGGTACTTTATGTACACTCTTAAAACATGAAATGATACCCCTTCATCAGCACCTCTCAAAGCTCTTTCAGCGAACGTTATTGATTTATCTTTATAAGTGTGAAAAAGTATTCGGTCACTGAAATGACCTACTTTCAAAGCTTCTAACAGTATTAAATGAGATATTTCATCAAAAGTACATTTTCTCCGTTTAAGTTAAGAATAAGCTCCATTGCATCAATAACTGTTGCAGATTTACCTTTTGGATGGTCAGTAGGTGAAACCATACCCTCAAGAAGTGATTTGTTAGTTTTCCTTAAAGTACCATCAGAATTTGATAGACTTCATCGCAAAGAACCCAAAGGATGACTGAAAATTTCCTCTATGTTTAGATTACGGCTTTCCGCTATCAAAATCACATTCCCGAGAATATTTCTATCTGTCTTTAAAATTATTTCTTTGTTATTGTTTTACCCCTAACCTCCTGGTTATTTTTGAAAGTTTGAAACTGATTTTTTTTACTAGAGTCAGACAAACATTTATTCTTTTCTAAACGATCATGTCGGAAGTCTTCGTAAGCTATTTCCCTTTTCTATACTGCCAATAATAAATCATTTTGAACATCTGTCGGTGCTTCTAAGCCTGTGAAATGTACATAATATTGAGTATTTTTGTCGAAAGGGTTGGTCCACTCATTCTCCACAAGTCCAACTAAGGCCCAGACTTGTTCTTCGTCTTTAGAAATACGAGTCTTCTAAGATCCAGATGCTGGTATTTCTTTTTGTAATTATTTCCACAAATTTTCGCATCTTCCCAAGTGCTGGAGCTCGATATTCTGCGGTTAAACAGTATTTACTGACTAATCCAAGCTTTAAACTGAATCCTCTTGTCCCGCCTACTTTTTGTGCATCTCTATTTACTGTCTGTTATAAAGCCTGATCAACCGGAATTCGTGCAAATTGATTCTTTGGTTTAAGATGGACAGGAAATTCTCCAGACATGAAAAACTCAAAAATGGAAGGATTTGTATTTTCCAATTGGGATAGTTCAGCCAAATGAATTGATAATTACCTGGCATAGTTTATTTTATCTGAAGCAAAATACTATGGTATCATTTATTGTAAACACGAAATATAGAGTAATCAATTACCTTCCCTATGACTTCGAATCAAGCTAAACAGTAACTCCACTAAGTCTATGTAAAACATCCAGAAAGACGAAAGTACTTCATTCTCATGTCACAAATGATTCATATAGCCTTCGAAAAGAATATTTTTTTTATTTTGTCGTCTCCGTACAACGTTTCAAAACTGTTTTGACATGTTTTCAGCAAATGAACAAAATAACTCATTTAATTCTGTATCTGTAAAATGAAGCTAAATAATTTCGACTTCGACATGATCCAAGAACCCATTCCAAATTATTCTCATTAAGGATTCGTAGACGCATTCGTGGAGTCTTAAAGCACGGTTGTATTGCTTTCCGTCTAAAACTTGACAAATGAAGCCAATTACAATTCTTTCTGATTCTACTGCTAAGTCTATGTCTAGTGTTACCAATATCTTCCCAATATTAGAAAGCAGGTTAGAACTATGTAAAAAGGTAATATCAATATGAAAATTCTGTCAAATTCATTGAGATGTATCCATTTAATTTCTGTTGCTTTTGAAAAATGGACTAATCTACAACAATATTATTTTCCAAATTTAGCCTTGACTTTATTTGATTCCACTCAGTCAATATTCCATGAACTATTGACTTACCAGTTGCTGGGTAATATATGGATGTCAAATAAGCTATTGTATTTCGTTATCTTTGTTCCTGACTAGTATATTAAATCCTGCCCGAGAGTTAACTGTCTAATTTCCAGAGTTGCAATACCGACTTAGAACCCAAAGTAATATTTTTTTCGTTTTGATTCCGAAAGCAAGCTAAGGCAATCAAGATTGGGCTGTGTTGTAATATTAGGAGGCTCAATCTCCTTACTCGCAAATACTCTGATAAAGATGAATGATGAACTACCATGCTTCTTTTCTTCTTATTAATAAATACAGGTCTCAGAGGTAAATATGAGTTTCATACTTTCTGAATTATAATGCCATTAACTCGGTGAGTTTATGGAAACATCCCGCCTCACTATTCATTGTTTATATTGTAATATACTATGTGATGTCGTAAACGAGCAATTCCACACATCAATGTTTACAAACACCACCACATGGTTCGGCAAGAGGATCTCCCACCAGAGGGACCTATAATCACATGCAGACGACGGCTTCTGGCCCCTCCCACGGAGCAGAAGACGACATTGGAGCAGCAGCGCCACTGCCACCCAAAGAACCCTATAAATTGGATGGACGAAGGCAACTCGATACCAGTTTCCTGGTGACCCTCTTTTAGTCTGCTACGGGACTCTTGGAGTAACCTAACCCCAGGCCTCTAGTCTGCTACGGGACTACGCCTATCCCATCTCCTGGCTTAACCTGCTACGGGGCTCTGTCTGCGAATCCTAACCTCAGCCGCTTAGCCTGCTACGGGGCTCTGTTGGCCACTTAACCTGCCTCTGCTTGCTACGGAGCATTGGTTCCTTAAATCCACTCCTCTTAGCCTGCTACGGGGCTCTGTTGAAGATCCTGTCTGCGACCTTACGGTCAAAGACCACCTATAACTCATCTTGATTCTAGAGAGATCAATTTGTATAGTATTTTGTGAAAATACTTTTATAGAGGAAACTTTTTATAATAAAAACTGGTAGTGGGAGTCGATTCCGGACGCTCTTCTTATTAACGGCCCTACCCAAAGATCCTATATGAGACAAAGTTTTACATGGTAGAGGCTTTGACCTGCTCAGTATTGATCTGAATACTCCCCTGCCGGACAGTATTTTTATTAACTTGAAAGTGAACTATTTTTTAAAGGTATGTGATTTTCTTAAGTGTACAATTAGTGAATCAGACTTGACTTTATTTTAGAGCATGCCTCAAACTAGAACTAGAAAGAACACTTTCCCGGAGGACGGTACAAATATGGAGCAGAATTCGCGCCCTTCCTTTAATATACTACACCTCACTAAGTATACGGGACGCGTTACGGAGGACCCCGATAGATTTTTTATGCTTTTCGAACAGCTTGCATTGTTGCATTCGTGGGATGAACAGAACAATAAAGAACTACTACCTACGTACTTACAAGACGTAGCACTTGATTTAGTCCTACAGTTAAAGGCCCAGAACTAGTTAGATGCGCTTAATTATGAACAATTAAAAGATAAATTAGTTGAACTGAGTGGAACAAGATTACCGGCATATCGGGCGGAATTCGAAATTTTTCAAGTAAAACAAGGTGAAAACGAGCCAATAGATGCGTATTTTCTCAGAAAATGGAGGGTCATTAGACAAGTTCTGCCTCAGGCCACCGAGAAGCAGAAAATAAATTATCTATCCTTAGGTTTAAAGAAAACTTTTTTGCAAAAGATAGTGTTAGAAACATTTACAACTGTGCACGCCTCACAAACGCATTTACATAATCTAGAGAAAGCAAATGACCTAATGAAGAAACGTGATTACGTGGAATTACAACATGCAATTTATTCACTCTGCGATCATTCACCAATCAGCAATTTACACTAATCAACAATCGCTGGCACTTCCTTCCCTGTGCGTCAACAACAACTGACCTATCCATTATGTAATCCAACACCTAATTGGAATCAATACCAGCAACCGACCCCAGTTTTTCCTACACCTTCAGCACCACAGCTACAGGGTGCATCACAAAATCAGATAACTGCAAGTCCTTCCCCCAAGTTGCTAATCCGAATCCCTCTCCCGAACCCCCCGCGCCTAGCACATCTAGTAATTCCAATGCAAATAATTCATTAGATTTCACTAAATTAGCAAATCAAACGAGACAAAGTTTTACAATATTGAATTGCAGTGGTGCCGCGCGCACTTTTTAACATTCAAATCTTGATATTTCCGACTGTATTATTGATAGAATGTTCACAAATACATCAAGCGAAAGTTAATTAATATCTCTTTTCTTTTCCTTAAAGTATCTTTTCATAAAATCTTTTGTTGTCACGATTAATATAGGCTAATCTAATCTTAAAACGCTTAGAAATTCATTTTTTGTTATCTTCCTCATATCTTGTCCAAGACACGGCAAAATGATAACAACACTACTTGTTGCAAATATAATGAGCCATCATTAGAAAAAAGCGTTAAAATTCGATAATTAGGAATAGAGATGCAAAAATCGGTGGTTTTTTTGCACATAAAAAGCCGGCTTTTTTGGAAAAAAGAGAATTTTGGAAATTTTGGCTTTTTTCATTTTCATGATGTTTCTGTTTAAATAGCTTTCTTATAGTATACTCTAAAGTTAAATAAGATTCCATGACCTGAATGCCATATTTCGCTCTGGAATTCACCATCATGATGGATGGAGCACATGGTTTATGAATTAAAGTAAACATAAAGTACGTAGTATTTGAGGACAATTTTAATAGCAATTTAACTTTATGTTAACTTCTGAATTATCGACATTTTATTCTTCTCTAGATCATTTCTTTTTAGTCAACCGTGTTTCACTTCTTAGAGCTTAGTACTCTAGCTTCTACCACATAATTAAACTTATGTTTTTCAATATACCCATCAGAACGTACGTTTTTCAATATATCTGTCAGAGCGTACTTCCACATTTCCGTTATACTGTAGCTGTACAATGATTTAACAATAATCGTCCGGACACAACCTTGAATACTATTTGATAGAAATAATCAGTACCGGATTTAGAAAAATATGGAAGAGAGGTCTTTCTGAATAATGTTTGGTTTTTCTAACAATTCCTAACTTTTATTTAAGAGAAGCTTAAGTTTAACAGGCATAACAAATATTTCGTTTCGCTTGTATATTCAGCTATAATCTTCCAGATACAACCTTGAAGACCATTTTATACTGATAATCAGTGGCGGGTTTAGAAAAGTATTTTGGGAGGGGCTTTTCTTATTAATGTTAGTTTTTCTAAAAATTCCTAATTTTTTATTTGACAACAGCTTGAAGTTTATCAGTAAAGGCAAAACTAATATTTAGTTTGTTTTAGAAATTCCGTAATTTTGGGGTAGAGGCTTCAATCCGAAAGTCATCCCCACCCTAACCCTCTTCGCAAATCCATCACTGCTGGTACTTAGTAATAACAAAGATTTAAAAACGATTAAAAAGGAAGTCGGCCAGGACTGACAGTACACGCACTATCTCTACATTCACAGATGGAATTAAGAAAAACTTTTGTCAAAGTGATCGAATGCGAGGTTGAATCCCGGACTTCACGATAGAAGCGCGAAAGTTAACCACTCACTCATGTTTGTTGTGCAGTTGTGCTTAACTTAAATGTATTCTCTCTCTCTCTCTTTCTCTATGGCCACAAAAGCTCTCCATTGACTTCTGTCCTTATCCAATTCAATCCAGTTTCTACTCTGTATTCTTATTTCTGCTAGATCCATCCTAATCTTGTCCTCCCATCTGGGCCTAGGTTTTCCTAATGGACATAACTTTGAAAGCGTTCCTACTTTCTTCCATTCTGGCTACATGACCTGCCCACCTGAGCCCCCTAGAACTTGATGACTCTAACGATGTTTGGTAAACCGTATAAATTATGTAGTTCCTCCTTATGAAGTTTCCGCCATTCCCCTTCCTCTTGGGTCCAAATATTAGTCTCAGAATTTTATTCTCAAGTAATTTCAGTCTGCGTTCTTCCCTCAGCGTAAGCGACCATGTTTCACAACCATAAAGCATAACAGGCATGATCATAATTTTATATATTTTAAGCTTTAAATTCCTTGACAGAATTCGCGATGAAAAAATATTTTGAACTTAATAAGAATTTCCTGCTTTCAGTCGACATTTAATTTATTTGTGGGTATGATTTTGGTCTGGTAATACTGATCCAAGATATTTGAAAATATCCACTGTGTAGAAAGTAATAATTGATATTTTAACGCATTCATAATTTGCCGTATTACGATCCTTGTGAACTTCCGTGTATTTAGATTTCTCTGCATTTACTCATGTCCCTGCAAGTGTTTAATAAGGCCTCTGCATTTCTTTCGATTGTTCTCCTATCAGATTTACATCATCAGCATACACCATAACCTGGTGAATACCATTCAACTCTAGGTCCTGGTTCCTATCTTTGATTTTTCTTATAGCGTACTCCGGAACAAATGTGAATAATAACGGCGATAACGCATATCCTTGTTTCAGGCTAATCTCGACGTGGAAGCTCGCATTTTTCTACTCGGACTTTACTCTGGGATTCATTTAAACCCTTAATACATCTAGCTTTTTTGGTATTCCAAATTCTGTAAGAATGTTGTACATTGTTTCCCTCGTAACCGTTCGTAAGCCTTTCTAAAATCAATAAATAGTTGATGTACTGGGTAATATATTCCCATTTCTTTTCGAGTATTTGTCGAATGGTAAATATCTGGTCGATTTCGACTAAATCCACACTGATAATCTCCAATAATTTCATCTGCGTATGGGGTCAATCTTATCACTAGAATGTTAAGAGAAATGCCTTGATAATTATTACAATCAATTTTGTCGTCTTTCTTGTGAATTGGAACAGTGATTGATTCCTCCACTCTTTTTAATTGTATTCCACAAATTTTATTTATTTATTTATTTATTTATTTTTTGTAAAAATAGTTTCGTAACGATATGTTGAATTTTCTTGTTAAAAATTCAGAAACCTTCAGGACTGGGTAAACCGTGATGGTGGTTATATATTCTACAGCCTAGGAAACCACACGCTCAGATGAACCGTCTATTACGTATATTATCCACGAACAGAAAATTCGATACTTTTCCGATTCTGAACAAGCTTAAAGAACAGTCAATGCATTACAGAATTTGGAGCTTTACCGATTTTGCAGATCCGAAGCACCTGATAGGTGGTTACAGATTATTACGTATGTGATCAATCAGTGAAAAATTTGTTTGAAATATTCACACAATGTATATGAAAGTTAAATTTTAAGGGAAAAATTTCAAGAATGTACAGAACCACCGGAAACGAAGCTCTTGATGTGTAGATTTCTCTCATGTTTTTCTTCATTTTGCTTCAAAACGAGGGTGTGCGATATTTTGAAGTAAAAATACTACATACAATTTTGCTAGTTATTTGTGTATCATTTTTTAAAAGTACTTATTGTATATAAGAGCTTAAAATATTATTACATGTACTGGTTAATCCTTTGGAATTCATAATATAAATGTTAAGAATTTTAAAAAATCTTTTTGAAGTTCATGGTTTATTTTCGAGGTTTCATATTATTATCTGCATCAACCACTAATTAAATTAGTTTTTTGTTGTAGAGAAGCGAAACACGGTCTGCTTTATCAGTTTAAAGCAAAATTTTTAAAAAAGCCTAAAATTTCCCAAGCAAAAGAGCGAAGCTGAAAATTCCGAGTTTTTTCCCAAAAAAGCCGTTTTTTTTTTCGAGCCGTTGCATCTCTAATTAGGAACCGAGATATTGGCAGTTTTATATATCGACTCGGGAACCATATTTAATTCGACGTCATCTTGAAAAGCTATCGTTCCGAGACGGCTATCATAGTTTCTCATGGTCTTCGGGCACCAATACAATTGTGGTTTGAAAGAAATCTGGTACCCCCAAATTATACTCACCTTACCTATACTGTCCATAGACTAGTATGCCATTGGGATTCATAATTTTCTTTTAATTCTTGTGGCTTGCTGAGGGTTGGTTAGTTTAATCACTTTTACAATGGAGACCACGTTCTGCTGACCCAAGGTTCGGAGATAATATTTCGCAGCGTACATTATTTCTTCCTTGATGTGTGATTCTACTAACGGCTTCATTTTCATTTGCTTTCTCTCAGTGTACATTGCCCAGATACTTTTTTGGGTCTTCCAACCTTTGTACCAAATGAACTAGTTAAACTTTAGAACAAGACACTCACTTTGGCTTGAAATTTTAATGGTTTGTCAATCAATTCACTATGCGCCTTGAGAAATCGGTCTTTCGTTCTGGAACATTTCTTCCATCGCTCGCTAAAATTATTGAAGAATGTCCGCATAATGCATATGTATTCAGCTCGGTATGTTCTCTGCAGTATCATCTGTTCCCAGTTTCTTCAGACATAAGTTGCAACCGTTCCCTTGGATTTTATGTTGTTCTGTAGCAAGTTGAATAGTTCGTGTCGTATCACCGAAGCCATCATCACAGGTGTTGATTGTTGCATCCACAAAGAAATATAATTAAAAAGTGCAGTTAGGGGCAAATATTTATTTCAACCACTTAAAAGTGAACACTTCACATAACAATTGTGTAACATTCACAGTGTCATTATGTGCCATTCGAATTATACAATTCTTGGTATATGAAGACAGAGATGCTTCGTTTTATAGGATTATTTCACTGAATACAAAGTTGGTGTATGTTGTAGACACTAAAGCTAAGCGTGATGACCGTATATAAGCTACATTCGAATTAAATATATATATGAGAAGTAATAACGCTAGAAAATGTATTCTTTCACGTAGTTCGGCCACCACATACAGTCGAAAGCAAACATTTACACGCACGTGTTAAAAGTGTGTAAAACCTTCACACAGAAAGGTCAACACTAGAGGGTCCTAATCGTGCCTTTGTTTATTACTCGTGACCAAGGATATTGAAAACATAAAGACCGTTATATGTGAAATCATCAGAAGATATATGACATTCGAATCATGAAAACAATTTTCGGATTTTTTCAAACTAAATTGCCTTTTTTATCCACTGTGCACTGGAAGTAATGGATCCTTCAGATCAAAGTCACGCGCTGAAACAATTCAGCTAAGCTGGAGCTCAGAAACGTACGGGTAGTGTACTGGGCTTACGAGTAGTGTAGATTCAAAACATAGGTTCAAATCCTGTTCGAGCCAAAGCTTATATTTTTTTAAAGTAGTCCTAAAGAATCGCAGAGTGATTTCTCATACTGAATGAGCAATCCGTAACAATATGGAAGCAAACACCTTTAGCAGGATAGAGACCATTTACGAATGTTCGTTGGGAGGGGGCAAATCATACCTATGGGGGCCACTAGGTCAATTCGAAACATTTAATTCATCTGTAGTATCCACTTTCGGTGTTATTGTTCTTAGAAAGAACCATTATACCATTTGCTAAACATATTTCGGGTAGAGGAAGCGTTGCTTTATTGGTATTGAGCCAGATTTCTAAACGGAAAATCTTGGTTCGAATCCCCATCAAGGAGTATCATGTTATACATAAAATATTCGCTATGAACAGAGATTCATCCGCGGTTGGAGAAGATACAAGGTTAATGCGATTAAACAGTGTGTGCATTCTTCATCAACCATTCCAATGATAATTATTTTTTTTTAAAATCATCTCTCTTTCTCTCTATCCACCTTTCTTGACGTTTCCCTATCATATATTACTATTCCCCTTTTCCCTCTCACACACACAGACACACACAAGTACAAACAAACACACACTTAATGTCAAGGAAATAACTAAAATTTATTTTTTCCTGTGGCAGCAAAATAACATTCATTCATTTTTCTTTCTCTCTTTTTCCTTTCTTTCTTTTTTCTGTTCAGAATGTATTAGTTTTGTGGAATGAAAGGTATGACCTAAGCTGCCTACTAGGTTTATTATAATGTATTTAGGATCAGAATGTTGAACGAACACTATCGAGTAAGACTTGAAGCTTTCCTGGCGGCGTATATGATAAAGTTCTTCTCGGGCAATCAGCCAGGTTAAAACTGGTGAATAGACCAACGTTTCGAGAACTCTCATCGTTCTCATCATCAGGGCAATTATGTAGAGATCAGCGGACGTAAGTAATATATACTCTGGATTGGCGAAAATGCTGGTTCCTGATTGGCTGAAAATGCTGGTTCCTGATTGGCTGATTCCATCTGAAGACTGGAGCTGCGTTTGGCTGGCTATGTTCCGTAGTCCGTGGTACTGATTGGCTGAGGGTTATCTGGGTGTTTGTGTGTCGTTTTCTTTGCTGAGGTACTGATGACCGGTGTAACGGTACATTTTTACACCCTTAAATTTTTACCCCCCGGTAAAACTGTCCCGGGAAATTTTTACCCCCCTGCCATATTATTCATACTAGCGTACATAGGTAAAAGTTTACTACATATATGACACCTACATCCCTCACTAAAACCAACAACAAAATTTCACATCCCCCAAAAATTCCAACAATGAGAAACAGAAGAGGGGTAAAACTGTCCCGGGAAATTTCTACCCCCCTGCCATATTATTCATACTAGCGTACATAGGTAAAAGTTTACTACATATATGACACCTACATCCATCACTAAAACCAACAACAAAATTTCACCTCCCCCAACAATTCCAACAATGAGAAACAGAAAGGGGGGGTAAAACTGTCCCGGGAAATTTTTGCCCCCTGCCATATTATTCACTCTAGCGTACATAAGTAAAAGTTTACTACCTATATGACAAATACATCCCTCACTAGCACCAACAACAAAATTTCACCTTCCCCAACAATTCCAACAATGAGAAACAGAAGGGGCGTAAAACTGTCCCTGGAAATTTTTACTCCCCTGCCATATTTTTCATACTAGCGTACATAGGTAAAAGTTTACTACACATATGACACCTACATCCCTCAGTAAAACCAACAAAAAAAATTTCACTTCCCCCAATAGTTTCAACAATGAGAAACAGAAAGGGGGTTAAACTGTCCGGGAAATTTTTACCCCCCTGCCATATTATTCATTCTAGCGTACATAGGTAAAAGTTTACTACATATATGAAACCTACATCGCTCACTAAAACAAACACCAAAATTTCACCTACCCCAACAATTCCAACAATGAGAAACAGAAGGGGGTAAAACTTTCCAAGGAAATTTTTACCCCCCCTGCCATATTATTCATCCTAGCGTACATAGGTAAAAGTTTACTACATATGTGACACCTACATCCCTCAGTAAAACCAACAACAAAATTTCACCTCCCCCAACAATTCCAGCAATGAGAAACAGAAGGGGGTAAAACTGTCCCGGGAAATTTTTACCCCCCTGCCATATTATTCATACTAGCGTACATAGGTAAAAGTTTACTACATATATGAAACCTACATCCCTCACTAAAACAAACAACAAAATTTCACCTCTCTCAACAATTCCAACAATGAGAAACAGAAGGTGGTAAAACTGTCCCGGGAAATTTTTACCCCCCCTGCCATATTATTCATACTAGCGCACATTGGTAAAAGTTTTCTACATATATGAAACCTACATCCCACACTAAAACCAACAACAAAATTTCGCTTCTCCCAAAAATTCCAACAATTAGAAACAGAAGGGGGGGGAACTGTCCCGGGAAATTTTTACCCCCCTGTCATATTATTCATACTAGCGTACATAGGTAAAAGTTTACTACATATATGAAACCTACATCCCTCACTAAAACAAACAACAAAATTTCACCTCTCTCAACAATTCCAACAATGAGAAACAGAAAGGGGGTTAAACTGTCCGGGAAATTTTTACCCCCCTGCCATATTATTCATACTAGCACACATAGGTAAAAGTTTACTACATATATGACACCTACATCCCTCACTAAAACCAACAACAAAATTTCACCTTCCCCCAAAATTCCAACAATGAGAAACAGAAGGGGGGTAAAAATGTCCCGTGAAATTTTTACCTTGCTGCCATATTATTCATACTAGCGTACATAGGTAAAAGTTTACTACATATATGACACCTACATCCATCACTAAAACCAACAACAAAATTTCACCTCCCCCAACAATTCCAACAATGAGAAACAGAAGGGGGGTAAAACTGTCCCGGGAAATTTTTACCCCCCTGCTATATTATTCATACTAGCGTACATAGGTAAAAGTTTACTACATATATGACACCTATATTCCTCATTAAAACTAACAACAAAATTTCAACTAGCCCAACAATTCCAACAATGAGAAACAGAAGGGGGTTAAAACAGTCCCGGGAAATTTTTACCCCCCTGCCATATTATTCATACTAGCGTACAAAGGTAACAGTTTACTACATATAGGACACCTAAATCCGTCACTGAAACCAACAACAAAATTTCACCTCCCCCAACAATTCCAACAATGAGAAACAGAAGGGGTGTAAAACTGTCCCGGGAAATTTTTACCCCCTTGCCATATTCATACTGGCGTATATAGGAAAAAGTTTCCTACATATATGACACCTACATCCCTTACTAAAGCCAACAACAAAATTTCACCTCCCCCAAAAATTCCAACAATGAGAAACAGAAGGGGGGTAAAACAGTCCCGAGAAATTTTTACCCCTCTGCCATATTACTCACACTAGCGTACATAGGTTAAAGTTTACTACATATATGACACTTACATCCCTCACTAAAACCAACAACAAAATTTCACCTCCCCCAACAATTCCAACAATTTGAGACAGAAGGGGCTTAAAACTGTCCCGGGAAATTTTTACCCCCCTGGCATATTATTCATACTAGCGTACATAGGTAAAAGTTTACTACATATATGACACCTACATCCCTCACTAAAACTAACAACATAGTGTCACCTCCCCAAACAATTCCAACAATGAGAAACAGAAGGGGGTAAAACTGTCCTGGTAAATTTTTACCCCCCTGCCATATTATTCAAACTAGCGTACATAGGTAAAAGTTTACTACATATATGACACCTACATCCCTCACTAAAACCAACAACAAAATTTCACCTTCCCCAACAATTCCAACAATGAGAAAGAGAAGTGGGTAAAACTGTCCCGCAAAACTTTTACCCCCCGTGCCATATTATTCATACTAGCGCACATAGGTAAAAGTTAACTACATATATGACACCCACATCTCTCATTAAAACCAACAACAAAATTTCACCTGCGTCAACAATTCCAACAATGAGAAACCGAAGGGGGGTAAAACTGTCCCGGGAAATTTTTACCCCCCTGCCATATTATTCATACTAGGGTATATAGGTAAACGTTTACTACATATATGACACCTACATCCCTCACTAAAACAAACAACAAAATTTCACCCCCCAACAATTCCAACAATGAGAAACAGAAGGGGGTAAAACTGTCCCGGGAAATTTTTACCCCCCTGCCATATTATTCATACTAGCATACATAGGTAAATGTTTACTACATATATGACACCTACATCCCTCACTAAAAGCAACAACAAAAGTTCACCTCCCCTAACAATTCCAACAATGAGAAACAGAAGGGGGGTAATTCTTTCCCGGGAAATTTCTACAACCGTGCCATATTATTCATACTAGCGTACATAGGTAAAAGTTTACTACATATATTACACCTACATCCCTCACTAAAACCAACAACAAAATTTCACCTCCCCCAACAATTCCAACAATGAGTAACAGAAGGGGGGTAAAACTGTCCCGGAAAATTTTTACCCCCCTGCCATATTATTCATACTAGCGTACATAGGTAAAAGTTTACGACACATATGACACCTACATCCCTCATTAAAACCAACAACAAAATCTCAGCTCCCCCAACAATTCCAACAATGAGAAACGGAAGGGGGGTAAAACTGTCCCGAGAAATTTTTACCCCCCTGTCATATTATACATACAAGCGTACCTAGGTTAAAGTTTACTACATATGGGACACCTACATCCCTCACTAAATCCAACAACAAAGTTTCACCTAGCCTAACAATTCCAACAATGAGAAACAGAAAGGGGGTTAAACTGTCCGGGAAATTTTTACCCCCCTGCCATATTATTCATACTAGCACACATAGGTAAAAGTTTACTACATATATGACACCTACATCCCTCACTAAAACCAACAACAAAATTTCACCTTCCCCCAAAATTCCAACAATGAGAAACAGAAGGGGGGTAAAAATGTCCCGTGAAATTTTTACCTTGCTGCCATATTATTCATACTAGCGTACATAGGTAAAAGTTTACTACATATATGACACCTACATCCATCACTAAAACCAACAACAAAATTTCACCTCCCCCAACAATTCCAACAATGAGAAACAGAAGGGGGGTAAAACTGTCCCGGGAAATTTTTACCCCCCTGCTATATTATTCATACTAGCGTACATAGGTAAAAGTTTACTACATATATGACACCTATATTCCTCATTAAAACTAACAACAAAATTTCAACTAGCCCAACAATTCCAACAATGAGAAACAGAAGGGGGTTAAAACTGTCCCGGGAAATTTTTACCCCCCTGCCATATTATTCATACTAGCGTACAAAGGTAAAAGTTTACTACATATAGGACACCTAAATCCGTCACTGAAACCAACAACAAAATTTCACCTCCCCCAACAATTCCAACAATGAGAAACAGAAGGGGTGTAAAACTGTCCCGGGAAATTTTTACCCCCTTGCCATATTCATACTGGCGTATATAGGAAAAAGTTTCCTACATATATGACACCTACATCCCTTACTAAAGCCAACAACAAAATTTCACCTCCCCCAAAAATTCCAACAATGAGAAACAGAAGGGGGGTAAAACAGTCCCGAGAAATTTTTACCCCTCTGCCATATTACTCACACTAGCGTACATAGGTTAAAGTTTACTACATATATGACACTTACATCCCTCACTAAAACCAACAACAAAATTTCACCTCCCCCAACAATTCCAACAATTTGAGACAGAAGGGGCTTAAAACTGTCCCGGGAAATTTTTACCCCCCTGGCATATTATTCATACTAGCGTACATAGGTAAAAGTTTACTACATATATGACACCTACATCCCTCACTAAAACTAACAACATAGTGTCACCTCCCCAAACAATTCCAACAATGAGAAACAGAAGGGGGTAAAACTGTCCCGGTAAATTTTTACCCCCCTGCCATATTATTCAAACTAGCGTACATAGGTAAAAGTTTACTACATATATGACACCTACATCCCTCACTAAAACCAACAACAAAATTTCACCTTCCCCAACAATTCCAACAATGAGAAAGAGAAGTGGGTAAAACTGTCCCGCAAAACTTTTACCCCCCGTGCCATATTATTCATACTAGCGCACATAGGTAAAAGTTAACTACATATATGACACCCACATCTCTCATTAAAACCAACAACAAAATTTCACCTGCGTCAACAATTCCAACAATGAGAAACCGAAGGGGGGTAAAACTGTCCCGGGAAATTTTTACCCCCCTGCCATATTATTCATACTAGGGTATATAGGTAAACGTTTACTACATATATGACACCTACATCCCTCGCTAAAACAAACAACAAAATTTCACCCCCCAACAATTCCAACAATGAGAAACAGAAGGGGGTAAAACTGTCCCGGGAAATTTTTACCCCCCTGCCATATTATTCATACTAGCATACATAGGTAAATGTTTACTACATATATGACACCTACATCCCTCACTAAAAGCAACAACAAAAGTTCACCTCCCCTAACAATTCCAACAATGAGAAACAGAAGGGGGGTAATTCTTTCCCGGGAAATTTCTACAACCGTGCCATATTATTCATACTAGCGTACATAGGTAAAAGTTTACTACATATATTACACCTACATCCCTCACTAAAACCAACAACAAAATTTCACCTCCCCCAACAATTCCAACAATGAGTAACAGAAGGGGGGTAAAACTGTCCCGGAAAATTTTTACCCCCCTGCCATATTATTCATACTAGCGTACATAGGTAAAAGTTTACGACACATATGACACCTACATCCCTCATTAAAACCAACAACAAAATCTCAGCTCCCCCAACAATTCCAACAATGAGAAACGGAAGGGGGGTAAAACTGTCCCGAGAAATTTTTACCCCCCTGTCATATTATACATACAAGCGTACCTAGGTTAAAGTTTACTACATATGGGACACCTACATCCCTCACTAAATCCAACAACAAAGTTTCACCTAGCCTAACAATTCCAACAATGAGAAACAGAAGGGGGGTAAAACTGGCCCGGAAAATTTTTACCTGCACTGCCATATTATTCATACTAGCGTACATAGGTAAAAGTTTACTACATATATGACACCTACATCCCTCACTAAAACCAACAACAAAATTTCACCCCCCCAACAATTCCAACAATGAGAAACAGAAGGGGGTAAAACTGTCCCGGGAAATTTCTACCCCCTGCCATAATATTCATACTAGCGTACCTAGGTTAAAGTTTAGTACATATATGACACCTACATCCCTCACTAAAACCAACAACAGAATTTTACCTCCCCCAACAATTCCAACAATGAGAAACAGAAGGGGGTAAAACTGTCCCGGGAAATTTTTACCCCCCTGCCTAATTACTCATACTAGCGTAAATAGGTAAAAGTTTACTACATATGACACCTACATCCCTCACTAAAACCAACACCAACATTTCACCTCCCTCAACAATTCCAACAATGAGAAACAGAAGGGGGGTAAAACTGTCCCGGGAAATTTTTACCCCCCTGCCATATTATTCCTACTAGCGTACAGAGGTAAAGGTTTACTACATATATGACACCTTCATCCCTCACTAAAACGAACAACAAAATTTCACTTCCCCCAACAATTCCAACAATGAGAAACAGAAGGGATTAAAACAGTCCTGGGAAATATTTACCCCCCTGCCATATTATTCATACTAGCGTACATAGGTAAAAGTTTACTACATATATGACTCCTATATCCCTCACTAAAAGCAAGAACAAAATTTCATCTCCCCCAAAGAATCCAACAATGAGTAACAGAAGGGGGGTAAAACTGTTTTTGGAAATTTCTACCCCCCTGCCATATTATTCATACTAGCGTACATAGGTAAAAGTTTACTACATATATGACACCTACATCCATCACTAAAACCAACAACAAAATTTCACCTCCCCCAACAATTCCTACAATCAGAAACAGAAGGGGGGTAAAACTGTCCCCAGAAAATTTAACCCCCTGCCATATTTTTCATACTAGCGTGCAGAGGTAAAAGGTTAGTACATATATGACACCTACATCCCTCACTAAAACCAACAACAAAATTTCACCTCCCCTAACAATTCCAACATTGAGAAAGGCAACGGGTGAAGCACGTAGGGGTTTCAGTCACTAACGAGCACTAAGAAGTAATAACAACGTGTTAAATCTAAAGTCTGTCCTGCCGTGAGTTGCTGACTAGTTCACTGGCATGAAAGTTGTAGGTAAATAGTGTCTGTTGAAGATGTAGAGTTACTTTTATAGCACAAACTTTGGGGTTAGTTTCTCTTACGAGCAATTTCGAAGGACTTATGATTTGCGAAATCGAAATTGTGGCGTTCTATATGTGGTCTGACTAGTTCATTGGCATGGATTTAGCAGACCAATGGCGACTGTTAAAAATGGAGATCTTATTTTTAGTCGTCGGGAGCTAAAAAAAAGACAAGCGTATTAAAAATTACGTGTGAACTCAATTCCTGCCTGCATAACCCGGTTTTTTTCGAAAACAGTGCGACGAGAACTTCATAAAATGGCAGGGCCGCTATCGCCAAACCCCTTGTCACAGCAGTAAATGCGAAGAGGCGTATCCAGTGTTGGAAGTACCACAAGGCGTGGAATCATGAGCAGTGGAAACACGTAATGTGGTCCGATTAATCCACCTTCATCTTGTTTCCAACAACCGGTCGTTTTTACATATGGAGAACACCGTCGCAGGCCTATGATACCGACTGTCTGATTCCAACTGTAAAGCATAGGGGTGGTTCTGTTACAGTATGGGCAGCGATATCGTGGTTTCTCAGGTCCCATCACAACCCTGCTTGGAATGATGAATGCTAAGGCGTATAAGGCCATTTTGGAGGACCAGGTTCTTCCCGTGGCCCAAATATATTTCCCTGATCATGATGGCATCTACCAAGATCATTTGGCACTCTGTCACACACCAGAAATGTTGAAATCATGGTTTGAGGAGCAAGACTAGGAGCTATCACACCTAACTGGGTCCCACAATCACCAGATCTGAACATCATTGAGCCATTGTGGTCTGAGTTAGAAAGGCATGTTCGGTCTCATTACCCTCCACCAGCATCCCTTAAGAAACTGGAGCATGTTTTGGAATGGTACAAAATTGCACACACGACGATTTCAGAGCTGTATACGTCCATTCTACGTCGAATCCAAGCTGTTTTGGACGCAAAAGGAGGCCCCACACAATACTAGATATGATTTTTACACTTTTGCAAACGTTTTAGATTTTTTGTCCAACTCCTGTATATTATCTTATTATAATAACTATTACAACGCTACAGAATATTTATGTATTATATCGAAAAATACAAAGAAAATCATATATATGTTACATGCATTCAGATTTTTTTTAACCGTAAGGTATGAGACACAAATATAAAATAATAGGTGACTTTTAAAGGCATACGGAATAATTTGCGACAGATTTAATTATTTACATAATAAACACAGAAAGATTTTTCTAGTTTAATATCAAATTTACTAAATACTCCTTCTGGAAATCAAGATATTCTTAAAGAATACAATACTTGGACGGAGAAACTAGGCCATTTACGGCGTTATTATTGATCACACCAGAATTAACATTCTACATTAATTTTATAGGAAAGAAGACCTTTGAAACATTAGAATATCTTTACAAATATTTGTTATGACATTTTTACACCAGAAATAAGATTTGGAAACACGTAAACGTACACAACATTAAAACATTAGTAGCTAATATTTTTTTAAAATACCAAAATCGTTTTAATAGGATGTATTTTGCATACATTAATACTCCCATGTGTGAAATTAAAATGAATCCTTCATTCCGTTTTTAAGGAAGATAAATATTTCTTAAACAAAATTAATAATTAGTTTTGTTCAGGTTTTTACTTTCACACAGAAAATAAAAGCAATATATTGACAAAATTGGGAAATATACACGATGTCGTAAAAGTAATGGTAAAAATTAATACTACAGATTCCTAACAGCAAACCAAAATATAAGCTTCCTAACTTCGAGAAAGGAGAGAGGTGGAGCTAGAGACTTTCGAAAGTGGCGAACAAAGGTACTTCCATCTGCCTATCATGATGATAGTAACTAGTACGTCGGTATAAGCAGTTTATGGAATGTAATATACCCACAGAGAAACATTTCGTAGGCTTTGCTTTATCACCGTTTCTAATGTGCGTGTAACCGTGTAGTCATTCATGCCTTATATCTTTTTCTGCTGTTTTCCGTTTTCTTTGTTGTTAATTCAGTGACTTCCCCGTTGACGTATGGGATATGCCTTGCTCAAATGTGTCACAAATCTGAACACGTGTTCAGCAGATATAGCAGATAACATTTTTCCTATTTCCTGTCATTATCATGATAACCAGATGTAAAGTTGTTTTTCCCCAGACTTTCGGAGGTGTCTAGCTGAGCCCCTGTTTATTGCAGGACGTTTCAGCAGATAAACTTATGCTTTGGTTTCGTGTCAGGAATCCTGGTTTCAGTTTCTACCATTAACTTTCAGACACACTGTCTTATAAAAGTGTGAGATAAAAAATTCAAGGTTAGTTTAATACCTTGTTACAATAAATGCATTTCAAACAATTTTCTTAGCTACGTCCAATACCACATTATAGTGATTCCCAGAGGAGTTATCGATATATAAAGCTCTCTCTGTCTTTTGCTTTTGAGACTTGGCACGGCAAATGTTTAACGCTTAAAGACGGAAACAACGCAATGCGTTTTTGTTGATTAGTTGGCAAGAGTAGTAGAAAATGGATCGATCTGGGCCACCTTCGCACAACATTAGCCAACTCACGAGCCCCTGGGAAATTGAGCACCGTACACCGTGAGCCCACGGTCTTTTACGACCTCCACTTTAGGGGTGAATTTGTTCCCTTTTATGACCACTTTTTAAGGGGTGTATTCGTTCTCTTTTATGAGCACATTTTAAGGGGTGAACTCGTTCCCTTTTATGAGCATATTTTCTAACCCTTACGGACACATAGAAGAGCAGATAACACATAAGACTACGTAACACACAGCAGAGCAGATAACACATAAGAGTACGTAACATAGCAAGGGTGTATTCGTTTTCTTTTATGATTACTTTTTTAACCCCTATTTGAACATTTTATCATAGCAGAGAATACATGGAGATTATGAACACATATCACAGCATAAGACTACGAACACATAGCAGGGATCATTTTTAAAGGTGTACTCGTTCTCTTTTATGACCACTTTTTCCAACCCCTATTTGAACATAGCAGAAATTACACTGAGACTATGAACACACAGCAGAGCAGATAATACATAGCACATGGCTCATTTTTGAACCCTTATTTTACCATAGCAGAGAATACATGGAGACTAGGATCACATAGCATAGCAGATAATCTTTTATGAGTACACCACCCCTATTTTAACATAGTAGAAATAGCAGGGAATGAGCAAAGATTACAATCGAACACGCACGGTTTACAGATAGTCATTTTAAAGGTGAATTTGTTCCCTTTTATGACCACTTTTTCCAACCCCTATGAACACACAGCATATGGCTTATTTTTCAACCCCTATTTTAACAGACAATCAATACCTATGTAACATAGCAAAGGGGTATGAACACACAACTATTTGAACATAGCAGATAATACATAAGACTACGTACTTTTTCCAACCCCTATTTTACTATAACAGAAATCACACAGAGACTACGAAACATAGCGAAGTCCACCTCTATTTAAACATAGTCCATTTTAGGGGTGTACTCGTTCTCTTTTATGAGCATATTTTTCAACCCCTATTTTAACATAGTAAAGAATACATAGCAGTTGGCCTATTTTTCCACCCCTAATTGAACATAGTCCATTTTTAAGGGTGTATTTATTCTCTTTTATGAGTATCGTTTCCAACCCCTATTCGAACACAACAAGAAACTAGAGAATAATGGGGATGTACTTGTTCCCTTTTTAACCCCTATTTCCCACAGAGGCTACGGACATAGCAGATTACCTGGGTCTTATAGTTCATGTGGGATACGCCCTTTCTATGACAATTTTAACCGATTTGGATGAAACTCGGCATATGGGGGTTTTCGACCATGCTGAGTACGAATATCATACCTATTTTTACCTGGGTCTTATAGTTTATGTGGGATACGCCCTTTGTATGACACTTAAAACCTAGTAACACGAAAACTGAGCCACATATTGAGGTGGTGTTTCCACATTTAGCAATAGGTCATCAGGTACTACATGTCCCAAAATTAGTGGTCATCGAGGTCAAAGGTTAAAATACTTAAAACCAAATAACACGAAAATGGATCGACATACTGAGGTGCTGTTTCCACAATTAGCGTGAGGTTATCAACTACTACAAGTACCAAAAATAATGGTCATCGAGGTCAAAGGTCAAAATACTTAAAACCTAATAACTCGAAAACGGAGCCAAATATTGAGGTGCTGTTTCCACAATTAGCAAGAGGTCATCAACTAGTACAAGTTCGAAAAATAATAGTCATCGAGGTCAAAGGTGAATCTCATAAATGAAACCACATATTGAGATAACGTTTTCTCATTTAGTAAATTTGTGTGATCTATTCAATTTTGTACAAAGCAAGAAAAATTAAAGAAGGAATAAATTTGAGTGGCTTATTTACTTTTGTATTAACAAGAAAGAAAGCAAAGATATGCCATATTAACTAGCTGAGAATTATATGTCATCTTGTATTATTTAAGCAAAACGAAAGGCTAAATTTGAGAAAGCGAACATGGGCCATTTTACTCAAATTTGGATGGAGTATTTATCTTTGTATGAACCAGAAAAAAATGAAGAAGATCCGTTTTAACTAGTTCAATATTTCTGTATAATTTTGTACTACCCAAATAAACGAAATTTTATTTTTGTACCAATCACAAGAAAATCAAAGAAGGGTCATTTTATACCTTTTTTGTGCTATTCAAATAATAGAGGGAACAAATTTCAGTGGTCTATTTTATTTTTGTACCAATCAGAAGAAAAGCAAAGATATGCCATTTTAACTATTTAAACAAACGAAAGGATAAATTTGAGTGACCTATTCAATTTTGTACCAACGAGAAATACCATTTTGTACTACTCCAATAAACGAAGGAATACCAGTAAAAAAGAAGCGAAGATTAGGTGAATTATTTTCCTTTGTACCAACTGGAAAAGAGAAGAAGAGCTACTTTAACTAGCCCAGAATTTATATACATTTTCTACTAATCAAATATACGAAAGAATAAATTTAAGTGACCTATTCAATTTTGTACCAATGATAAAAGTCATTTAACTGGCTCAGAATTTGGGTGGTCTATTTAGTTTTGTGCCAACCTAAGAAGAAGGGCGAAGAAGGACTATTTTATAATTTTACTACTCAAATAAGCAATGGAGTATTTAGTTTTGTACCACCGAGAAAAACAAAAAAAATGTACCATTTTGGAGTATTCAAATAAACAAAGGACTTATAATTTGTGTCAACACAAAATCAATTAAACGAAGTAATGCATTTGAGTGAGCTATTTAATTTGAAAAAAAACCGAAGCAGGATCATCTTAACTAGCTGAGTATTTTATACCATTTTGTATTATTTCAACAAACAAAGAAATAAATTTATATTAACCAGAAAAAGCAAAAAAAAAGACCATTTTTACTAGCTGCGAATTTTATATTATTTTAAACTAGTCTAATAAACGAAGGCATAAATATGTGTGAGCTATTTAGCTTTGTACGAACCAGAAAAAAGTGAAGAAGGTTCATTTTATACCTTTTTGGTGCAATTCAAATAATCGAGGGAATAAATTTGGGTGGTCTATTTTATTTTTGTACTCATTCGAAAAAAGCGAAGAAGGACCATTTTATACCTTTTTTGCCATTCCTATTTCCTTTTGTTCCAACGAGAACCATTTGTAACAGGCTTAGATTTTTATGCCTTTCTTGTAATATTTCTACCAAACAGAAAAAAGCTACACAAATAAACAAAGGAATAAATTTGTAATAACCACAAAAAAAGCGAAGAAATGCCATTTTTAACTAGCTCAGAATTTCTAGACCATGTTGTACTATTTAAACAAACAAAGGGATAAATTTGAGTGGTTATTCAATTTTGTAGCAAGAAGAAAAAGGAAAGAACTAACATTTTGTACTAATCAAATAAATGAAGGAATAAATTTGGGTAGAATATTTAGTTTTGTACCAAGCAAAATAAGAAAAAGCAGTGAAGAACGAATAAAATTTTTATTGACTATTTTCTTATGTACCAACAAAAAAGAGAAACCGAAGGAGGAATAAATTTAGGTGACCTATTCAGTTTTGTACTACTAAAATAAACGAAGGAATAAAATTGAATGTTCTACAGAAGAAAACGGAGAAGGGCCATTTTATTTAATTTTGTAGTACTCAAATATACAAAGGTATAAATCTGTGTAACCCATTCAGTTTTTGTACTAAGCAGAAAATTGTAGGCTTTTTTTTAGAAAGACCATTTTATCTTTTTGTATTCAGATTTTCCGGCTACTTTTTGCGCTTTACAAATAGAGATCATTTTATGTGCCTTTTGTAACAGGTGAGAAACGGCAGCTGGAGAAACGGCAGCTTCCAAACTTCGAATTTCGAAACTAAACCTATGCCAATCGTTTGTGCTACGTTTGTGCCGGAATGTACCGCAAAAATTTTCGTTTGTACCACTTCCGGTACGAAGTTATAAGGGTTTTAAAGTGGGGGGGCTGGAGAAACGGCAGCCTCCAAACTTAGAATTTCGAAACAAAACCTATGGCAGTCGTTTGTGCTACGTTTGTGCCGGAATGTACCGCAAAAATTTTTGTCTGTACCACTTCCGGTACGAAGTTATAAGGGTTTGAAAGTGGGAGGCTGGAGAAACGGAAGCCTCCAACCTTGGAATTTCGAAACAAAACCTATGGCAATCGTTTGTGCTACGTTTGTGCCGGAATGTACCGCAAAAATTTTCGTTTGTACTACTTCCGGCACGAACTTAAAAGGGGTTTGAAGTGGGGGGCTACTGAAACGGCAGCCTCCAACCTAGGGATTTCAAAACAAAACCTATGCCAATCGTTTGTGCTACGTTTGTGCCGGAATGTACCGGAAATATTTTCGTTTGTACCACTTCCGGTACGAAGTTATAAGGGTTTTGAAGTGGAGAGGCTGCAGAAACGGAAGCCTGCAACCTTGGAATTTCGAAACAAAAACTATGCTAATCGCTTGTGCTACGTTTGTGCCGGAATGTACCGCAAAAATTTTCGGTTGTACCACTTCCGGTACGAAATTGTAAGGGTTTTGAAGTGGCGGGCTGGGGAAACGGCAGCCACCCCACCTAGGAATTTCAAAGCAAAATTTATGTCAATCGTTTGTGCTAGGTTTGTGCCTGAATGTACCGCAAAAATTTTCGTTTGTACCACTTCCGGTATGAAGTTATAAGGTTTTAAAGTGGGGGGCTGGAGAAACGGCAGCCTCCAAATTTGGAATTTCGAAACAAAGACTATGCCAATCGTTTGTGCTACGTCTGTGCCGGACAAAAATTTTCGTTTGTACCACTTCCGGTACGAAGTTATAATAGTTTTAAAGTGGGGGCTGGGGAAACGGCAGCCCCCCCACTTTGGAATTTCGAAACGAAACCTATGCCAATCGTTTGTGCTAGGTTTGTGCCTGAATGTACCGCAAAAATTTTCGTTTGTACCACTTCCGGTACGAAGTTATAAGGGTTTTAAAGTGGGGGGCTGGGGAAACGGCAGCCCCCCCACCTAGAAATTTCAAAACAAAACCTATGGCAATCGTTTGTGCTACGTTTGTGCCGGAATGTACCGCAAAAATTTTCGTTTGTACCACTTCCGGTACGAAGTTATAAGGGTTTTAAAGTGGGGGGGGCTGGAGAAAGGGCAGCCTTCAAACTTGGAATTTCGAAACAAAACCTATGGCAATCTTTTGTGCTACGTTTGTGCCGGAATGTACCGCTAAATATTTCGTTTGTACCACTTTCGGTACGAATTTATAAGGGTTTCAAAGTGGGGGGCTGGAGAAACCTAAGCCTCCAACCTTGGAATTTCGAAACAAAAGCTATGGCAATTGTTTGTACTACGTTTGTGTCGGAATGTACCGCAAAAATTTACGTTTGTACCACTTCCGGTACGAAGTTATAAGCTCACGTGACTAGCTCACGTGACCCCAATATACAAATCAGGACTTAAAGATCATGTATCCTCCTATAGGCCAATATCTCTTCTTTCTGTAATATCAATTATCTGCGAAAAAATAATCAAAGACAGGCTACTTAAATTCACCTCACCTTACACCCATAGTTCTCAGCACGGCTTTCTACCGAAAGCTCAAGTCTCTCAAACTTAAGTACTCTTCTTTCCTGTGCAGTCAAATGTATGAATAACAATACTCAATTAGATGTTATCTACTTTGATCTCTCGAAGGGCTTTGATTCTGTCAGTCACATTCATCTTCTTCATAAACTCTCCAATAGATTTAATGTACATGGCAAATTTCTCTCTCTAATCACAAGCTATTTGAAGGACCGTAAATAGAGAGTTGTTCTTTCAGGGGCGACTTCTAACCCCCAACCCGTGATCTCAGGGGTGCCTCAGGGGAGTGTACTTAGGCCTCTGCTGTTTGTCCTGTATATGGATGATCTCTACACGCACTTATCAGCTCAACCTAGTGGCCTTCTGCTTTTTGCTGACGATTGTAAGTTATACAGAGAAATATCGTGTCTCCATGACACAATTGCTCTATAGGAAGACATAAATTACCTTACAGGCTGGTGTGAAATGTGGCACTTGAAACTCAACAGTAAGAAATGTGACAGTATTACTATTACTTTGAAAAAGTCTCCTGTCCCCTCCACATACCATATCAACGATTCCCCTATCACACATTCTGCTAGTCATAACGATCTTGGTGTCATCTTTGATTCAAAACTCACCTTCTCTGACCATATATCCTCAATACTAAAGAATTCAATGCGCATGTTGGGATTTCTTTATCGATTCACCGAACTACGCACTGTTTCCTCATTAGCAACTTTTTATAAGACTTTAATAGCGCCCAAGATCGAATACTGCTCTCCCATATGGGCCATGGCAGCACCTACACATCTCTCCAGACTTGATTCTGTTCTCAATTTCTTCATCGCTATAGTCCGTTTTCGTGTTCCTGCACTTCGAATATTATCTAAGAAGGAGCTCTTGCGACATCTTAATATTCAGACTCCTGAAGCACGCAGAATTATCTCTGACCTGAAATATCTACATAAAATAGTTAATGGAAGCTTAAGATCGGAAATATTACTTCAGGAACTATCCTTACGTGTCCCTTCCCGCATCACCCGGAATACCCACCTATTCCATCTTGCCCGTCCTAGGTTGGCTGTTATACAGAGGTCTCTTTTTTATAGAATACCAAACTGTTATAATCAAGTAACAACTGATGTGGACATTTTTTCGAGCTACCCAGTGTTTGAAAGAGCAATTAAACGAGCTTTGACGGAATAGTTTTACTTTTACACTCTTCTTTCTATGTTGTTGTTATTGTTGTCTTGTTTTTTCTTTCTTTTGTTAGCATGTCCCTGTGTAAAATGGCAAAGTTATGCTGTATCTGGGAATTTGTTCAATAAATAAAATAAATAAATAAATAAGGGTTTTAAAGTGGGGGTCTGGAGAAACGGCTGCCTCCATACTTGGAATTTCGAAACAAAACCTATGCCAATCCTTTGTGCTACTTTTGTGCCGGAATGTACCGCAAAAATTTTCGTTTGTACCACTTTCGGTACGAAGTTATAAGGGTTTTAAAGTGGGGGGCTGGGGAAACGGCAGCCCCCCACCTAGAAATTTCAAAACAAAACCTATGCCAATCGTTTGTGCTACGTTTGTGCCGGAATGTACCGCAAACATTTTCGTTTACACCACTTCCGGTACGAAGTTATAAGGGTTTTAAAGTGGGGGGGGCTGGAGAAAGGGCAGCCTTCAATCTTGGAATTTCGAAACAAAACCTATGGCAATCGTTTGTGCTACGTTTGTGCCGGAATGTACCGCTAATATTTCGTTTGTATCACTTCCGGTACGAAGTTATAAGGGTTTCAAAGTGGGGGGGGGGCTGGAGAAACGGAAGCCTCCAACCTTGGAATTTCGAAACAAAAGCTATGCCAATTGTTTGTGCTACGTTTGTGCCGGAATGTACCGCAAAAATTTACGTTTGTACCACTTCCGGTACGAAGTTATAAGGGTTTTAAAGTGGGGGGCTGGAGAAACGGCTGCCTCCAAACTTGGAGTTTCGAAACAAAATCTATGCCAATCGTTTGTGCTACGTTTGTGCGAAAATGTACCGCAAAAATTTTCGTTTGTACCACTTCCGGTACGAAGTTATAATCGTTTTGAAGTGGAGGGGCTGCAGAAACGGAAGCCTGCAACCTTGGAATTTCGAAACAAAAACTATGCTAATCGTTTGTGCTACGTTTGTGCCGGAATGTACCGCAGAAATTTTCGGTTGTACCACTTCCGGTACGAAATTGTAAGGGTTTTGAAGTGGCGGGCTGGGGAAACGGCAGCCCACCCACCTAAAAATTTCAAAACAAAACCTATGCCAATCGTTTGTGCTACGTTTGTGCTGGAATGTACCGCAAAAATTTTCGTTTTTACCACTTTCGGTACGAAGTTATAAGGGTTTCAAAGTGGGGGGGCTGGAGAAACGGCAGCCTCCAAACTTGGAATTTCGAAACAAAACCTATTCCAATCGTTTGTGCTACGATTGTGCCGGAATGTACCGTAAACATTTTCGTTTGTACCACTTCCGGTACGAAGTTATAAGGGTTTTAAAGGGGGGGGCTGGAGAAACGGCAGCCTCCAAACTTGGAATTTCGAAACAAAAACTATGGCAATCGTTTGTGCTACGTTTGTGCCGGAATATACCGCAAAAATTTTCGTTTGTACCACTTCCGGTACGAAGTTATAAGTCATTTAAAATGGGGGTGGGGGGGCTGGAGAAAGGGCAGCCTCCAACCTTGGAATTTCGAAACAAAACCTATGCCAATCGTTTGTGCTAAGTTTGTGCCGGAATGTACCGCAAAATTTTTCGTTTGTACCACTTCCGGTACGAAGTTATAATAGTTTTAAAGTCTGGGGCAAACTTCAGAAACATCAAATTCAATACAAATAGAGATAGAAACATTGAGTTAACGGGAATCGTTAGTGCACTTATAAGCACTAAGCACTAACGTTAGTGCTATCATATTTTGGGATTTATTCAAGATTTTTGGTGGGGGGGCCAACTTCAGAAATATCAAATTGTATACAAATAAAGGTAGAAACGTAGTGTTAACAGCAATCATTAGTGCATCATTAGTGGACTTAAACGCACTAAGCACTAACGTTAGCGCTACTATATTTTGAGATTTATTCAAAAAATTTGGTGGGGTGGTCAACTTCAGAAATATCAAATTCTATACAAATAGGGATAGAAACATGGGGTTAATGGCAAACGTTAGTGCATCGTTAGTGCACTTAAACGTACTAAGCACTATCGTTGGTGCTACCATATTTTGGAATTCATTCAAGATTTTCGGTGGGATGGGCAACTTCAGTAATTTCAAATTTTATACAAATAGAGATAGGAACATAGAGTTAACGGCAATCGTTAGTGCATCGTTAGTGCACTTAAAATACTAAACACTGACGTTAGTGCTACAATATTTTGGAATTTATTCAAGATTTTAGATGGGGGCCAACTTCAGAAATATCAAATTCTATACAAATAGAGGTAGAAACATGCAGTTGAAGACAATCGTTATTGCATCGTTAGTGCACTTAAATGTACTAAGCATTAAGGTTAGCATTACCATATTTTGGGATTTATTCAAGATTTCTGGTGGGACCAACTTAAGAAATATCAAATTTCATACAAACATTTAGTGCTTTCTAGAAGCACTAACGATACACTAATGAATGGCATTAATTTTTTGTTAGTGCTTGAAGTTGACGCAAGTTCACCGTGCCCTCCAAAGATATTGTACCTGTAGCACCTACACTAATGAAGTACTAACGTTAGGGGTTGGTGCACTAAGAACCACTAACAATTGCACTAGAAGATATCATTAGTGCTTTTGAATATGGCGGAAATTTGATGCAATTAAAAATTCCCAATAAATGTCTTATAGGAGTTTAGTGACATGTAATTGTTCATAACTACACTAATATTGAAGGACAAACGAAACTGTTAGTGTTTTCTAGAAGCACTAACGATGCACTAACGATTGCACTAGAATAGATCATTAGTACTCTTGAATTTGACGGAAATTTGACGCAATGAAAAATTTCCCATAAATTTATTATGTGTTTCGTTACATGTAATTGGCCATAAGTAAACTAATATTGAAGTTCTAACTAAATTGTTAGTGTTTTCCAGAAGCACTACCAATGCACTAACGAATGGCACTAAGTTTTAGTTAGTGCTTGAAGTGGGGGCGCTAAGTTCACTCTGGCCTCAAAAGGTATTTTAATTGTAGCACATTTACTAATGAAGCACTAACCTTAGGTGTAGATGCGCTAAGAAGCACTAATAATGCACTAACGATCGCTCTAGAAGAGATCATTAGTGATTTTGAATTTGGCGGAAATTTGATTCAATGAAAAATTTGCCTAAATTTCTTGTGAGTCTCGTGATATGTAATTGGCCATAACTACACTAATAGTGAAGCACTAACGAAATTGTTAGTGCTTTATAGAAGCACTAACGAATTGGACTATTTTTTCCGTTAGTGCTTAAAGTGTCAGTGCGAAATTCACGCTGACTTCTCCATAGGTTTTTTTTACTTGTAACACCTACACTAATAAAGCACTAACGTTAGGTGTTTGTGCTCTAAGAAGCAATTACGATGCACTAAGAATTGCACTAACAGAGGTAATTAGTGCTTTTGAATGAGATGGGAATTTGATACAATGAATAATTCCCCATGTGTTTCTTATGGGAGTTTTGAGACTTATAATTGGCCATTTCTACACTAATGGTGAAACACTAACGAAACTACTTGTATCTTCTAGAAGTACTAACAATGCACTAACGTATAAAACTAATTTTTTCGTTAGTGCTTGTAGTGGGGGCTAAGTTCACGATAAATTCGAAAGTTTTCTTTCCTTGTAATATTAGTGCTTCCTAGTGCACCAACACCTAAGTTTCGTGCTTCATTAGTGTAGGTGCTACAAGTAAGAAACCTTTGCGGGCCAGCGTGAGCTTGGTTCCCATTTCAAGCAGTAACGAAAAATAAGTCCATTCGTTAATGTATCGTTAGCGCTTCTGCAAAACACTCATAGTTCCGTTAATGCTTAACTATTGATGTAGATATGGCCAATTATATGCCACAAAAATCCCATAAGAGATTCATGTGGAATTTTTCATTGCGTCAAATTTCCGCCAAAATCAAAAGCACTAATGACCTCTTCTACTGAAATCGTTAGTGTTTCTTAGTGCATTAACACCTAACGTTAGTTCTTCATTAATGTAGGTCCTACAAGTAAAAAAACCTTTGGAAGCTTTCATGAACTTGGCGCCCCACTTCAACCAATAACGAAAAAATTAGAGCTGTTTTCGTTAGTGCTTCACTATTAGTGTAGTTATGGCCAGTTACATCTCAGGAAACTCACATAAGAAATTTAAGGGGAGTTTTTCACTGTGTCAAATTTCTGCCAAATTAAAAAGCACTAATGATCATTTCCAGTACAATCCTTAGTGCATCGTTAGTGCTTCTTCGTGCACCAACCCCTAACGTTAGTGCTTAATTAGTGTAGGTGCTACAAGTAAAATATCTTTGGTGGTCAGCGTGAATTTGCGCCCTCTTCAAGCACTAACAAAGTAATTAGTGTATTCGTTACTGATTCCTGAAAATACTGACACTTTGTATGGAATTTGATATTTCTGAAGTTGCCCCCACCAAAAATTTTGAATAAATTTCAAAATGTGGTAACACTAACGTTAGCGCTTAGTGCATTTAAGTGCACTAACAATGCACTAACGATTACCGTCAACCCCATGTTTCTACCTCTATTTGTATAGAATTTGATATTTCTGAAGTTGGCCCCCACCGAAAATCTTGAATAATCCCAAAATATGGTAGCACTTACGGTAGTGCTTAGTGTGTTTAAGTGCACTAACGATGCACTAACGATGCGCTAAGTTTAGTGAAAATCTGTCTGCATAAAGATGGGTGGGGGGCTAATTTCATTTGAAGTAGGTCCCAAACCAAAATCTTCAATATCTCGTAAACGCTGATATCACTAACGTTAGTTCTAAATGCACTAACGTGCACTAACGATGCATTAACGATGTGCAACGTTTGGTGTGATTTGGGAGAGGTGGGAGGCCAACTTCAGGCACGTAATTTTTTTTGCGGTACATTCCGGTAAAAACGTACCACAAACGATTGACATAGTCTTACCTCGAAATTCCAAGATGGGGGGTTCTGGAAACGGCAGCCCCCTAGTTAAAACTGTCATACTTTTGTACTGGAAGTGATACATACAAAAATGTTTGCGATACATTCCGACACAAATGTTGTTAAACGATTTGCATAGGTCTCGTTTCGAAATTCCGAGGGGGCATCAAAACGGCAGCCCCGTAGCTTGAAACTCTCGTATCTTTGTACCGGAAGTGGTACAGAAAAGAGTTTAGCGAAACGTTCCTGTTCAAAAGTAGTGCAAAGAGTGGGCATAGGTTTCATTTCGAAATTACTGGGTGCGGGGCTGCCATTACCACATCCCCTCTTGAAAACTCATATAACTTCGTACCGGAAGTGGAACAAACGAAAATTTTGCGGTACATTCCGGCACAAACGTAGCAGAAACGATTGGCATAGGTTTTGTTCCGAAATTCCAAGTTTGGAGGCTGCCGCTTCTCAAGCCCCCCCCATTTTAAAACTTTATAACTTCATACCGGAAGTGGTACAAACGAAAATTTTTGCGGTACATTCCGGCACAAACGTAGCACAAACGATTGGCATATGTTTTGTTTTGAAATCCCTAGGTGGGGGCTGCCTTTTCCCCAGCCCGCCACTTCAAAACCCTTATAACTGCGTACCGGAAGTGGTACAAACAAAAATTTTTGCGGTACATTTCGGCACAAACGTAGCACAAAAGATTGCCATAGGTTTTGTTTGGAAATTCCAAGTTTGGAGGCTGCCGTTTCTCCAGCCCCCCTTTAAAACACTCATAACTTCGTACCGGATGTGGTACAAACGAAAATGTTTACGGTACATTCCGGCACAAACGCAGCACAAACGATTGGCATAGGTTTTGTTTCGAAATTCCAAGTTTGGAGGCTGCCGTTTCTCCAGCCCCCCCACTTTAAAGCCCTTATAACTTCGTACCGGAAGTGGTACAAACGAAAATTTTTGCGGTACATTCCGGCACAAACGTAGCACAAACGATTGCCATAGGTTTTGTTTCGAAATTCCAAGTTTGGAGGCTGCCGCTTCTCCAGCCCCCCCACTTTAAAACCCTTATAACTTCGTACCGGAAGTGGTACAAATGAAAATTTTTGCGGTACATTCCGGCACAAACGATTGCCATAGTTTTTGTTTCGAAATTCCAAGGTTGGAGGCTTCCGTTTCTCCAGCCCCCAACTTTGAAACCCTTATAACTTCGTACCGGAAGTGGTACAAACGAAAATTTTTGCGGTACATTCAGGCACAAACATAACACAAACGAGTGACATAAATTTTGCTTTGAAATTTTTAGGTGGGTGGGCTGCCGTTTCTCCAGCCCGCCACTTCAAAACCCTTACAATTTCGTACCGGAAGTGGTAAAACCAAAACTTTTTGCGGTACATTCCGGCACAAACGTAGCAGAAACGATTAGCATAGTTTTTGTTTCGAAATTCCAAGGTTGCAGGCTTCCGTTTCTGCAGCCCCTCCACTTCAAAACGATTATAACTTCGTACCGGAAGTGGTACAAACGAAAATTTTTGCGGTACATTTTGGCACAAACGTAGCACAAACGATTGGCATAAATTTTATTTTGAAATTCCTAGGTGGGGGGGCTGCCGTTTCCCCAGCCCCCCACTTTAAAACCCTTATAACTTCCTACCGGAAGTGCTACAAACGAAAATTTTTGCGCTACATTCCGGCACAAACGTAGCACAAACGATTGGCATAGGTTTTGTTTCGAAATTCCAAGGTGGGGGGTGCCGTTTCTCCAGCCCCCACTTTAAAACTACTATAACTTCGTACCGGAAGTGGTACCAATGAAAATTTTTCCGCCACATTCCGGCACAAACGTAGCATACACCAATGGCATAGGTTTTGTTTCGAAATTCCAAGGTTGGAGGCAGCCGTTTCTCCAGCCCCCCCACTTTGAAACCCTTATAACTTCGTACCGGAAGTGGTACAAACGAAAATTTTTGCGGTACATTCCGGCACAAACGTAGCACAAACGATTGGCATAGTTTTTGTTTCGAAATTCTAAGGTTGGAGGCTGCCGTTTCTCCAGTCCCCCACTTTAAAACCTTATAACTTCATACCGGAAGTTGTACAAACGAAAATTTTTGCGGTACATTCCGGCACAAACGTAGCACAAACGATTGGCATAGGTTTTGTTTTGCATTTTTAAGGTGGGGGGACTGCCGTTTCCCCAGCCCCCACTTCAAAACCCTTATAACTTCGTACCGGAAGTGGTACAAACAAACATTTTTGCGGTACATTCCGGCACAAACGAAGAACAAACGATTGACATAGGTTTTGTTTCGAAATTCCAAGTTTGGAGGCTGCCGCTTCTCCAGCCCCCCACTTTAAAACTCTTATAACTTCGTACCGGAAGTGGTACAAATGAAAATTTTTGCGGTACATTCCGGCACAAACGATTGCCATAGTTTCTGTTTCGAAATTCGAAGGTTGGAGGCTTCGGTTTCTCCAGCCCCCAACTTTGAAACCCTTATAACTTCGTACCGGAAGTGGTACAAACGAAATATCTTGCGGTACATTCCGGCACAAACGTAGCAGAAACGATTGCCATAATTTTTGTTTCGAAATTCCAAGTTTGAAGGCTGCCCTTTCTCCAGCCCCCCCACTTTAAAACCCTTATAACTTCGTACCGGAAGTGGTACAAACCAAAATTTTTGCGGTACATTCCGGCACAAACGTAGCACAAACGATTGGCATAGGTTTTGTTTTGAAATTTTTAGGTGGGGGCTGCCGTTTCCCCAGCCCCCCACTTTATGATCCTTATAACTTCGTACCGGAAGTGGTAGAAACGAAAATTTTTGCGGTACATTCCGGCACAAACGTAGCACAAACGATTGGCGTAGGTCTCGTTTCGAAATTCCAAGGTGGGGGACTGCCGTTTCCCCAGCCCCCCACTTTAAAACTATTATAACTTCGTACCGGAAGTGGTACAAACGAAATTTTTGCGGTACATTCCGGCACAAACGTAGCACACACTATTGGCATAGGTTTTGTTTCGAAATTCCAAGGTTGGAGGCTGCCGTTTCTCCAGACTCCCACTTTGAAACCCTTATAACTTCGTACCGGAATTAGTACAAACGAAAATTTTTGTCCGGCACAAACGTAGCACAAACGATTGGCATAGTTTTTGTTTCGAAATTCCAAGTTTGAAGGCTGCCCTTTCTCCAGCCCCCCCCCACTTTAAAACCCTTATAACTTCGTACCGGAAGTGGTACAAACGAAAATATTTGCGGTACATTCCGACACAAACGTAGCACAAACGATTGGCATAGGTTTTGTTTTGAAATTTCTAGGGGGGGGGCTGCCGTTTCCCCAGCCCCCCACTTTAAGATCCTTATAACTTCGTACCGGAAGTGGTACAAACGAAAATTTTTGCGGTACATTCAGGCACAAATCTAGCACAAACGATTGACATAAACTTTGCTTTGAAATTCCTAGGTTGGGGGGCTGCCGTTTCCCCAGCCCGCCACTTCAAAACCCTTACAATTTCGTACCGGAAGTGGTACAACCGAAAATTTTTGCGGTACATTCCGGCACAAACGTAGCACAAACGATTAGCATAGTTTTTGTTTCGAAATTCCAAAAGTTGCAGGCTTCCGTTTCTGCAGCCCCTCCACTTCAAAACCTTTATAACTTCGTATCGGAAGTGGTACAAACGAAAATTTTTGCGGTACATTTCGGAACAAACGTAGCACAAACGATTGCCATAGGTTATGTTTGGAAATTCCAAGTTTGGAGGCTGCCGTTTCTCCAGCCCCCCCAATTTAAAACCCTTATAACTTCGTACCGGAAGTGGTACAAACGAAAATTTTTGCGGTACATTCCGGCACAAACGTACAACAAACGATTGGCATAGTTTTTTTTCGAAATTCTAAGGTTGGAGGCTGCCGTTTCTCCAGTCCCCCACTTTAAAACCTTATAACTTCATACCGGAAGTTGTACAAACGAAAATTTTTGCGGTACATTCCGGCACAAACGTAGCACAAACGATTGGCATAGGCTTTGTTTTGCATTTTTAAGGTGGGGGGACTGCCGTTTCCCCAGCCCCCACTTCAAAACCCTTATAACTTCGTACCGGAAGTGGTACAAACGAAAATTTTTGCGGTACATTCCGGCACAAACGTAGCACAAACGATTAGCATAGGTTTTGTTTCGAAATTCCAAGTTTGGAGGCTGCCGCTTCTCCAGCCCCCCCACTTTAAAACCCTTATAACTTCGTACCGGAAGTGGTACAAATGAAAATTTTTGCGGTACATTCCGGCACAAACGATTGCCATATTTTCTGTTTCGAAATTCGAAGGTTGGAGGCTTCGGTTTCTCCAGCCCCCAACTTTGAAACCCTTATAACTTCGTACCGGAAGTGGTACAAACGAAATATTTTGCGGTACATTCCGGCACAAACGTAGCAGAAACGATTGGCATAGGTTTTGTATTGAAATTTCTAGGTGGGGGCTGCCGTTTCCCCAGCCCCCCACTTTAAGATCCTTATAAGTTCGTACCGGAAGTGGTACAAACGAAAATTTTTGCGGTACATTCCGGCACAAACGTAGCACAAACGATTGGCGTAGGTTTCGTTTCGAAATTCCAAGGTGGGGGACTGCCGTTTCCCCAGCCCCCCACTTTAAAACTATTATAACTTCGTACCGGAAGTGGTACAAACGAAATTTTTTGCGGTACATTCCGGCACAAACGTAGCACACACTATTGGCATAGGTTTCGTTTCGAAATTCCAAGGTTGGAGACTTCCGTTTCTCCAGACTCCCACTTTGAAACCCTTATAACTTCGTACCGGAAGTGGTACAAACGAAATTTTTTGCGGTACATTCCGGCACAAACGTAGCACACACTATTGGCATAGGTTTTGTTTCGAAATTCCAAGGTTGGAGGCTTCCGTTTCTCCAGACTCCCACTTTGAAACCCTTATAACTTCGTACCGGAATTAGTACAAACGAAAATTTTTGTCCGGCACAAACGTAGCACAAACGATTGGCATAGTTTTTGTTTCAAAATTCCAAATTTGGAGGCTGCCGTTTCTGCAGCCCCCCACTTTAAAACCTTATAACTTCATACCGGAAGTTGTACAAACGAAAATTTTTGTCCGGCACAAACGTAGCAGAAAAGATTGCCATAATTTTTGTTTCGAAATTCCAAGTTTGAAGGCTGCCCTTTCTCCAGCCCCCCCCACTTTACAACCCTTATAACTTCGTACCGGAAGTGGTACAAACGAAAATATTTGCGGTACATTCCGGCACAAACGTAGCACAAACGATTGGCATAGGTTTTGTTTTGAAATTTCTAGGTGGGGGCTGCCGTTTCCCCAGCCCCCCACTTTAAGATCCTTATAACTTCGTACCGGAAGTGGTACAAACGAAAATTTTTGCGGTACATTCAGGCACAAACCTAGCACAAACGATTGACATAAACTTTGCTTTGAAATTCCTAGGTGGGGGGGCTGCCGTTTCCCCAGCCCGCCACTTCAAAACCCTTACAATTTCGTACCGGAAGTGGTACAACGGAAAATTTTTGCGGTACATTCCGGCACAAACGTAGCACAAACGATTAGCATAGTTTTTGTTTCGAAATTCCAAGGTGGCAGGCTTCCGTTTCTGCAGCCCCTCCACTTCAAAACCCTTATAACTTCGTATCGGAAGTGGTACAAACGAAAATTTTTGCGGTACATTCCGGAACAAACGTAGTACAAACGATTGCCATAGGTTTTGTTTTGAAATTCCTAGGTGAGGGGCTGCCGTTTCCCCAGCCCCCCCACTTTAAAACCCTTATAACTTCGTACCGGAAGTGGTACAAACGAAAATTTTTGCGGTACATTCAGGCACAAACCTAGCACAAACGATTGACATAAACTTTGCTTTGAAATTCCTAGGTGGGGGGCTGCCGTTTCCCCAGCCCGCCACTTCAAAACCCTTACAATTTCGTACCGGAAGTGGTACAACCGAAAATTTTTGCGGTACATTCCGGCACAAACGTAGCACAAACGATTAGCATAGTTTTTGTTTCGAAATTCCAAGGTTGCAGGCTTCCGTTTCTGCAGCCCCTCCACTTCAAAACCCTTATAACTTCGTATCGGAAGTGGTACAAACGAAAATTTTTGCGGTACATTCCGACACAAACGTAGCACAAACGATTGGCATAGGTTTTGTTTTGAAATTTCTAGGTGGGGGCTGCCGTTTCCCCAGCCCCCCACTTTAAGATCCTTATAACTTCGTACCGGAAGTGGTACAAACGAAAATTTTTGCGGTACATTCAGGCACAAATCTAGCACAAACGATTGACATAAACTTTGCTTTGAAATTCCTAGGTTGGGGGGCTGCCGTTTCCCCAGCCCGCCACTTCAAAACCCTTACAATTTCGTACCGGAAGTGGTACAACCGAAAATTTTTGCGGTACATTCCGGCACAAACGTAGCACAAACGATTAGCATAGTTTTTGTTTCGAAATTCCAAAAGTTGCAGGCTTCCGTTTCTGCAGCCCCTCCACTTCAAAACCTTTATAACTTCGTATCGGAAGTGGTACAAACGAAAATTTTTGCGGTACATTTCGGAACAAACGTAGCACAAACGATTGCCATAGGTTATGTTTGGAAATTCCAAGTTTGGAGGCTGCCGTTTCTCCAGCCCCCCCAATTTAAAACCCTTATAACTTCGTACCGGAAGTGGTACAAACGAAAATTTTTGCGGTACATTCCGGCACAAACGTACAACAAACGATTGGCATAGTTTTTTTTCGAAATTCTAAGGTTGGAGGCTGCCGTTTCTCCAGTCCCCCACTTTAAAACCTTATAACTTCATACCGGAAGTTGTACAAACGAAAATTTTTGCGGTACATTCCGGCACAAACGTAGCACAAACGATTGGCATAGGCTTTGTTTTGCATTTTTAAGGTGGGGGGACTGCCGTTTCCCCAGCCCCCACTTCAAAACCCTTATAACTTCGTACCGGAAGTGGTACAAACGAAAATTTTTGCGGTACATTCCGGCACAAACGTAGCACAAACGATTAGCATAGGTTTTGTTTCGAAATTCCAAGTTTGGAGGCTGCCGCTTCTCCAGCCCCCCCACTTTAAAACCCTTATAACTTCGTACCGGAAGTGGTACAAATGAAAATTTTTGCGGTACATTCCGGCACAAACGATTGCCATATTTTCTGTTTCGAAATTCGAAGGTTGGAGGCTTCGGTTTCTCCAGCCCCCAACTTTGAAACCCTTATAACTTCGTACCGGAAGTGGTACAAACGAAATATTTTGCGGTACATTCCGGCACAAACGTAGCAGAAACGATTGGCATAGGTTTTGTATTGAAATTTCTAGGTGGGGGCTGCCGTTTCCCCAGCCCCCCACTTTAAGATCCTTATAACTTCGTACCGGAAGTGGTACAAACGAAAATTTTTGCGGTACATTCCGGCACAAACGTAGCACAAACGATTGGCGTAGGTTTCGTTTCGAAATTCCAAGGTGGGGGACTGCCGTTTCCCCAGCCCCCCACTTTAAAACTATTATAACTTCGTACCGGAAGTGGTACAAACGAAATTTTTTGCGGTACATTCCGGCACAAACGTAGCACACACTATTGGCATAGGTTTTGTTTCGAAATTCCAAGGTTGGAGACTTCCGTTTCTCCAGACTCCCACTTTGAAACCCTTATAACTTCGTACCGGAAGTGGTACAAACGAAATTTTTTGCGGTACATTCCGGCACAAACGTAGCACACACTATTGGCATAGGTTTTGTTTCGAAATTCCAAGGTTGGAGGCTTCCGTTTCTCCAGACTCCCACTTTGAAACCCTTATAACTTCGTACCGGAATTAGTACAAACGAAAATTTTTGTCCGGCACAAACGTAGCACAAACGATTGGCATAGTTTTTGTTTCAAAATTCCAAATTTGGAGGCTGCCGTTTCTGCAGCCCCCCACTTTAAAACCTTATAACTTCATACCGGAAGTTGTACAAACGAAAATTTTTGTCCGGCACAAACGTAGCAGAAAAGATTGCCATAATTTTTGTTTCGAAATTCCAAGTTTGAAGGCTGCCCTTTCTCCAGCCCCCCCCACTTTACAACCCTTATAACTTCGTACCGGAAGTGGTACAAACGAAAATATTTGCGGTACATTCCGGCACAAACGTAGCACAAACGATTGGCATAGGTTTTGTTTTGAAATTTCTAGGTGGGGGCTGCCGTTTCCCCAGCCCCCCACTTTAAGATCCTTATAACTTCGTACCGGAAGTGGTACAAACGAAAATTTTTGCGGTACATTCAGGCACAAACCTAGCACAAACGATTGACATAAACTTTGCTTTGAAATTCCTAGGTGGGGGGGCTGCCGTTTCCCCAGCCCGCCACTTCAAAACCCTTACAATTTCGTACCGGAAGTGGTACAACGGAAAATTTTTGCGGTACATTCCGGCACAAACGTAGCACAAACGATTAGCATAGTTTTTGTTTCGAAATTCCAAGGTGGCAGGCTTCCGTTTCTGCAGCCCCTCCACTTCAAAACCCTTATAACTTCGTATCGGAAGTGGTACAAACGAAAATTTTTGCGGTACATTCCGGAACAAACGTAGTACAAACGATTGCCATAGGTTTTGTTTTGAAATTCCTAGGTGAGGGGCTGCCGTTTCCCCAGCCCCCCCACTTTAAAACCCTTATAACTTCGTACCGGAAGTGGTACAAACGAAAATTTTTGCGGTACATTCAGGCACAAACCTAGCACAAACGATTGACATAAACTTTGCTTTGAAATTCCTAGGTGGGGGGCTGCCGTTTCCCCAGCCCGCCACTTCAAAACCCTTACAATTTCGTACCGGAAGTGGTACAACCGAAAATTTTTGCGGTACATTCCGGCACAAACGTAGCACAAACGATTAGCATAGTTTTTGTTTCGAAATTCCAAGGTTGCAGGCTTCCGTTTCTGCAGCCCCTCCACTTCAAAACCCTTATAACTTCGTATCGGAAGTGGTACAAACGAAAATTTTTGCGGTACATTCCGGAACAAACGTAGCACAAACGATTGGCATAGGTTTTGTTTTGAAATTCCTAGGTGGGGGACTGCCGTTTCCCTAGCCCCCCACTTCAAAACCCCTATAACTTCGTACCGGAAGTGGTACAGACAAAAATTTTGCGGTACATTCCGCCACAAACGTAGCACAAACGATTGCCGTAGGTTTTGTTTCGAAATTCCAAGTTTGGAGGCTGACGTTTTTCCAGCCCCCCACTTTAAAACCCTTTTAACTTCGTACCGGAAGTGTACAAACGAAAATTTTTGCGGTACATTCCGGCACAAACGTAGCACAAACGATTGCCATAGGTTTTGTTTCGAAATTCCAAGTTTGGAGGCTACCGTTTCTCTAGCCCCCCACTTTAAAACCCTTATAACTTCGTACCGGAAGTGGTACAAACGGAAATGTTTGCGGTACATTCCGGCACAAACGTAGCACAAACGATTGCCATAGGTTTTGTTTCGAAATTCCAAGTTTGGAGGCTGACGTTTTTCCAGCCCCCCACTTTAAAACCCTTTTAACTTCGTACCGGAAGTGTACAAACGAAAATTTTTGCGGTACATTCCGGCACAAACGTAGCACAAACGATTGCCATAGGTTTTGTTTCGAAATTCCAAGTTTGGAGGCTGCCGTTTCTCCAGCCCCCCCACTTTAAAACCCTTATAACTTTGTACCGGAAGTGGTACAAACGAAAATTTTTGCGGTACATTCCGGCACAAACGTAGCACAAACGATTGGCATAGGTTTTGTTTTGAAATTCCTAGGTGGGGGGCTGCCGTTTCCCCAGCCCCCCCCCCACTTTAAAACCCTTATAACTTCGTACCGGAAGTGGTACAAACGAAAATTTTTGCGGTACATTCCGGCACAAACGTAGCACAAACGATTGGCATAGGTTTTGTTTTGAAATTCCTAGGTGGGGGACTGCCGTTTCCCTAGCCCCCCACTTCAAAACCCCTATAACTTCGTACCGGAAGTGGTACAGACAAAAATTTTGCGGTACATTCCGCCACAAACGTAGCACAAACGATTGCCGTAGGTTTTGTTTCGAAATTCCAAGTTTGGAGGCTGCCGTTTCTCTAGCCCCCCACTTTAAAACCCTTATAACTTCGTACCGGAAGTGGTACAAACGGAAATGTTTGCGGTACATTCCGGCACAAACGTAGCACAAACGATTGCCATAGGTTTTGTTTCGAAATTCCAAGTTTGGAGGCTGACGTTTTTCCAGCCCCCCACTTTAAAACCCTTTTAACTTCGTACCGGAAGTGTACAAACGAAAATTTTTGCGGTACATTCCGGCACAAACGTAGCACAAACAATTGGCATAGCTTTTGTTTCGAAATTCCAAGTTTGGAGGCTGCCGTTTCTCCAGCCCCGCCCCCCACTTTAAAACCCTTATAACTTCGTACCGGAAGTGGTACAAACGAAAATTTTTGCGGTACATTCCGGCACAAACGTAGCACAAACGATTGGCATAGGTTTTGTTTTGAAATTCCTAGGTGGGGGGCTGCCGTTTCCCCAGCCCCCCACTTTAAAACCCGTATAACTTCGTACCGGAGGTGGTACAAACAAAAATTTTTGCGGTACATTCCGGCACAAACGTAGCACAAACGATTGGCATAGGTTTTTTTTTTTCGAAACTCCAAGGTGGGGGGCTGGCGAAATGCACAACCCATTCAGTTTTTGTACTAAGCAGAAAATTGTTGGCTTTTTTTAGAAAGACCATTTTATGTTTTTGTATTCAGATTTTCCGGCTACTTTTTGTGCTTTACAAATAGAGATCATTTTATGTGCCTTTTGTAACGAAGGAACAAATTTGAAGGAGGCTCATTTTAACTAATCCTGCTTCGAGTATATCAATGTGGCATTTTTGCGACTTTCATTTTCGAATACATACGGATTAAACCACTGTGGCAAAAAATACTAGTCTCTTCTTATGCTTATTTGGAGTAGACTTAAAAGGATCAACAATTAGAAACACACTAGTAGGGCGTCGATTCAGTAAAACCCGTTATGTTTTAGAAATCAAATTCTTTCTTCTACGGTCTTCAGCATGCATTTTAAACCAAGAGCAGCAAGATTAATATTTGTATTCCCCTGCTGGATAGAAATTCGATACTTGGAAATTGACCCAATAAGCATCTGTTAAGTTTATCCATATCCGTAAAATATTCTTTGGTGTGTAAAATTGGATCCACTCATCAGTATAGTAGTTAAAGATAATTGCTTCCCATCTCGTAATACCCTTTAAACGCTTGTCTGAACAATGAACAAAATCAATTAGATAGTTGTAAATTTTAATGGAAGAATTACCTGTATTACATCTAAGACAATCTACACCCACGGAATCATCGTTGTTACAAATAGTGTTAATAGGCGTGTCCTTCCATTCAAAAATTAAAATACCTGCAAAATCTTGTGTAATATTCTGTTTGTAGATGTTCTGAAATTTTTCTATTAGCACTTCCTAGTACTTTTTTAGTTATATCTCCCAAATACTTTTGCACAATTTGTTGTACACATCTTCCCCATTTAATTTAGCCTTAAATCTGAGAAATTAGATGGTATAAATGTGTTCGCAACATTATCGCAGAATGGTGGTGTAATTGTTATCGGGTAAGTTTTATCTTTACCTAATAACTCTCTCAGAGATCATTATTGCTGGTAGACTAGAAAATGTACACTACAATACACTTTTAAAACTCTTGTGCAATGTAACCTATTTAAAAAGTTTTAATGTTCTTGTAAAAACTACTCTCATTCGAAAAATAAACTGCACTATTACAGATTATTATTATATTATAAACACAGTGCAATACCGCTATTAATTGGAAATTCTTACACAATGTATCATTATTGTTATCGAAGTATAATGTAATACCACCTAAATTCTCTTAAGTCTACTCCAAATAAGCATAAGTAGAAAGTAGTATTTTTTGCCATAATGGATTATTCTGTATGTTTAGCTTTATTGTGAGAAAAACCATTTGTTATTCTTTGCCACCAAGTTTCCAAATACTGCGAGGTCTAACAGATAGGTATCAGGAGATACCGTAAGAAGTCCAGTTTTACCACATCGTGTAAAGAAACCAAGTAAATCTGCAATCTGGATACTTGGCCTGAACTCGCACTCATGATTCCAAAACTATAGTAGCTCATCCAAAGTGTCCTGTGTTCTCCCATAGCGAAAGAAGCAATAATAGCGACCATTAAACAAATATCTATCCATCAAATAATTGTCTACCACATCGTTATAGTGGGCACAACAAAACATGGCTGTATACCATTATCCAACCGAAAATATCTAACCTACAATACTATGCCTTGGTACAAAACTAAATATTCTATCCCAATTTATACCTTCATTTATTTGGATGTGTTTTCTCGGTGGTACAAATAGTACAAAATACTTAGTTTTTTACAATGGTACAAAACTAAATTCCTTCACTTTTCCCAGCTGGTACAAAAGAAAATATTCCATTCCTCACTCCTTTTTTTGCCCGGTACAAAACTAAATTCCTTCGTTTATTTGAGTAGTGCATTTCTCTACATTTGTTTAAACAGCACACGATAATATAATAAAATGGCATATCTTGTTCGTACATATTACACTCAAATTCATTTATTCTTCCCTTTGACCTCTAAAATAATAATAATAATGATTTAAAATTTAATTATCCATTTTTTCACACTCTCTCTTTATCTCTACTTAATTAAAAAAAACCTTCGTTTCTACTACTACAGTATTTACCCATATGGAACTGTATCAAAATTATCTATTCGTTTTCTTTTACTAGCTGTAACATCATAAATTCTAAGATATGGATAAATTTAACAGATGCTTATTGGGTCAATTTCCAAGTATCGAATTTCTATCCAGCAGGGGAATACAAATATTAATCTTGCTGCTCTTGGTTTAAAATGCATGCTGAAGACCGTAGAAGAAAGAATTTGATTTCTAAAACATAACGGGTTTTACTGAATCGACGCCCTACTAGTGTGTTTCTAATTCTTGATCCTTTTAAGTCTACTCCAAATAAGCATAAGAAGAGAGTAGTATTTTTTGGCACAGTGGTTTAATCCGTATGTATTCGAAAATGAAAGTCGCAAAAATGCCACATTGATCTACTCGAAGCAGGATTAGTTAAAATGAGCCTCCTTCAAATTTGTTCCTTCGTTACAAAAGGCACATAAAATGATCTCTATTTGTAGAGCGCAAAAAGTAGCCGGAAAATCTGAATACAAAAAGATAAAATGGTCTTTCTAAAAAAAAGCCAACAATTTTCTGCTTAGTACAAAAACTGAATGGGTTACACAGATTTATACCTTTGTATATTTGAGTACTACAAAATTAAATAAAATGGCCCTTCTCCGTTTTCTTCTGTAGAACATTCAATTTTATTCCTTCGTTTATTTTAGTAGTACAAAACTGAATAGGTCACCCAAATTTATTCCTCCTTCGGTTTCTCCTTTTTGTTGGTACATAAGAAAATAGTCAATCCAAATTTTATTCGTTCTTCACTGCTTTTTCTTATTTTGCTTGGTACAAAACTAAATATTCTACCCAAATTTATTCCTTCATTTATTTGATTAGTACAAAATGTTAGTTCTTTCCTTTTTCTTCTTGCTACAAAATTGAATAACCACTCAAATTTATCCCTTTGTTTGTTTAAATAGTACAACATGGTCTAGAAATTCTGAGCTAGTTAAAAATGGCATTTCTTCGCTTTTTTTGTGGTTATTACAAATTTATTCCTTTGTTTATTTGTGTAGCTTTTTTCTGTTTGGTAGAAATATTACAAGAAAGGCATAAAAATCTAAGCCTGTTATAAATGGTTCTCGTTGGAACAAAAGGAAATAGGAATGGCAAAAAAAGGTATAAAATGGTCCTTCGCTTTTTTCGAATGAGTACAAAAATAAAATAGACCACTCAAATTTATTCCCTCGATTATTTGAATTGCACCAAAAGGTATAAAATGAACCTTCTTCACTTTTTTCTGGTTCGTACAAAGCTAAATAGCTCACTCATATTTATGCCTTCGTTTATTAGACTAGTTTAAAATAATATAAAATTCGCAGCTAGTAAAAATGGTCTTTTTTTGCTTTTCTGGTTAATATAAATTTATTTCTTTGTTTGTTGAAATAATACAAAATGGTATAAAATACTCAGCTAGTTAAGATGATCCTGCTTCGGTTTTTTTCAAACTAAATAGCTCACTCAAATGCATTACTTCGTTTAATTGATTTTGTGTTGACACAAATTATAAGTCCTTTGTTTATTTGAATACTCCAAAATGGTACATTTTTTTTTGTTTTTCTCGGTGATATAAAACTAAATACTCCATTGTTTATTTGAGTAGTAAAATTCTGAGCCAGTTAAAATGCAATTTCTCATGGGTACACAATTGAATAGGTCACTTAAACTTATTCTTTCGTATATTTGATTAGTACAGATGTATATAAATTGTGAGCTTGTTAAAATGGTCTTTTTTCACTTCTTTCTGATTAATACAAAAATAGAACATTTCAGTAGTTCAAAAAGTTACATAAATTCTGAGCTAGTTAAAGTAGCTCTTCTTCTCTTTTCTAGTTGGTACAAAAGAAAATAATCCACCTAATCTTCACTTCTTTTTTTTCTGGTTGGTATTCCTTCGTTTATTGGAGTAGTACAAAATGGTATAAAAGTCTGAGTTAGTTAAAATGATCCTTCTTCGGTTTTATTTTATTTGATTAGTACAAAATGGCATTTCTCGTTGGTACAAAATTGAATAAGTCATTCAAATGTATCCTTTCGTTTGTTTAAATAGTTAAAATGGCATATCTTTGCTTTTCTTCTGATTGGTACAAAAATAAAATAGACCACTGAAATTGTTCCCTCTATTATTTGGGTAGTACAAAATTGTACAGAAATATTGAACTAGTTAAAACGGATCTTCTTCATTTTTTTCTGCTTCATACAAAGATAAATACTCCATCCAAATTTGAGTAAAATGGTTCATGTTCGCTTTCTCAAATTTAGCCCTTCGTTTTGCTTAAATAATACATAGCTAGTTAATACGGCATATCTTCGCTTTCTTTCTTGTTAATCCATTTGAATAGCCCAAAAAGGTATAGAAATTCTGCGCTAGTTAAAATTGTGCTCCTTTGATTTCTTTCTCATTAATACAAAAGTAAATAAGCCACTCAAATTTATTCCTTCTTCACTTTTTTTCTGCATTGTACAAAATTGAATAGATCACACAAATTTACTAAATGAGGAAACGTTATCTCAATATTTGACTTCGTTTACGAGATTGACTTTTAACCTTGATAGCCACTAATTTTGAGACATGTAGTACCTGATGACCTCTTGTTAAATGTGGAAACAGGACCTCAGTATATGGCTCCGTTTCCGAGTTATTAGGTTTTAGGTATTTTAATCTTTGACCTTGATGGTCATTATTTTGGAACTTGTACTAGTTGATGACCTCTTGCTAAATGTGGAAACAGCATCTCAGTATGTCGATCCATTTAAGAGTTATTTGGTTTTAAGTATTTTGACCTTTGACCTCGATGACCACTATTTCTGAAACTTGTAGTAGTTGATGACCAATTACTAAATGTGGAAACAGCACCTCAATATGTGGATCCATTTTCGAGTTATTAGGTTTTAAGTACTTTGACTTTTGACCTCGATGGTCATGATTTTTAACATGTACTAGTTGATGACCAATTACTAAATGTGGAAACAGCACTTCAATACGTTGCTTCGTTTCCGAGTTATTAGGTTTTAAGTACTTTGACCTTTGACCTCGATGGCCACTAATTTTGGGACATTTAGTAGTTGATGACCTCTTGCTAAATGTGAAAACACCACCTCAGTATGTGGATCCATTTTCGAGTTATTAGGTTTTAAGTATTTTGACCTTTGACCTCGATGACCATTATTTTTGGAACTTGTGGTAGTTGATGAACTATTACTAAATGTGGAAACACCATCTCAATACGTTGCTTTGTTTTCGAGTTATTAGGTTTTAAGTATTTTGACCTTTGACCTCGATGGTCATTATTTTGGAACATGTAGTACCTGATGACCAATTACTAGATGTGGAAATATCACTTCGATATTTGGCTCCGTTTTCGAGTTATTAGGTTTTAAGTATTTTGACCTTTGACCGCGATGGTCACTATTTTGGAACTTGTAGTAGTTGGTGGCCGATTACTAAATGTGGAAACAGCACCTCAATATGTGGCTCAGTTTTCGTGTTATTAGGTTTTAAGTGTCATACAAAGGGCGTATCCCACATAAACTATAAGACCCAGGTAAAAATAGGTATGATATTCGTAATCAGCATGTCCGAAAACCCCCATATACCGAGTTTCACCCAAATTGGTTAAAATTTTCATAGAAAGGGCGTATGCCACATAAACTATAGGACCCAGGTAAAAATAAGTATGATATTCGTACTCAGCATGGTCGAAAACCTCCATATGCCGAGTTTCATCCAAATCGGTTCAAAGAGCGTATCGAATCGCTATGTTACATAGGTATTCATTGTCTTAAAATAGGGATTGAAAAAAATCTTATGTAATTTCTGCTATGGTAAAATAGGGGTTGCAAAAGTAATTATAAAAGAGAACGAGTACACCCCTTAAAATGTACTCATAAAAGGGAATGAATTTTATGTATTCTCTGGTCTGCTGTGTGTTCGTAGTCTCAGTGTAATTTCTGCTATGTTCAATTAGAGTGGAGAAAACGAATACACACCCTGTGCTATGTCCGCTATGTTTCGTAGTCTTTGTTATGGTAAAATAAGGGTTGGAAAATAAGCCGTATTAGATCTGCTATGTAATCTGTGCTATGTTATAATAGGGGTTGGAAATATGCTCATAAAAGGGAATGAATACACCCCTAAAATGGAGGTTGTTGTGTTTATTATCTGCTCTGCTATGTGTTCGTAACTGCTATGTTACATACTCTCATGCTAAGGGGTTGAAAACGAATACACCTATGCTATGTATTCGTAGGGGTTGGAAAATATGCTCATAAAAGAGAACGAGTCCACCCCTAAAATGGAGGTTGTTGTGTGCTACGTAGTCTTATGCTCTGCTATGTGTTCATAGTCTCAGTGTAATTTCTGCTATGTTAAAATAGGGGTTGGAAAATAAGCTCATAAAAGGAAACGAGTACACCCTTGCTATGTTACGTAGTCTTATGTGCTCTTCTATGTGTTCGTAATCTTATGTGTTATTTCCTATGTTAAAATAGGGGTTGAAAAATATGCTCATAAAAGGGAACGAGTTCACCCTTAAAATGTGCTCATAAAAGAGAACGAGTTCACCCCTGAAAAAGTGTTCATAAAAGGGAACGAGTCTTATGTGTTATCTGCTCTGCTGTGTGTTACGTAGTCTGATGTTCGTAGGGGTTGAAAAATATGCTCATAAAAGGGAACGAGTTCACCCCTTAAAATGTGCTCATAAAAGAGAACGAATATACCCCCTAAAAAGTGCTCATAAAAGGGAATAAATTCACCCCTAAAATGGAGGTCGTAAAAGGCCGTAGGTTGACGGTGTACGGTGCTCAATTTCCCAGGGGCTCGTGAGTTGGCCTCTTATGTCCCAGATCGATCCATTTTCTACTACTGGCAAGTTATTAAATTTTGGTTTTGGACTTTGGTGTAAACGTAGATATCTGTCTCAAGCCAGGCAGCAGTTGCAATAATTTCAACATCTGTTACCCACTCACCAACAAATGGCATCTTCCAGTCTTTAAAACAATGGTCATTACCACTGTATGCAACTATAGATTCTCTAACATCTGGTATAGTCATGAAAGATGTTACTTGTGCTCTTAATTCACTGTGCTGCTCTTCGTCACCAACCAAGTAATAACTAATTGACCTAAACCAACAATTGCCGTCACCAGTAATGTACTTAATGTCTTTAGGAATAGTTAAGGTAGTTTTATATTTTCTCTCATTTCCACATTTGCGTATCACTTCAAGTCCGTGTAACTTCGCTTTCTTCCTTTGCCAGCTTTCATTCACAGGAAAGAAAAACATTTCTTTCTTATCTTCACTTACTATCACAATTTCTTCATTGTCTGTGTTTATATCATTTTCGGATCTCATGGCTTTTTTGTTTTCATTCTTTACTTTATCTAAATTATTTTCTTCCCGAAGAAATGGTTTCAAATTGGTTATCCGATGTTTAGTTTTCAGCATTTTATTTCCTGACATACACATCAAGGAGGACGTATTATTTGGATATATCTTGTGAATAGTGTAAGGTCCTTTCCATGGCATTGTACTCCAACCACCTTTTCTATCTTGTCTTCTTAAATTTCGTAAAAGAATTGTGTCGGCAATCTTGAAATTGTGGCTGATACAATGTCTGGTTCCGAAATCCTTCTTTTGTTTTTCCTGTGCTTTGCGTATATTTTCACTGGCTTTCTCTTGATATTGTTTTCTTATACTCATTATCTTTCCTACAAATTGTTTCAAGTTTTCTGTGTTATACAAATTTTTCTCTGTTGTTAAGTCTCGTGAATATTCATTTTCTTCGTCAAAGTTCTCTGTTGCAACATCTACCGGTAAAACAGGATTTTGACCAAACAATAAGTAAAATGGCGAATAGCCAGTAGAATTGTGTCGTTGTACTCTGTGCGCGAACATAACCACATGCAAAGCTTCTGGCCAATCATTTATTCTATCCTCTAATACCTTTAGTAGCCCTGTTTTAATCGTACGATTTTGGCGTTCTATTAATCCGTTTGCCTGTGGATGATAGGTTGAAGTTATTCGTTGTTCAGTCCCAGTTAATCTAAATGATTCCTCACTTACTGAGTTGACAAACTCCCTTCCTTGATCGTTAATTTGTATTTTGGGTCATCCAAACATACAAATTCACTCAAAAAAGAAATTTGCAATACTCACTGCAGTTCTATCACGAAGAGCTTTACCATGGCAGTACTTCGTGAAGTAATCAATTGCTATAACAACGTATTTATAGCCGTCTACTTCTGGTAGTTGAATCAAGTCTACACCAATCTGTTTTAGGGATTTGTTTGGTATAGGGATTGGATGAAATTCTGTAGTTACATTTATTTTACCTATATTCACTTTCAGACATGTTTCACAAGTACTAACAAATTTACGAATATCTGAAGTCATTGTTGGCCAAAAGTATCTACTAGCAATGATTTCTGCAGTAGCGTTCTTGCCTCTGTGAGAGGATAATGATTTTGACTGGATACTGCTGTCGCTACCCTTATGTACAAGCTCGATTACATTTTGCTGTTTCTCTGGTTCTATAATAACTTCTACAAAGCTGTTGAGATACTTGCCGTTTCGTATTCTGTGCCAAAGCTTGCCGTTACTTATTTTAAATGGCTTACATTGCCTTCGAAAATTTGCCTTCTCGTTTTTTGTCATTCTTATTGGTGGGTAACCTTTACCTTCTAGATAGTTTTTGACATCCATTAACTTCACTTTCATGTGAGTGTCTTCACGTTTTTTATCTTGGCAGTCTGAAATGTAAATAAAACCTCATTAGATTATAACTAAGCTTTGTAAATACTTCTGAAAAAGACATAATAGTTACAAGTACACATACGCACAATCATGTTAATTTTCAATCTAAATACGAAATATATTTTTTAATCAATCAAAATACTATTTTAATTAAAAGTATACATCATAAATACTTTTATAGAGTTCTCAGAAATATAGGCCTATCGGTAATTTATTCGTAAATTTTCTAGACGGGGTAATTGTACTGGCAATTTTTACAGGGAGAAGATGAACTGACTCCGTAAGTAATAGTGATTAGTTTTATGAATACACGTATTATATGTCTATCAATCAAATTTGGTACTTACAAGTATAATGAAATATATGTAAACATGTAAGTTGGTGAATTTTAAAATACTGATTGTGTTTTAAGTAACTGGAAACAATAAAAATAGAAACTTTTCATGTCAATGATGCTGGGTGCATGTAAGCAGCTCAATTGTCAGGACAATTTTCGTTTTTCTATTGTTTTCAATACAGTTTCGAAACACATCTTTTTTAATAATAAAACACCAGCAATGTCGCCAATTCACAGAGTTAATTTATAAAAACAACGATTTCCGTTGTCCGCTCTTAGAGGCCTCATCCGATTGGTTTCCGGTAAAAATGTACAACTCTTTTGCACTGCAATAAGCGCCGAGCTACTTTGCCAAACTAACCTAAAAACGACAAAACGTCGATACATATGTATTGTCATTTTACATTTAAAAAAAAAACATTAATACCTTTCGTTATATTTGGTAACATTGTGTGGATACTTATAAATTTAAATGATTGTTCTATTTTCAAAAAAAATCTGGATGAATAAGGCTTCATTTATGTATAAACATTATATGTGTTCCACTTGCGGTTTCAAAAATTATACGATCCCAACTCTGAGCTGCATTGTAAATGTAATACCCTTCACTATTCAGTACACGATAGATGTCTGTACGGGTCAGAATTTTTATAATGTGAGGCCCGACCCGAGTCCGAAATCTGTTTTAACATTTAGGTCCGAGCCCGCGTGATATTCAAATAATCCCGAATTACAAAAACTTTATAATTTACGCAAAATTGTACTTTTATTTACAGAAATTAGAAGTTTAATTTTGCTGTTGTGCTTTAAAAGTCCTCCAGAAAGAACAGTCCAAACGTCCAATAAATATCATTGTACAGTACATTTAAAAAGTTAGGCCCGAAAACGCCCGAGAAATATGGTTGTATATGTAAAACTTTTTGGTCCGAGTTCGGCCCGTGGGCCGGGTCGGACTCAAGCCTGCGGGCTCGGCTCCAGCCCGTGCAGACCTCTAGTACACGAGTGTCGGTTAGGTCGCGTCCCTCCAAGATTTTTGCTAAATCTATATAGGGAAACTAAGACAAAATAGGTATGACATATGTTTAATGAACGTTATCATCTATTCTTCAATTCGACATGTATGCTGCAGATATAGTGGCACGCAACTGAGCAAAAATATTTGGGTGTGGGAAGGGAAAATCTATTTTAGCGATCACGTATTTTAAGCATGTGAAATACACTCAATGAAAACTTCATTGTTTCTCTTCCGCATTATCCATCTTAGGGCAGTGCCCCTCCTCTTTTACGGAAAAGTATATCGTTTCTTCCTGTTAGGTAAATAAATAAATAAATAAATAAATAAATAAAAATATATTTGTGTTTTGTACGTTAAAGCGGTCTATTTAATACCATTAAAATACGTACTAAGTATTCGAAGTGATTTATTTCTGACAGCTTTCCATATATATATATATATATATATATATATATATATATATATATATATTGGGGAAAAGAAAACATTAATTTTATCTTATACATCAGACCAGTAGATACGAGGGCCATGTGGCGCCATCCTCATTATCTATAATGAATCAATATGATTACCACAGAGAAAATTAATGCTAGGCCCCCTAATTTCTTTACGTACTACCCGCAAACTTTTTTATGGTTCCACACACTCTTCTCGCTGTCTAATAATCTGTCCGACACCTCAAGAATTAGAAAGCTAACGGCGCCCCTGGATAATTGTCAGAGAATCTCACTGTTTATGTATTGGCTAGCATCGGGGACGGATCCAGGTCGGACTTCTGGGTGGGCGGTGGGTTGTAATGCTGCTACTTAGAGCTACTTTTAAGAGCTCCAAACTCTGTGGTGGGCTTTATTTATAACTATAAAATAAGAAAGTTTCCCCTTCTGGGGGCCGGTCGCCCCCCTGGATCCGCCACTGGCTAGCACCTACTATAATCAATCATTTACTAGCATAACAAAATGTGTTGATGTTGATGATAGCGTTTTTGACCATCTGCTGTGACTTTATCGTTTCTGTGACTTTTCACCTAAGCGTAATGTGAACACTGATCATCACGTGTTAACATTTCATTTTTACACATTAAATATTTGCTGATGTATTAATTTTTATCATGTACTACTTACTGCTATACCACAAATTAATTAAATAAACATTAGTACGAGCATGTTGCTTCTAGTATTTACTTACACAATTGCCATTAATTTTCCGAGTTTTATATTAGACTGTTTTTGTTCACGGTTTCTACCTCATTTTTATTTCTTTTCATACCGTACGTTCAAAATCGTATCAATGTTCATATGAAGGTTTTTTGCTTTAAATCACGTATACTGCCATTTCCCAAAGTATTGACACTCTAAAGAAACATCTTGTATATTGGGTGCTTTATATGGTTCAAAATAAGTAATTTCATATATTTTGTTCAGTGGCTTATAGAGCTGGTTCAAATGTCTGTAACTGACATAATACCACACACCAAGTTTTCACTCACATAGTTGCAAATTACCATATTTCGATGCTCTAGTGCTAGGAACAGTTGTTTCAAAACGTCCATTTAAAACAATGCATTCAATGACGAGGACATTCATTTTCATATACAGACCATTTGGGATAACTTTGGTACTTACAGAGATTATAGGAAAGCCGACGGTTGTTTCTTTCATAGATTAGAAGAAGGAGATATTTAATTACATAATTAATGCGTATTTTTATTTAGTAACAATTCGAAAACGTAGACTATTTCATCATGTTATTTTAATTAACTTCCTTCTAAGAATTTCTTATTCCTTATTGAAGTGCATACATTTATGACAACTCTTTTGACATTTTAGATTGAATGATCGTTCTGTCTTCTATTGGTAACACTATTTAACTATCAATTGTTTTAAGACATTTATAACTTTTTCTTCTTACTACCTAAGACAATACATGTATATCAGAAAGCCAGAATATCCAGAATAAGTATTTTCTATCATACAACTCTCCTGTTTGATGCAAGTGAATCAATCGTCATGATAGTAAAATGAGTTAACTATTGATCGGAATAACTTCAACATATCTAATAGCAACATGCTACCAAGCCATCCGATATCCTTAATTCCTGTTCATAGAGAGAAAGTGTGGTGAATTAAAATCATCGCAGTAACTTGATGCAAGTGCTCTATCAGGAAACCAATTAAACCAATATAACTGTATGATGATATTAAATATATATTTTCTAATTCTTTCTAATATTGACATGGAGCATCGTAGTGCGTTATGTTGCTAAAGGAAATTATATGCTGCATAAAATACCTTAAACATGGAAATCTTATATTATGTTTAAGTTAGAATTTCGAGCAAAATATCGATCCACTTGAAAGAAAGATTCAAGTTTGGATCTTGCACAGCATTTCTCAAAATAATGCATTTTATTTATCGGCTGCTTCCGGCACATATATTTTTATACCACTTTCGGTAAAGTAAGCAGCTGTAATTTATTCAAATATGTTCACGATACTTACATGATGGAAAGTAGCGTGATGTACGATATATGTGGCGAGTAGAAAACTTTAAGACTGTTTTTCTCCGTTTTCTTGGCCGTTGAGCTGTCTGAGATTGTAATATTTACTCTTTAAATGTGCACTACAACCTCGCAAAAAATGGCCCCGAAGTTCATTTACCAAAGTCTGCCTTCTCCTTGTAAGAACACAAGATGTTGACAATATTTTGCAATTTACATGATCAATCGTTAACTACTTTATATACTAATCAGGACAAACAATAATGTCCTGGGTTATCACTCAAAACATTATATCTATTTACTTCGTATCCTTACTGAAACTATTTTTAAATTATTTATCACGAAAAGTTTACCTTTTCTATTCTTTGCATTGTTTCCCTGCAGATCTTCGCCCTGCTCTTCTGGCTGAGTCTCAAATTTATCCTACACATTAAAGTAGAAAGAGACTATAATGTATTTATGAAAGAATTTTATTTCCCAATTATTTTAAATTTCAAGTACAGAATGAAACCCACACGAGATGTTCACGAACCTGATCTTAGAATCTCGAGTAACCTATATAAGCTATATAGATTACTGAACTTTCTAATTTTATTCTGCCTAACCTCTATTTCGGGGGTGGGTTCTGATAGAGGTTTTCAAAATTTGAAACCAGTTTTGGACTTCCTATTAAGAATATTTTAAGAATATATATTTGTTATCCTCATATCCCATGTTCAGGTTCGTGGATATTTCGTGTCAGTGACGTTAAAAGCGTGTTTTAGAGCTCCTATTTAAGAACACATGACTCCATATTCCAGTTATAAACGGACATTACAAAAACAACGATTTATAATATAACGATTTAAAATATGATCACTGTCCATACGACGCACATATAAATTACATACATTCGACGTTATTGTGAAATACACACCACATCGTAACGGGATCAAGTAACAAAGTCAGAATCTAATCCAGTAATAGAAAATATTCATCTATAACAATGCTTATTTAAAAGTACCTCCATTGGAGGTAGTATTTGACTTCCTAAAACCGGAACCACACTAAATCAAATAAATCCACATGAAAGTTTAAAGTATACCCTCATTCCATAAAATTTGAAAATGCTATGATTATCTTCATGACCTAATTAAGGATATGTAAACAGTCTTTTTAATAAGCAATATCTTAAAACTATTCTGCAAATCATGTTATAATTTAGTGTGATTGTAAAAACTAATATTAATAAAGTTTACGTATTTTATACAATATACAATTCCTAACGAAGAAACATAATATTGATCATAATTTGTATTCTTTTTCTTTTCGTAATTCAGAATTTTACATTTACAAAACACACGTAACAGCTTGGACTTTTGTAAACTATTTCTTTTATGGAATTGATCATACAAGATTATATTTAATTCCCCTTTGTGAAATTTGACACCCTACTTTTTCAGAAGACACCGAAAGATTCTGAAAATCACAGCCTTCCATATAAATGGTTCATTGTGCTTTACTTCATAAGATAAAAAAATTAACATAGTTCCGTTATATCAAGGAACAAAGATGAGAAATGGGCGTTAAATTGAGAACTGCTGGACAAATTCATAGTGATGATTCAAGATGTTGTTTGCATGAAAGATACTCTCGTAAGTCTACGGGAAACAGACCTTTGGGAAGACAAAGGAGAAGATGGGAAGATAACACAAGACTGGACCTTCGTGAAATTGATAATAACAATTCGATTTGATTGGTGCTGCGTAGGGCAACTCGTGGAAAATGTTGTTTCTGTGGAGATCAGCCTTTGGGATTCTAGAGTGTGTGCGTCAGTGAGATAGTCATTGATTGTGTGTTTGCTATCAATCCTATTAGCTAAGAATAGTACCGTAGTATTTTTTTAATGTAAAAGATGAAGCTTTCACGGATAAAGATATTTCGCAGAACGAAGATGGGAGTCAATCTGGCAGCATACAGTGAACTATTTTTTTCATAAATTTTCAGTGGACTTTTCAGAAAACTAAAAGTAACATTGAAACGAATAAATAAAACATCTAGAGATTTACAAAAGACTTGCCCCGTGAAATAAAATGAAAATTTAAACAACGTTGATCCTTCTTTGGTATTTCTAGGGTTAAACAAAATCAGTCTCTATCTCTCTGATAATATAAATTGCTTTATAGATACTAAACGCTGTCGTCCCGAATTTTTATTATTCCCTGAGGCATTATTTCATTCTAGTTTTTAAGGAGTTTGCTACACTTGCATATTTTGAACAAACTGGAGCTATTGTAGAGTTCACCAGTTCTCAACCAAGCAATCCTTACTCAATTGTTGGTTGTCTGACATTGAAGGATGTAAAAAAAGAATGCACTTTTGCTCGCGTTCATTCATGATTTTAGAACATTGGGTGAAAAGTTTAGAAATTAGGCACATACTTCCCTGAACAATTTAAATTTCTACTTAACATACAGTGATTATAAAATGAACTTAAGTCCCGTTGAAAGGATATGAGGATTTTGATACCTGTAAGAAATAGCTGAAATACACCACTTACACAAGATCTTTTATTACATTTATATTTTTTGATCATAATTCAGATTCATTCATGGGACGTAAAATTTAAGATTTCGTTTTCAATTCATAATACAGATTCAGAAAGGAAGATAATATAGTATGAAGATATTTAAATAGTAAAGAACTCAGTGGAAAATGATCACGTTACATGGCGGTTACACGTCAATTAGAACTTTCTAGGAGAGTCATGAATGAAACATCAGATATATACATTGGGAAGGGGAAACAAAAATCCAGTCCCGTATGAATTTCTTCCCAATAGAGAACGAAAAGAAAAGTTAACTTTACCGAATATATGACTGGTTTTCTTAGTATCCAATAGATCCAGAGCAGTAATGCTATCATCTATATATTAAACAAGTAATGATGACCCAGAAAATGAGAAAACTGAGATAGTTGATTTTTACAATACTACGAAAAGTGGCGTGGACGGCCTGGACCAAAAATATGCGAACTATTCTGCAAGTCGACGCAGAAGAAGACGGTTTTCTTAATACTCGTAGATGTTGCTTGTGATGTTAGCTCACGCCTGTTCAAAAAAAGAAGTAATGACAAGGTTTGACCACATGGTCGTACTAGCATGAAATCTTATTGGGCCTCACATGTAACGCAAACTGTCCACTAGATTCTTTATAAAGATCTAAGATTTTTTCATGTAGGAGGGTATTACAGAAAGAAAATGAGACTTAAACTCAAGAGGAAAATTTATTTCAGAAAAGGAATTCTTATGCCATCTTTCCCCATGTTAGAAGGGAACCTGAGTTTCTTTGATTTTTATATCACTTTCATATGAGATTTTGTTTATAGTTTTTAACTGTTGTGAAAGAAGTATACTACTGTTTCTGGTAGTTCGTTATTTTGATAAGCTTAGAACTTTAAAAAAATATACATATTAATAGTGAAAAGATTTTCGACAATAGCAAGAACAATTGTTGCGTTTTTTACAAGGTGTGGTTATTAATTTCCAGGACTGCTCTATTAACACCAGCACAGATGATGTGAAAAATGTGCACTTTTAATGTCTTTCGAAGTAATCCCCACCTGCCGTAATACATTTCTGTGCTCGGCTGTATACGTTGTTAATACAACTTTTAAAATCCTCTTTCGGAAGGCTCTTCAATGTCGACATCACGTGCTTCTGGACGTCTTCAACATCCACAAACCGTGTTCATTTCATCACATTTTTGAATTGCGGGAACAAAAAGTCTGCAGGGGCCAAGTCAGGAGAGTATGGCGGATGATGCAGCTCACGATCTTATGCTTGACTAAAAACCGCTTCGCTGGCAACGCGATGTGGGAGTGGGCGTTGTCGTGCAACAGAAACCAACTGCCATTCTGCCGAAAACGTGGACGTATATCTGCGAATTCTTTGTCGGAGTCGGCAAGAATTTCTGCGTAATACTGTTCTGTAACAGCCCTACTAGGTTGAACAAATTAATGATGAATAAGTCCTTCACTATCGAAGAAAGCGATTAACATGACTTTGACCCTTGATTTTTGAAATCGAAACTTTTTCTGTTTAGGAGAACTGGGAGACCGCCATTCTGAGGTCTGTCTCTTGGTTTCAGAGTCGTATTGGTAGCACCAAGATTCATCACCCGTTACTATCGAATACAGGAAAGCAGGGTCAGCGTCAACGTTGTCGATGAGTTCAGCACACGCGTCCATTCTGAGTTGCTTTTGTTCGTCTGATAACACTGGTCGACATTGGTTTTGATGTCTGGAAACTAATTGCTATTTTGAACAACTATTTTGATACTAATCTTAAAACTATGTTTCTTTTGTTCCCATCACCCACAGTTTTCTATTTTTACCCGGTAGATGGCAGGGCGCATAATATTACAATAATGGATAATGTAGACATTCAAAGTTTTGTTGTAAATTCTTAAAAGTAACCGAAAGAAATACGTAATTTTTTGCTGTTATAGCTAGTCTCATTAACTGATGTAATAAAGTGCAATTTTTTCATGTATCATATTACTTAATGTAAGAGATCACGGTAAGTGTCACGTAAACACTTTATTTATACACAGCTCTAGGATACGCTGTTTTGATCAAGTTTCTCTGCGGTTTGTTGCTTTGATACAGTGAAACAATGTCATCTAGAAAGTGTGTGAACTCTCCAGACATTTTTTGGTTACATTTGTGGATGTTATGTAGTGAAGAGACAAAAGACAACGTGTAACAAAATTTGTGAAGGATGCATACAATGCATATTTTGGAATGAAATTAGGTGACCAGGACAAAAAGTGAGCCCCACATACAGTTTGCAAGACTTGTGTAGAGGCTTTGCAATTGTGGACATGTGGCAAGAAGAAAGCCCTGGCGTTTGGAATCCCAATGGTATGGCGTGAACCAAAAAATCATGTTGAAGACTGCTATTTCTGTGCTGTTAACGTTAGTGGTTTTAGTACTAAGAACAAAAGTAAGGTGAACTATCCAAACAATATACAATCAGCTATCAGACCTGTAGCTCATGGGCCAGATATACATGTACCATGTGTACCTACTATTGTCAAAAGTTGTTCTAGTGACAGTGAAGTTGAGGTAGAATTAGAACAGCGTGATGATGATGCATTGTATCCCAGTACGAGTACTAGCACTCCAAAGCCGCTTACACAACATGAACTTAATGATCTTGTGAGAGATTTAAATTTACTAAAAGAGAGTGCCCAACTTCTTGGTTCCCGGTTGAAGAAAAATTGTCTCTTGTCTCCTGAAACACATTTTTCATGGTACAGGCACCGAAAGAAAGAACATCTACCATACTTCACTGAAGAAGAAAATTTAGTGTATTGCAGCAACATAAGAAAAGTGATAAAATTCTATGGTATTGCATACAATGCAACAGAATGGAGATTCTTTATTGATGCATCGAAGGCCAGCTTGAAAGGTGTTTGGTTGAGCAACGGTAATGTATTACCATCGATTCCCATTCCATATTCTGTGTTCTTGAAGGAAACGTATGAAACGTTGAGACTTATGCTCGTAAAAGTGAAATATAAAGAACATGGTTGGTCAGTATGTGGCGATTTTAAAGTGATAGTATTGTTGTTAGGTCTCCAATCCGGGAACACAAAATTTCCCTGCTTTTTGTGTGAATGGGACAGTCGGGACAGGGAGAATCATTGGAAAGTGAAAATGTGGCCACGTAGAAAGTCTCTTTCTCCAGGAAAGAAGAATGTGACACAACAGCAATTGATGCCATCGTCTAAAATACTACTCCTTCCATTGCACATTAAGTTAGGAATCATGAAACAGTTCGTTAATGCATTAAACACGGATGGGGAATGTTTTAAATACATTGCAAGTAAATTTCCAGCAATCAGTGATGGGAAACTGAAAGAAGGCATTTTTGTTGGCCCTCAAATAAGAAAGTTGATGCTTGACCGTGATTTTGAGCAAATAATGACAGAAACTGAAAGGGAGGCCTGGGTTAGTTTCAAACTGGTAGTTGCCCATTTTCTGGGAAATGAAAACATAAGATCTATGAACATTACGTGAAAAACCTTTTGGAAAATTTATGTAAACTTGGAACATAAATAAACCTAAAGTTACATTTCCTGAACTCCCATCTTGATTTCTTTCCACGTAATCTAGGAGACTACAGTGAGGAGCATGGGGAGAGATTTCATAAAGACATAGCAGAGATGGAAAGGAGATACCAGGGGAGATGGAACGTTAACATGATGGCAGATTATTGCTGGATGTTGAAAAGGGATGTTCCCGTGTCGAGCGTCAGCGATGTCAGGAAATCGAAGCGAATGAAGTTTGATGCTAAGTGACGTAATGTATTTGTGATTTTGTATGTAGGTGTAAATGAAAATGTACATTAACATTAACATTAATTTTACAATCTTGTGGCATGTCGCATACATTTAAGAACTGTACAAAAATTGTGAGAAATGCCTGAACTTAATATGTAATACGTTTCGTTAAGTCCCTTATAGGCTTAGAAATAAAACAATACACCTGCTGATGCTAATATGTTTTAACGATTTGTGAAAAAATGTGATGTGATAGAGAGAAACTGATTTTATTTTTGAAATCAGTATTAAAAATCCATTCGAAGTTACATATTCATTTTAAAACGTCGCTCAACTTTTGAAAATATGTCGACCAGTGTAATCAAAGCGGAACAAATCTGAAACACACCTTGCGTTTTGCTAGGTCTTGCGTCAGAATTTGGCGAACCATTTATTTGTCGATGTTCAGTTTACTGGCCAGTATTCGAATAGTCAGTCGTCGATCCAATGCTACAAGCTCGCGAACTTTGTCAATTGTTTCAGGCGTACGCACGGGAATCGGCCTACCGGTATGCGTCATAATCAACATTGTCGCGCCCGTCCCGAAAACGTCCATACCATTCAAATGTGCGGAAACGGGATAATGCTTCTTCACCATATACTTGCTTCAACATTTCACGTGTTTCTGTCGCACTTTTGCCCAGTTTAAAGCAGAATTTGATGGTCACCCTTTGCTCCATTTCTGCACTCCCACAACACCACTTTACCACTTCGACAACAACACTGCACGAGATACGTTTCCACGTGTCTTTCCCAGCCAAGCTTTTGTTTCCAACCGGTGCGCGCTTCGGGGAGCACGTGCAGATGTACTACCTTCCGGATAGCAGCAGCGCCTCTCCCGGGCGAGTGATAGTTTTCGTGTTGTGACGTCAGTACTGGATATTAATAGTTACACCTTGTATTTTCGGATGGTTTTACGCACTTTTATTGTTTTTTTTTTAATTGTTGAAATTTCCAACTACACTATTTTTGCAATCATGACATGCACTTAGCAATGTATTAAAAGTTCTTTGTGACAACAAAACTTTGGAAATATGAGTATATATAAAAAATGCGGTCTTACAGACTTTTCCATAGTAGTTACGTAACTATGGTCATCCATATTATTAAGAGTTAAGAAAAAGAGAAAGTGAATAAAGACATATCGGAAATTAGTTTCTTAAACATATCTTAAATTTTTGTTTGAATCAACTATACCCACAGATGTATATTTTCTGACTTGCAATGATTGTGGCTGGAACCATTTTAAGAGGCGAAATAATTAAATATTTCGAAGTACGCATGAAAGTAACATTAAACTCTTAAATGAATACATTGAATACTCATTCACTCACTAACTCTATTGATGAAGTAGCCCGAAGATTCTTCGCCTCAGAAACTTCCCCATCTGATGCTATTCCGAGCAGAGCTCTAATGCTAATCCATTCAGAATACATATTACCTATTTCACAATGATCCTGCTTTATATTATCTTTAATAAAGTGTACTTAATCTGACGAGACGAACTTTCATATTACAAACAAATTCATATCAGTTACAGTTTAAACTACATACGCGTATATCAGAGTCTTCTTAGCACATACTTCTCGTGTAATAAAAGTTGTTGTACAGAAAACATATATCAAAGTTAAGAACTGAAAATTTTTCAACTAAAACTTTTCTTAACACAAGAATTAGCATTCAAATATTTAAAATTATTTTCTTTCTCTCTCTCAGACACAATCACAACTACCAACACATTTATAAGAAGAAGAATGAGGAGAAAAATAATTCATAGAAGAAATACCGCAAACTAAGTCAAAAGGTAAAATTAGTGCAATAATAAGTGGTTTAAAACGGCAGTTGTAAGCACTCATTGAAAAGGATGGAAAACAATGAAAAGGTAAATGGTGCAGGACGCACACTACAGGGAACACTCAGCTCAAAAAGACTTAGAAACACTGGTCTATAGGAAAGGGGGGCAAGAGTACGCAAATTTCAATTAAACTTGTATATTTTGGTAAAAAATAGTTACAACGGAAAACTTTTACATGGAACACAAAACTTGAACTCTCCTTTACGAAATGTGAACTCAACTTTTATATACCTCTGTCCTTAGAGGAACTATAATTCGTAAAATAAAATCATTCAAATTCGTACTCTTGCCCCTATATGTGGGGCAAGAGTACGAAATCAAAGGGGCAAGAGTACGCAACCAAAAGAACATTAACAATTATCACAGATGAAGGTGCCTACTCCTTCATATGATGTGCATTGTTCATGCCACCATTCATGGCATCTTGCGCACTTGATCCAGTCTTCTATTGGTGGATCACAGTAGATTATATTGCATAATGGACACTCGTACACTACCTCCTCACTGTCCTGAGGAGTTGTAGCTACAACTTCGGTTGTAGCTTTCTTGGTGCAAAATGATGTTTGCCTTTGTTCTTTGGAGGGCGCCTTTTCGGAAGTAAGTTCTGCTTGAAAGGAGAGGATGTCAGAATCTCTGATTGACCTCAAGAAGATCAAGATTTTTTGCTTGAGTAGGAGGAGAACTGACAACCACCAAAGGAGTGCATGATGTGGACGATCCACATGGGCCCCTGCTTACCTCCAGTGAAGATCCAGCGTTTCTGGTTGAAGGTTAGGTAACGGACGAATGAAAACGAGCAACCGGCAGAAGAGTGTTTGAAGTGGACAGTCCGCATGAGCTCTTGCTTGCTTCTAGTGAGGATCTAGCGTCACTGGTTGAAGATTTGGTAACAGATGAATGAAAACGAGCAACCGGTAGAGAGTGTTTGAAGTGGAAAGTCCGCATGAGCTCTTGCTTGCTTCTAGTGAGGATCTAGCGTTACTGTTTAAAGGTTTGGTAACAGATGGAGGAGGACGAGCAACAGGCAAAGGAGTCTTTAATCTAGATGCGCCGCATGAGCCCCTTTTACTTCCAGTGAATCAACCGATGAACGATTTTGGACTCTAGTCAGGTCTGATGCTTGATTTGTTGCTTCAGAAATGCTTTCGTCTTCAGACCTGGCTTCTACATTTAAGTCTACCACATCCACAATAGAAGGAAGAAAATCTTCTTCAGTGGCCACATCTGGATTCAGTGGGACAACTCCAGATTCTTGAAGGCTGGATACCAATGCTTGCAGCTTTGTAGTAAGACTCAGTAAACAAACTCGCAACTTGGAATTAGGCGGGATGAATGATTCCTCATCCATTTATCACACACTGTTGAATACCAGGATTTCAGCGAGTCAAAAAAGGGGCGATCTAGTGATTTCAAATTATGGCTGAGATTTGATGGTAAACTCAACATCACTATCCCATTTTGCCTGCAGAAATCAATCACTTCGATTAAAATGTGAGAGGTCTGATTGTCAACAAGTAGCAATACCTTTTTCGTAACCGAATTTGATCGCACATGTTGGTGTAAATAATATAACCATTCTACGAAAAGTTGTGAGTTGAACCAGAATTAGATATTCCCACAGACCCCGGCGACAAGCCATCGAATAATTCTTGTTTCATTTGTTTTCTGGGAAATATCTGGGGAATAAAGGAACCAGATGCACTCACCAGGAAACAGCTGTTATGTTAACTCCAAAATCACTAGATACACTTTTATTCACAACTGATTTTTAGTCGACTTTTGGAACTTTATGTGGAACCGTATTTATGCCGGTTTCGTACATGTTGTAGATATGGCGTGGAGGAAAGCCGTTTTGTCTTACAAGATTTTTTAGACAATTTAAAAAGCGTTCAATTTGTGGCTTGCTAAAACCATGAGCTTTCCCCAGACCAGTCTTTGAAGGCTGTCGGAAAGCAATTGTTAAATGTCTACGACGGAAAAACTCTGTCCAATCTCTTCCTGCCATTCGATTCACATGGCTAAAGGATATGGGGCAACTAGTTACGTTCAGCAAAATTGTATGCCATTCTTCTTAGATCTTTTAAAGTTAAGTCATAGAAGAATTGATCCAGTAATGTGATATATTCCACTAATTCATTCTCCATTTCTTCGGTAAATAGGCCTACTGACTTTATTGTGTCTAAAGACGTTGCAAATTCTCATTTAAAAGAAGAAAAGAAAAATTCTTAATTCTCCTTATATCAGTAATTCGAATGCATAGGATACAAAAAAATCAGATAATATTTAGACCCTTTATAAAAATATATTTCCAAATTCAGCTTATTCCATCAGTTACAGAATGCTTGTCATCTACGAGGGTAACTTAAAAACTTCTCGACCTATCCTTGTTGAAGCTACATATTGTCAAATGTTAGGTTAGGTTAGCTTTATATATCTTTATAGGATCCCATACCAATCATTGGACTGATACCGCCTTATGCAGAGTCCTTTTAACGTATGATTACTAAAGGACTGACTACTACAGGAAACATAGGGTAGTCGAACTTTTTAGTATGACACTAATCACGCGTTAGAACGACTCTGCATAAGGCCCATTGAAATTTATTACTGAAGACTACTAACATTTAAGATAAAAGAGGACAAAGCGTAGTATTTCTGAAATCTGAATAAAAATAAACAAGCGTAACGTTATCCAATAACTGCAGATTTAACTATCTCACACATTTATCTGTTTCGAAAACTCAAACACCATCTTAGATACTGTTATGTAAGGAGTGGTATTTAGAATAAAAATTGATCCCTCGTACATACGAAAATATCAGGATTCTTCAGAATTTTTAACGTTAGAGGCTACATGTGGGAACCAGTACTCGTAAAGTTTGCCGTCACTCTCTATTACAACGGAATCTACATTCTTTTTTGATTGTTAGATCTAAATCAAATTGGATTCTTTTTCATAGAACAGAAGGGGCAAGAGTACGCACGCGTACCCTTGCCCCGTAGGTCTCTGCGTACCCTTGCCCCCTCACTACACAATTGACTTTCCCGTGATGTTGTACAGCCAACTGTTGGAAGAAAGTCAATTTACTCCATCCTGTCAAACAATGGATATGTTAGAAACTAACGCTTTATAGTACTTTGAAATGGTTATAAAATTGTATAAGTTATTCATTAACTACTTATGTCCCAATATTATATCAAACTATTAGAAAAACATAAATAATTAGCTAGATAGCTTGTAGTTTGCCGCAGCACACTCAAACTTGTTTACGTTCTAGACGCCATTAACATCAAACTCCACGTAACGCATTATTGCCATACGCGAATATATTCACCTGATTTTAGAGAATCGTATCCTTGCCCCCCACGTACTCTTGCCCCCCTCTACTCTACTGTAATATGAAGAGTTGGACTGAATCGGTGGATCATTGGGTCAAGATTTGTGAGTTGGTCTCGGGCCAACAAGACGTGACCGACTGCGACCCAACACCCATCGTGACCTCCTAGGACCCCCGAGCCACTCTGGAGAGTGCATTGGACTGTATCTTCTAAATACTGGTGAATTTGTCTACGGTTTACAATCAAAGCCTACATTTTTCTTCCTTTTTCATTCGTTTCTATTTACTTACCTGAGTTGAGTAATTTATATCTAAGTGAAAAACGAACATAAGGAACTTTTGGATATTGATATATTTATTTGTAATAATAGCAATAGAATTTACTACTTGGCTTTCAAGATACAGCCTGTGAGATTTTATAGGAGCTAACTACTGGAAAAAATATTTTTTGAATCACCTATGAATTAGGGTCCATTACATAAGAAAATGAATGTATTAATGTGCATGATGATCACGGCACATGGCAAAACTAAATGAAATTACTCTTGGTATATAGTTAGTTCCCAATCCCAGCTGGAATGTTATCATATCGCTTTCATTGTAATACATATACTAAGGGAGAGTGGGGGTCAGAACTTTTGCCAGAAGTTGAGTATCTCACAAGCCGTTCAACTTAGGGAGCTGAAATTCAGTATATTAACTTTTTATTGAAAATAAACAGAACATGTCCTAGCATTTTTTTTAAATTCTCTTTTATGGGGGAATACTTTCTATATATGAGAAATTGGTAGTGGGTTGATCTGTAAAAATAATCGGAAACGATCGATATTAGTTGAGAAACAAATTGAGAAACAGTTATTAATTGAGAGACAAAAATTACAGTGCTTCGCATTATGTATCCACTGATTTCTATTATAATAATTACTGAAGCTTATGTTTATTAGGCGCATATGGAGCGCTCATAATACAAGGTAATCAAGCACATAAAGTTGTGAGAAAAAACATAAAATTTGTACTGTAAGATTAATTAGATGGCAATTTTAAGTTTATACGGTACGTTTAATTATATGAAAAATTTTACACCTTTTTTTCCTTTACATTGGTCTACTATACTCTATTTTGCTTCTTTCAAATTTCATCCTATTTTCCACTGAAAAGTATCTGTAATTCAACAATGAAATAATTAAATTGAAATTCATGGGGTAATATGGCCCATGACAAACACTTTATCATTTTAGTATATTGTAAAGCTCAGACAAACTGGTACTGTAACAGGGCGGTGTTTGAGCGATTGACGGTAAAAATCCAAACTTAGATTAGTGGTAATTTCAAAGCCTTGTTTTATTAAAAGTGTAAACTCTTTAGGTAGTGGAGAGGAGGGCGTGGATCATGGATCGGAGTTGAAGACGATGGGTTTTGGTGGATTGGAGTGTCACAATGGGTCACAGTGGCTCATGGTAGGTGGTGGGTTAGAGTGGGTCACGGTGAGTCGTGGATCAAGTTTTCATTGACCCACAACATCTCTGGTGATATGGTTTATTTAGGAAACGAAGATAACTTTGGAAGAGACTGAGGGCATAGAGCGGATGTTAAGATGAAGACAGAAAAACATGCAGTTTACAAACACATACAAAACACTGAGCATCAAATTTCATGAAAAATGTCAGAAGCATTGGAGCAAGGACGAAGAACAATAATTCGAAAATGGAAGGAGGCGAAAAGGATAAAAAAAAAACGGGAGCACATCAATAAATTTAAATAGTTTATTAACATACAGATAGTAATGGAATATTAACGAAAGAAGAGAGAAAGCAGACAGAGAATGAGCTATCATAGAACTTCAAAGCGTTTGAAATTTTTGCTATTATGATAACCAGTAGCGTATTTACGATTTTGTTTCGGGGGGGGGGGGTGCTTTGCTAACTTTAGTCCTGGAAATGTGTAAATTTTGCAAGATATGTCAGTTACTTCAATATAGTAAAAAAAAAATTCGGGGGGAGGGCTCAAGTCCGGAAGGCCCCCTTAAATACGCCATTGATGATAACCGATTTATATATTGTTACTGCTGCTACTGTGTGCGTGTGTGTGTCAGATAGAGAGAGGGAACAGAAAAAGAGGTTAGGAGACAGGGAGAGAGAGAGAGAGAGAGAGAGAGAGAGAGAGAGGGAGAAGGGATAATTTAAATCTTTGAATTCTTATTTTTATGCTAATAAAATATTAGTTTAAAAGTTTTTAACAAATTAAAACCGTTATTGACAATCAGTTTTCTGTATACCAACCTCTATTACAAAACGAGAAATACGAGATTTGTCTAAAAGAGTCTGATATATTTGATTTTAATATATTTTTTGTCTTGTCAGAATACATTTTATTAAAATTTGTTAAGGTGGATACAAGACTAAGATGTTATAATCAATATTACATTCCTATCTTCTTCTTGGTGTTCTTCCGTTTCCTTCCACTTCCTCATTGCACTGATTCTTTCATCATCACTCATATACAATTTCATCCATCTCCTTTATTCCCCGAGGCGCAATCGTGGGGCGTTAAACTAAAAATTTCATTATATTACATGTCTTGATTTTATCTTATTATATTAATTGACTCATTATATGCATGATTAAATCTACATTGGTAGTTTTCTAAATTCACCCGTTTGTTTGCCTTTAATAGCCACATATATTTTCCTAAAAAACTTGTTCTTCAAACCCTTAATATCTGCTCTGCTCTATGCATCAGAGGCCAACTTTCAAATTCGTACAAAACTTACAAATATGTTCAGTTAGTCAGAAAATCAGAATTTTAACTTTTTGTTATAGACGATGTTATGATTAGTAACTGACTCAAAACTACAATTTTTTGTTAGTAAACCCCTATCCTGCTGCTATTAATAGTAACAATTATGATTAATAATAAACCTAAAAGTTTCTATTAAATCAGATAGAAAGAAAATTTTGTTCTCAAAATTTCAATGATAAAAATCAGAGTCCCATTTATAAACATAAGTGATGCTACTTAATTTATCCCGAATTAAACAATGATGATTAAATAAATTGTATATAAACTTACCTCGATACGAAGTTCTTATTCAGTGTTACAGGTACTTGATTCCCAGGGTCGCCACATCGTAGATATAAATCACACAAAAAAGGGACCATACGCTTAATAGTAGTCCGAAGTCCTCAGAAGCAAATCTCAAACTATTTCTTAAAATCACTATATGTATTACAAGTCTTCCCGATTACTTTGTACAAGCCATATCACTGTTTCCACGTTGCAAATAAAAATAACAATGAAATGAAATGTTTGAAAACGTTTTAACATTGACTAATGAATGCTCCGATAGCCGATATCAAAGAGAATGGTTGGAGCAATATGCATAAACAACACACGGTCACTACTATGTCTTATCAGCGATACAACTTCAATACCAATTGATCCAAAAGAAAAGTACTGCTTGCTTTGTTAATTCGTACACTGACTATACGGGCAAGAAACAGATGGATCAAATTCCAAACGAGGACACAAAAACCAGCTACTTGTGGTATGACAATGTATTATTTTAAAATGTATACTTAGGTATATGTATACAAGCATGTGTCTATATTAAAATTTATATATAACCATATATATTCTACTTAAGACTATTAAATATAATGTCTTAAAAATCACAAGTAAATCGAGTGCGCATTTTACTGATAGGCAACAATACTTCCGACTAACAATGAAGCGAATCAGAAAAAACACATTGATATCTGGCACTTATTGTACTACTGGGTTAAAAAGTAACTTTTCGATCAAGATAAACATAAGAACGCAAACATAAATATATGAGAAACTTGTCAAACATTTTTCAAATATTATAAAAATATTTGCCTCAAGATTTTTCCAATTAGCGTGTTTGCACAACATATTTCTTAAATTCGCAGCACTCCTACAAATACTTCAAAGAACATGCTTCTTCAATTGAAGATGAATCTTCTTTCAGGAAAAAAAATGTAGTTCTATCTCTTATATGCTTTAAATGTATACTAGGTCGTATGTCACAGCCTGCATACTGGCTGCTCGCGCCGTGTGAACTTTGTGGTGCACAAACGCCGTGATCGTGGATTTTCTCGGGGTTCTCCCGTTTCCTCCCACTTTCTTTATTCCACCATTTCACTCATCTCTCATCATCACCGTCTCCTTTAGCCTAACCGATATAACCGTGGGACGTAAAACTTAAAAAGATTTCTGCACACTGGCTGCGTTAAAAAAATGGTTATATAAGGTGTTCATTTATTATTTAGCCAAAATCCACTGGTGAAATACTCACATCTAAACAATTAAAAAATTCCATATGAACATAGGGCGGAAAGCGCTTTGATTCAAAGTTACGAGATGCCGAAATCGTGAAAATTGTAAGTTTGAGGCTGCCTAGCTCGAAAACTTTGAGATATATCAAATGTGGTTAAAGAAATATTAGCGGATCTAACACACTCTCTATTTTTATATCTATGTTTCAGAGTTGAGTTGTACCGGCGCACATGATTTTAGAGAGAGAGGTGGAACAGCGAAATCTGTACTACAGATCCTTCTATAAAATCCGTTTCGTCGATACATCCCAACTGTGAAACATGGTTATTTAGATAGACAATGTACTAATTCATTTAACATTTCTTTAACCGCATTTGATATTTTCGAGCTAGGCAGCCTCAAAGTTACAATTTTCTCTACGGTGATCGGCCAAGGAATGGAACAGGTGATAATCGGACGATGCAAGTCCGGGGAGTATGGCGGATCCAAGGCATAGAATGGTGTCCCGGGTCATCCTAGCCACATGGGGTATAGGTTTGTCCTGTAACAGAAGGACTCCTTTGCGATTCAGAAGTGTTGGCTGCGTAGTTGAGAGCTTTTCTTGAACACGGCTCAACTACTGACAGTACACAGTTAAATTAATACTCTGACCGGCTGGTAACCGTTTCTGATGCACGATGCCACGAAGAGTCCACCAAACACACAGGAGGATCTTATTCTGGTGCAGTGCTTATTTCGACTGTTTTGAAACCGGTTCATGGGATACTAACAAATGCCGACAGCGCCGTGAAGGTTCGTACTGAATCCACTTCTCATAATATGTCCAGAAATGGCTCCTTTCTCAGACGAGACAGCAAAAAAATACAGGTGTCTGCTTGCGTTGTCTTCTGGCCCGGAGTTAAATCATGTGGAACCCATAGAACCAACTTGTAGTTTTGCCTAAGTTGATGGAGGGTGCTGCCGAATGGTTTCTCCTCTCATACTGAATTATAGTCCTATTTCCTCACATGTCTGGCCACTGTTCGCCACAATTGTTGTCTGAAGATCTTCATTTTGTACATATGGTGGTTTTCCGGCACGTAGTGCGTCTTCGACTGTTTCGTCACCGTCCACAAACTTGTAAAGGCACCGCTGCACTTTCCGTGTAGTCACGACACTCTCACCAACAGTCTGTCATATCTTCCGCCCCGGTGCAGCGGCGTTTGACTCCAGTTTGAACACTACAACATCCATGCCTTTATGACGATCTGTGGAGGTCCCATGTTCACTCTGTTCTTACGCAAGTTCACGGTGTAACTGAACTGCCATAAGCAGGTAGTATGTTGGATATACCCACACCAACAACTGAACTTCGCCTTATCTCCACTCATATTCAACTCACGGTGTGAGGGCCAATTGAACACAGACATCTACAAAAAGCGATAGAACATTCTCGGTCATCTCTATAATACATACCGTGCATTAATGATGAGAGATACTCCTTCGATTCTTCTATAATTTTGCAAAATAAGAGTGTAGTAGCCGTTGTGCCATTTTGGAGTATTTCCATGATGCTCTGTGTTGTAGAGTCCAGAGGAGATAGCAAAAAAAAAAAAAAAAAGAATTACTTCTTTTCAATTATATTGTTTACCGTCCCGTAACGATGACACCCACACGCCTTAGATTTTTCCTTTATATCGGAAGGTAAAAGTGTGGTATCCATTATGTACTTTCGTATTATTTCCATGATGCGCTACGTTGTAGAGTCCAGAGCAGATAACGAAAGAGTAAGAATTACTTCTCAAATATAAGAAATGACGTGCCGTAACTATGAGATACACGCCTTCGAATTTTCCTTTATTTTGGAAAATAAGAGTCTTGTACCCACTTCGTGATTTAACATTATTTTCAGGATACGCTGGGTTGTAGTGCCCAGAGGAGATAACGAAAAAGGAAGAATTACTTCCGTTTTCCTTTCAAATATAGTATTTATCATAACGTAACGAGATGAACACGAAACTAATTTTTCTCAAACTATGGACAAAAAGAATGTACTTACTACTTTGTCATGTTGGACTGTTTACGTGACAGACTGAATTGTTACTTTTTCAGAAAACAAAAAATGTAAAAATTCTTACGTTTTTCCAGATAGTATAAATATATTCTTTACCGTTGTAGTGATTGACACATGATCAGCGTGGTTGCATTCCGGCGTATAGTAATCATGTTCTCAACTTAAAATATTTCCACTGGTCTATTTACTATCACCACTTACAACTTGAACGTCTTTTTGGACGATGATAATAATATTAGTTTATCACTACGAACAATGCATTTTCTGCATATTTTTAAGCAGATGTCTAACAACTAAATGCCAGTTCGAATCAATACATGAGTCTGAATTGAGTAAAAGTTGGCGCCATATTTTTACCTTTGAAGTATATACAGATGGCGATCAGAAAAATGGAAACACCTGTAGTTGGCAACACGTCAGATATATGGGTTGGCAGTGGTGTCGTGGCGCCCGCAGCGCCGGACCGTTGGTGGTGGTATGTTAGGTCGGTCTCCATACTACGTCAGGCGCAGTGGAACAGCAGTGTCCAGTGGCTGCAGCAGACGGAGGTAGTGTTAAATGTGAGACCTCTCAGATTTTCAAAGAGGGCACATTGTTCCTGCGCGGTATTGTGGAATGAGTGTGACGGCAGTGGCTATTGTTTTAGGTGTGTCGCGTGGGACAGTGTCGAAGGTGATGACGGCCTACACAACACACGGGAAAACCACATCGGAGAAGCGGAACAGTGGCGGAAAAAATCATGAGTGACAGGTCACGCCGGGTATTAAAGCGCATTGTCACGCAGAACCGTCGTGCCACTACGGAGCAAGTGATGGAGGAACTCAATCAGCACCTCCCCACCCTGTTTCGACAATCACAGTCCGCCGCGAATTACATGACATGAACTTACGGGGTCGTGTTGCACGGGCCAAACCGCTCATCAGGGACCATAAATGGTGCCGCGACCATGCAACTTGAACCGTTGAGGACCGGAAACGTGTGATATGGTCGGATGACTCACCCTTCACCCTATTCCCAACCACGGGCCGTGTTTATGTGTGGAGAACGCCCAAAGAAGCTTATGATCTGCAGTGTCTCCGCCCAACTGTGAAACATGGCGGCGACTCGCTGATGCTGTGGGCCGCAATATCATGGTTTTCATTGGGTCCTGTGGTTTTCACACTTAGCGGACAAATCACTCTAAACGATTATGTCGCAATTTTAGGAGACCACTTGCATCCTATGGTCCGGATGTTGTTCCCGGACAATGATGCCATCTTCCAGGATGATAATGCACCCATTCACACAGCTGGCGTTGTTGCAGCGTGGTTTGAGGAACATCGGGATGAAGTTCAACACCTCCCTTGGCCCGCCCAATTCCCAGATCTCAACATAATTGAACATCTGTGGTCCGTCTTGGAAACACGACTCCGGCGACGATTTCCACCTCCATCCTCTCTCACAGAACTGGCCGATGCCCTGCACGAGGAATGGTGTAAAATTCCACTTGATACCATTCACGACTTCTATGTAATCATCCCACGTCGCATCAAGGCTGTTATAAAGGCGAAAGGTGGCCCGACACCATATTGATCTGGTAAGTTGCAAATTCGTTCTGATGTTTCCATTTTTCTGATAACCATCTGTACATCGGTAGGTAAAATTGTGACCATACTTCTCTGAGGGATGTTGGGATAAAAAAAAAAAAAAAAACAGGTTAGATTTACTCAAATTGTGCTACTCGCTGATGATAGTATTAAGGGACTGACAATTTATTGTTGGTTGCATTGAGAGATGTAGGAGTCATATATGTAATAAACGTTTCCTTAAGTAGACTGGTATGAACAATATGGCAAGGACAAATTTCACAAAAGAGTTTCACTCCCTTGTGTTTCTCATTCTTGGAATTGTTGGGGGAAGAGAAATTTCGTTATTAGTGTAAGTGAGGGATGTAAATGTCATATATGTAGTAAACATTTACCTATGCACGCTAGTATGAATAATATGGCAGGGGGGTAAAAATTTCCCGGGACAGTTTTACCCTCCTTCTGTTTCCCATTGTTGCAATTGTTGGGGGAGGTGAAATTTTGTTTTGGTTTTAGTGAGGGATGTAGGTGTCAGATATGTAGTAAACTTTTACCTACGTACGCTAGTATGAATAATATGGCAGGGGGGTAAAAATTTCCCGGGACAGTTTTACCCCCCTTCTGTTTCTCATTGTTGCAATTGTTGGGAGAGGTGAAATTTTGTTGTTGGTTTCAGTGAGGGATGTAGGTGTCATATATGTAGTAAACTTTTACCTATGTACACTAGTATGAATAATATGGCAGGGGGGTAAAAATTTCCCGGGACAGTTTTACCCCCCCCTTCCGTTTCTCATTGTTGGAATTGTTGGGGGAAGTGAAATTCTGTTGTTGGTTTTAGTGAGGGATGTAGGTGTCATATATGTAGTAAACTTTTACCTATGTACGCTAGTATGAATAATATGGCAGGGGGATAAAAATTTCCCGGGACAGTTTTACCCCCATTCTCTTTCTCATTGTTGGAGTTGTTGGGTCAGGTGTAATTTTATTGTTGGATTTAGTTTGGGATGTAGGTGTCATATATGTAGTAAACTTTTACCTATGTACGTTAGTATGAATAATATGGCAGGGAGGTAAAATTTTCCCGGGACATTTTTACTCCCTTCTGTTTTTCATTGTTGCAATTGTTGGGGCAGGTGAAATTTTGTGGTTGGCTTCAGTGAGGGATGTAGGTGTCATATATGTAGGAAACTTTTACCTATGTACGCTAGTATGAATAATCTATCAGGGGGGTAAAAATTTCTAGGGACAGTTTTACCACCTTCTGTTTCTCATTGTTGGAATTGTTGGGGGAGGTGAAATATGGTTTTTGGTTTTAGTGAGAGATGTAGGTGCCATATATGCAGTAAACTTTTACCTACGTACGCTAGTGAGAATAATAAGGCAGGGGGGTAAAAATTTCCCGGGACAGTTTTACCCCCTTCTGTTTCTCATTGTTGGAATTGTTTCGGGAAGTGAAATTTTGTTGTTGGTTTTAGTGAGGGATGTAGGTGTCATATATGTAGTAAACTTTTACCTATGTACGCTAGTATGAATAATATGGCAGGGGGGTAAAAATTTCCCGGGACAGTTTTACCCCCCTTCTGTTTCTCATTGTTGGAATTGTTGAGGGAGGTGAAATTTTGTTGTTGGTTTTAGTGAGGGATGTAGGTGTCATATATGTCGTAAACTTTTACCTATGTACGCTAGTATGAATAATATGGAAGGGGGGTACAAATTTCCCGGGACAGTTTTACCCCCCTTCTGTTTCTCATTGTTGGAATTGTTGGGGAGGTGAAATTTTGTTGTTGGTTTTAGTGAGGGATGTAGGTGTCATATATGTAGCAAAACTTTTACCTATGTACGCTAGTATGAATAATATGACAGGGGGTAAAAATTTCCCGGGACAGTTTTACCCCCTTCTGTTTCTCATTGTTGGAATTTTTGCGGGAGGTGAAATTTTGCTGTTGGTTTTAGTGAGGGATGTAGGTGTCATATATGTAGTAAACTTTTACCTATGTACGATATTATGAATAATATGGCGGGGGGTAAAAATTTCCCGGGACAGTTTTACCCCCCTTCTGTTTCTCATTGTTGGAATTGTTGGGGGAGGTGAAATTTTGTTTTTGGTTTTAGTGAGAGATGTAGGTGCCATATATGTAGTAAACTTTCACCTATGTACGCTAGTATGAATAATATGGCAGGGGGTAAAAATTTCCCGGGACAGTTTTACCCCCCTTCTGTTTCACATTGTTGTAATTGTTGGGGGAAGTGAAATTTTGTTGTTGGTTTTAGTGAGGGATGTAGGTGTCATATATGTAGTAAACTTTTACCTATGTACGCTAGTATGAATAATATGGAAGGGGGGTACAAATTTCCCGGGACAGTTTTAACCCCCTTCTGTTTCTCATTGTTGGAATTACTGTGGCAGGTGAAATTTTGTTGTTGGTTTTATTGAGGGATGTAGGTGTCATATATGTAGTAAACTTTTACCTATGTACGCTAATATGAATAATGTATCACGGGGGTAAAAATTTCACGGAACAGTTTTATCCCCCTTCTGTTTCTTATTGTTGGAATTGTTGGGTGAGATAAAATTTTGTTGTTGGATTTAGTGAGGGATGTAGGTTTGATATATGTAGTAAACTTTTACCTATGTCCGCTAGTATGAATAATATGGCCGGGGGGTAAAAATTTCCAGGGATAGTTTTACCCCTATTCTGTTTCTCATTGTTGAAACTCTCGGGGGAAGTGAAATTCTGTTGTTGGTTTTAGTGAGGGATGTAGGTGTCATATATGTAGTAAACTTTTACCTATGTACGCAAGTATGAATAATCTATCAGGGGGGTAAAAATTTCTCGGGACATTTATCCCCCTTCTGTTTCTCATTGTTGGAATTTTTGGGGTAGGTGAAATTTTGTTGTTGGTTTTAGTGAGGGATGTAGGTGTCATATATGTAGTAAACTTTCACCTATGTACGCTATTATGAATAATATGGTAAGGGATAAAAATTTCCAGGGACAGTTTTACCCCGCTTCTGTTTCTCTTTGCTGGAATTGTTGGGGGAGGTGAAATTTTGTTTTTGGTTTTAGTGAGAAGTGTAGGTGCCATATATGTAGTAAACTTTTACCTATGTACGCTAGTATGAATAATATGGCAGGGGGTAAAATTTCCCGGCGCAGTTTATCCCCCCTTCTGTTTCTCATTGTTGGAATTGTTGGGGGAGATGAAATTTTGTTGTTGGTTTTAGTGAGGGATGTAGGTGTCACATATGTAGTAAACTTTTACCCATGTACGCTAGTATGAATAATATGGCAGGGGGGTAAAAATTTCCCGGGACAGTTTTACCCTCTTCTGTTTCTCATTGTTGGAATTGTTGGGGGAGGTGAAATTTTGTTGTTGGTTTTAGTGAGGGATGTAGATGCCAGATATGTAGTAAACTTTAACCTATGTACGCTAGTATGAATAATATGGAAGGGGGGTAAAAATTTCCCGGGACAGTTTTACCCCCCTTCTGTTTCTCATTGTTAAAATTGTTGGGGGAAGTGAAATTTTGTTGTTGGTTTTTGTGAGGGAAGTAGTTTCATATATGTTGTAAACTTTTACCTATGTACCCTAGTATGAATAATATAACAGTGGGTAAAAATTTTACGGGTCAATTTTACTCCCCTTCTTTTTCTAATTGTTGGAATTGTTGGGGGAGATGAAATTTTGTTGTTGGTTTTAGTGAGGGATGTAGGTGTCATATATGTAGTAAACTTTTACTTATGTACGCTAGTATGAATAATATGGAAGGGGTAAAAGTTCCCGGGACAATTTTACCCCCCTTCTGTTTCTCATTGTTGGAATTGTTGGGTCAGGTGTAATTTTGTATTTGGATTTAGTGAGGGATGTAGGTTTCATATATGTTGTGAACTTTTACCTATGTACGTTAGTATGAATAATATGGCAGGGGGGTAAAATTTTCCCGGGACATTTTTACCCCCTTCTGTTTTTCATTGTTGCATTTTTTTGGGGCAGGTGAAATTTTGTGTTTGGCTTCAGTGAGGGATGTAGGTGTCATATATGTAGGAAACTTTTACCTATGTACGCAAGTGTGAATAATCTATCAGGGGGGTAAAAATTTCTAGGGACAGTTTACCCCCTTCTGTTTCTCATTGTTGGAATTGTTGGGGGAGGTGAAATATGGTCTTTGGTTTTAGTGAGAGATGTAGGTGCCATATATGAAGAAAACTTTTACCTATGTACGCTAGTATGAATTATATGGCAGGGGGGTACAAATTTCCCGGGAAAGTTTTTCCCCCTTCTGTTTCTCATTGTTGGAATTGTTTCGGGAAGTGAAATTTTGCTGTTGGTTTTAGTGAGGGATGTAGGTGTCATATATGTAGTAAACTTTTACCTATGTACGCTAGTATGAATAATATGGCAGTGGGGTAAAAATGTCCCTGGACAGTTTTACCCCCCTTCTGTTTCTAATTGTTGGAATTGTTGAGGGAGGTGAAATTTTGTTGTTGGTTTTAGTGAGGGATGTAGGTGTCATATATGTCGTAAACTTTTACCTATGTACGCTAGTATGAATAATATGGAAGGGGGGTACAAATTTCCCGGGACAGTTTTACCCCCCTTCTGTTTCTCATTGTTGGAATTGTTGGGAGAGGTGAAATTTTGTTGTTGGTTTTAGTGAGGGATGTAGGTGTCATATATGTAACAAAACTTTTACCTATGTACGCTAGTATGAATAATATGACAGGGGGTAAAAATTTCCCGGGAAAGTTTTACCCCCTTCTGTTTTTCATTGTTGGAATCGTTGGGGGAGGTGAAATTTTGTTTTTGGTTTCAGCGAGAGATGTAGGTGCCATATATCTAGTAAACTTTCACCTATGTACGCTAGTATGAATAATATGGCAGGGGGTAAAAATTTCCCGGGACAGTTTTACCCCCCTTCTGTTTCACATTGTTGGAATTGTTGGGGGAAGTGAAATTTTGTTGTTGGTTTTAGTGAGGGATGTAGGTGTCATATATGTAGTAAACTTTTATCTATGTACGCTAGTATGAATAATATGGCAGGGGGGTAAAAATTTCTTGGGACAGTTTTACCCCTCTTCTGTTTCTCATTGTTGGAATTGTTGAGGAAGGTAAAATTTTGTTGTTGGTTTTAGTGAGGGATGTAGGTGTCATATATGTAGTAAACTTTTACCTATGTACGCTAGTATGAATAATATGGAAGGGGGGTACAAATTTCCCGGGACAGTTTTAACCCCCTTGTGTTTCTCATTGTTGGAATTGTTGAGGGAGGTGAAATTTTGTGGTTGGCTTTAGTGAGGGATGTAGGTGTCATATATGTACTAAACTTTTACCTATGTACGCTAGTATGAATAATCTATCAGGGGGGTAAAAATTTCTCGGGACAGTTTTACCCCAGTTCTGTTTCTCATTGTTGGAATTGTTGGGGGAGGTGAAATTTTGCTGTTGGTTTTAGTGAGAGATGTAGGTGTCATATATGTAGTAAACTTTTACCTATGTCCGCTAGTATGAATAATATGGCCGGGGGGTAAAAATTTCCCGGGACAGTTTTAGCCCCCTTCTGTTTCTCATTGTTGGAATTGTTGGGGGAAGTGAAATTTTGTTTTTGGTTTTAGTGAGAGATGTAGGTGCCATATATATAGTAAACTTTTACCTATGTACGCTAGTAGGAATGATATGACAGGGGGGTAAATATTTCCCGGAACAGTTTTACCCCCCTTCTATATCTCATTGTTGGAATTGTTGGGGGAGGTGAAATTTTGTTGTTGGTTTTAGTGAGAGATGTAGGTGTCATGTATGTAGTAAACTTTTACCTATGTACGCTAGTATGAATAATGTATCAGGGGAGTAAAAATTTCCCGGGACAGTTTTACCCACGTTCTGTTTCTCATTGTCGGAATGGTTGGGGCAGGTGAAATTTTGTTGTTGGTTTTAGTGAGGGATGTAGGTGTCATATATGTAGTAAACTTTTACCTATGTACGCTAGTATGAATAATGTATCAGGGGTGTAAAAATTCCCCGGGACAGTTTTACCCCCCTTCTGTTTCTCATTGTTCGTATTGCTGGGGAAGGTGAAGTTCTGTTGTTGGTTTCAGTGAGGGATGTAGGTGTCATATATGTAGTAAACTTTTACCTATGTACGCTAGTATGAATAATATGGCAGGGGGGTAAAAATTTCCCGGGACAGTTTTACCCCCCTTCTGTTTCTCATTGTTGGAATTGTTGGGGGAGGTGAAATTTTGTTGTTGGTTTTACTGAGGGATGTAGGTGTCATATATGTAGTAAACTTTTACCTATGTACGCCAGTATTAATAATATGGCAGTGGGTAAAAAATTTCCCGGGACAGTTTTACCCCCCATCTGTTTCTCATTGTTGGAATCGTTGGGGGAGGTGGAATTTTGTTGTTGGTTTTAGTGAGGGTTGTAGGTGTCATATATGTAGTAAACTTTTAACTATGTACGCTAGTATGAATAATATGGCAGGAAGGTAAAAATTTCCCGGGACAGTTTTAGCCCCTTCTGTTTCTCATTGTTGGAATCGTTGGGTAAGGTGAAATTTGGTTGTTGGTTTTAGTGAGGGATGTAGGTGTCATATATGTAGTAAACTTTTACCTATGTACGCTAGTATGAATAATAAGGCCGTGGGGTAAAATTTCCCGGGACATTTTTACCCCCTTCTGTTTCTCATTGTTGGAATTGTTGGGGGAGGTGAAATTTTGTTGTTGGTTTTAGTGATTGATGTAGATTTCACATATGTAGTAAACTTTAACCTATGTACGCTAGTATGAATAATATGGCAGGGGGGTAAAATTTCCGGGCACAGTTTTACCCTCCTTCTGTTCCTCATTGTTGGAATTGTTGGTGGAGGTGAAATTTTGTTGTTGGTTTTAGTGAGGGATCTAGGTGTCATATATGTAGTAAACTTTTACCCATGTACGCTAGTATGAACAATATGGCAGGGGGGTAAAAATTTACCTGGACAGTCTTACCCCCTTCTGTTTCTCATTGTTGGAATTGTTGGGGAAGGTGAAATTTTGATGTTGGTTTTAGTGAGGGATGTAAATGTCATATATGAAGAAAACTTTCACCTATGTACGCTAGTATGAATAATATGGCAGTGGGATAAAAATTTCCCGGGACAGTTTTACCCCCCTTATGTTTCTCATTGTTGGAATTGTTGGGGGAGATGAAATTTTGTTGTTGGTTTAGTAAGGGATCTAGGAGTCATATATGCAGAAAACTTTTACCTATGTACGCTAGTATGAATAATATGGCAGGGGGGTAAAAATTCCCCGGGCAGTTTTACCGCCCTTCTGTTTCTCTTTGTTGGAATTGTTGGGGGAGTTGAAATTTTGCTGTTGGTTTTAGTGAGGGAAGTAGGTGTCATATATGTAGTAAACTTTTACCTATGTACGCTAGTATGAATAATATGGCAGGGGGTAAAAATTTCCCGGGACAGTTTTACCCCCCTTCTGTTTCTCATTGTTGGAATTACTGTGGCAGGTGAAATTTTGTTGTTGGTTTTATTGAGGGATGTAGGTGTCATATATGTAGTAAACTTTTACCTATGTACGCTAATATGAATAATGTATCACGGGGGTAAAAATTTCACGGAACAGTTTTATCCCCCTTCTGTTTCTTATTGTTGGAATTGTTGGGTGAGATAAAATTTTGTTGTTGGATTTAGTGAGGGATGTAGGTTTGATATATGTAGTAAACTTTTACCTATGTCCGCTAGTATGAATAATATGGCCGGGGGGTAAAAGTTTCCAGGGATAGTTTTACCCCTATTCTGTTTCTCATTGTTGAAACTCTCGGGGGAAGTGAAATTCTGTTGTTGGTTTTAGTGAGGGATGTAGGTGTCATATATGTAGTAAACTTTTACCTATGTACGCAAGTATGAATAATCTATCAGGGGGGTAAAAATTTCTCGGGACATTTATCCCCCTTCTGTTTCTCATTGTTGGAATTTTTGGGGTAGGTGAAATTTTGTTGTTGGTTTTAGTGAGGGATGTAGCTGTCATATATATAGTAAACTTTTACCTATGTACGTTATATGAATAATATGGTAAGGGATAAAAATTTCCAGGGACAGTTTTACCCCGCTTCTGTTTCTCTTTGCTGGAATTGTTGGGGGAGGTGAAATTTTGTTTTTGGTTTTAGTGAGAAGTGTAGGTGCCATATATGTAGTAAACTTTTACCTATGTACGCTAGTATGAATAATATGGCAGAAGGTAAAATTTCCCGGCGCAGTTTATTCCCTTCTGTTTCTCATTGTTGGAATTGTTGGGGGAGGTGAAATTTTGTTGTTGGTTTTAGTGAGGGAAGTAGTTTCATATATGTTGTAAACTTTTACCTATGTACCCTAGTATGAATAATATAACAGTGGGTAAAAATTTTACGGGACAATTTTACTCCCCTTCTTTTTCTAATTGTTGGAATTGTTGGGGGAGATGAAATTTTGTTGTTGGTTTTAGTGAGGGATGTAGGTGTCATATATGTAGTAAACTTTTACTTATGTACGCTAGTATGAATAATATGGAAGGGGTAAAAGTTCCCGGGACAATTTTACCCCCCTTCTGTTTCTCATTGTTGGAATTGTTGGGTCAGGTGTAATTTTGTATTTGGATTTAGTGAGGGATGTAGGTTTCATATATGTTGTGAACTTTTACCTATGTACGTTAGTATGAATAATATGGCAGGGGGGTAAAATTTTCCCGGGACATTTTTACGCCCTTCTGTTTTTCATTGTTGCAATTTTTTGGGGCAGGTGAAATTTTGTGGTTGGCTTCAGTGAGGGATGTAGGTGTCATATATGTAGGAAACTTTTACCTATGTACGCAAGTATGAATAATCTATCAGGGGGTAAAAATTTCTAGGGACAGTTTTACCCCCTTCTGTTTCTCATTGTTGGAATTGTTGGGGGAGGTGAAATATGGTTTTTGGTTTTAGTGAGAGATGTAGGTGCCATATATGAAGAAAACTTTTACCTATGTACGCTAGTATGAATAATATGGCAGGGGGGTAAAAATTTCCCGGGAAAGATTTTCTCCCTTCTGTTTCTCATTGTTGGAATTGTTTCGGGAAGTGAAATTTTGCTGTTGGTTTTAGTGAGGGATGTAGGTGTCATATATGTAGTAAACTTTTACCTATGTACGCTAGTATGAATAATATGGCAGTGGGGTAAAAATGTCCCTGGACAGTTTTACCCCCCTTCTGTTTCTAATTGTTGGAATTGTTGAGGGAGGTGAAATTTTGTTGTTGGTTTTAGTGAGGGATGTAGTTGTCATATATGTCGTAAACTTTTACCTATGTACGCTAGTATGAATAATATGGAAGGGGGGTACAAATTTCCCGGGACAGTTTTACCCCCCTTCTGTTTCTCATTGTTGGAATTGTTGGGAGAGGTGAAATTTTGTTGTTGGTTTTAGTGAGAGATGTAGGTGTCATATATGTAGCAAAACTTTTACCTATGTACGCTAGTATGAATAATATGACAGGGGGTAAAAATTTCCCGGGAAAGTTTTACCCCCTTCTGTTTTTCATTGTTGGAATCGTTGGGGGAGGTGAAATTTTGTTTTTGGTTTCAGCGAGAGATGTAGGTGCCATATATGTAGTAAACTTTCACCTATGTACGTTAGTATGAATAATATGGCAGGGGTTAAAAATTTCCCGGGACAGTTTTACCCCCCTTCTGTTTCACATTGTTGGAATTGTTGGGGGAAGTGAAATTTTGTTGTTGGTTTTAGTGAGGGATGTAGGTGTCATATATGTAGTAAACTTTTATCTATGTACGCTAGTATGACTAATATGGCAGGGGGGTAAAAATTTCTCGGGACAGTTTTACCCCCCTTCTGTTTCTCATTGTTGGAATTGTTGAGGAAGGTAAAATTTTGTTGTTGGTTTTAGTGAGGGATGTAGGTGTCATATATGTAGTAAACTTTTACCTATGTACGCTAGTATGAATAATATGGAAGGGAGATACAAATTTCCCGGGACAGTTTTAACCCCCTTGTGTTTCTCATTGTTGGAATTGTTGAGGGAGGTGAAATTTTGTGGTTGGCTTTAGTGAGGGATGTAGGTGTCATATATGTACTAAACTTTTACCTATGTACGCTAGTATGAATAATATGGCCGGGGGGTAGAAATTTCCCGGGACAGTTTTAGCCCCCTTCTGTTTCTCATTGTTGGAATTGTTGGGGGAGGTGAAATTTTGTTTTTGGTTTTAGTGAGAGATGTAGGTGCCATATATATAGTAAACTTTTACGTATGTACGCTAGTAGGAATGATATGGCAGGGGGGTAAATATTTCCCGGAACAGTTTTACCCCCCTTCTGTATCTCATTGTTGGAATTGTTGGGGGAGGTGAAATTTTGTTGTTGGTTTTAGTGAGAGATGTAGGTGTCATGTATGTAGTAAACTTTTACCTATGTACGCTAGTATGAATAATGTATCAGGGGAGTAAAAATTTCCCGGGACAGTTTTACCCACGTTCTGTTTCTCATTGTCGGAATGGTTGGGGCAGGTGAAATTTTGTTGTTGGTTTTAGTGAGGGATGTAGGTGTCATATATGTAGTAAACTTTTACCTATGTACGCTAGTATGAATAATGTATCAGGGGTGTAAAAATTCCCCGGGACAGTTTTACCCCCCTTCTGTTTCTCATTGTTCGAAATGCTGGGGAAGGTGAAATTTTGTTGTTGGTTTTAGTGAGGGTTGTAGGTGTCATATATGTAGTAAACTTTTACCTATGTACGCTAGTATGAATAATATGGAAGGGAGGTACAAATTTCCCGGGACAGTTTTACCCCCCTTCTGTTTCACATTGTTGGAATTGTTGGGGGAAGTGAAATTTTGTTTTTGGTTTTAGTGAGGGATGTAGGTGTCATATATGTAGTAAACTTTTACCTATGTACGCCAGTATTAATAATATGGCAGTGGGTAAAAAATTTCCCGGGACAATTTTACCCCTCATCTGTTTCTCATTGTTGGAATCGTTGGGGGAGGTGAAATTTTTTTGTTGGTTTTAGTGAGGGTTGTAGGTGTCATATATGTAGTAAACTTTTACCTATGTACGCTAATATGAATAATGTATCACGGGGGTAAAAATTTCACGGAACAGTTTTATCCCCCTTCTGTTTCTTATTGTTGGAATTGTTGGGTGAGATAAAATTTTGTTGTTGGATTTAGTGAGGGATGTAGGTTTGATATATGTAGTAAACTTTTACCTATGTCCGCTAGTATGAATAATATGGCCGGGGGGTAAAAATTTCCCGGCGCAGTTTTACCCCCTTTCTGTTTCTCATTGTTGGAATTGTTGGGGGAGGTGAAATTTTGTTGTTGGTTTTAGTGAGGTATGTAGGTGTCATATATGTAGTAAACTTTTACCTATGTACGCTAGTATGAATAATATGGCAGGGGGTAAAAATTTCCCGGGACAGTTTTACCCCCCTTCTGTTTCTCATTTTTGGAATTGTTGGGGGAAGTGAAATTTTGTTTTTGGTTTTAGTGAGGGATGTAGGTGTCATATATTTAGTAAACTTTTACCTATGTACGCTAGTATGAATAATATGGCAGGGGGGTAAAAATTTCCGGGCGCAGTTTTACCCCCTTTCTGTTTCTCATTGTTGGAATTGTTGGGGGAGGTGAAATTTTGTTGTTGGTTTTAGTGAGGTATGTAGGTGTCATATATGTAGTAAACTTTTACCTATGTACGCTAGTATGAATAATATGGCAGGGGGTAAAATTTTCCCGGGACAGTTTTACCCCCCTTCTGTTTCTCATTGTTGGAATTACTGTGGCAGGTGAAATTTTGTTGTTGGTTTTATTGAGGGATGTAGGTGTCATATATGTAGTAAACTTTTACCTATGTACGCAAGTATGAATAATCTATCAGGGGGGTAAAAATTTCTCGGGACATTTATCCCCCTTCTGTTTCTCATTGTTGGAATTGTTGGGGTAGGTAAAATTTTGTTGTTGGTTTTAGTGAGGCATGTAGGTGTCATATATGTAGTAAACTTTTACCTATGTACGCTAGTATGAATAATATGGTAAGGGATAAAAATTTCCAGGGACAGTTTTACCCCCCTTCTGTTTCTCTTTGTTGGAATTGTTGGGGGAGGTGAAATTTTGTTTTTGGTTTTAGTGAGAAGTGTAGGTGCCATATATGTAGTAAACTTTTACCTATGTACGCTAGTTTGAATAATATGGCAGGGGGGTAAAAATTTCCCGGGACAGTTTTACCCCCCTTCTGTTTCTCATTGTTGGAATTGTTGGGGGAAGTGAAATTTTGTTGTTGGTTTTAGTGAGGGATGTAGGTGTCATATATTTAGTAAACTTTTACCTATGTACGCTAGTATGAATAATATGGCAGGGGGGTAAAAATTTCCCGGCGCAGTTTTACCCCCTTTCTGTTTCTCATTGTTGGAATTGTTGGGGGAGGTGAAATTTTGTTGTTGGTTTTAGTGAGGTATGTAGGTGTCATATATGTAGTAAACGTTTACCCATGTACGCTAGTATGAATAATATGGCAGGGGGGTAAAAATTTCCCGGGACAGTTTTACCCCCTTCTGTTTCTCATTGTTGGAATTGTTGGGGGAGGTGAAATTTTGTTGTTGGTTTTAGTGAGGGATTTAGATGCCATATATGTAGTAAACTTTAACCTATGTACGCTAGTATGAATAATATGGAAGGGGGGTAAAAATTTCCCGGGACAGTTTTACCCCCCTTCTGTTTCTCATTGTTAAAATTGTTGGGGGAGGTGAAATTTTGTTGTTGGTTTTAGTGAGGAAAGTAGTTTCATATATGTAGTAAACTTTTACCTATGTACGCTAATATGAATAATGTATCAGGGGGGTAAAAATTTCCCTGGACAGTTTTATCCCCCTTCTGTTTCTCATTGTTGGAATTGTTGGGTGAGGTAAAATTTTATTGTTGGTTTTAGTGAGGGATGTAGGTGTGATATATGTAGTAAACTTTTACCTATGTACGCTAGTATGAATAATATGGAAGGGGGTAAAAATTTCCAGGGATAGTTTTACCCCTATTCTGTTTCTCAATGTTGGAATTGGTGAGGCAGATGAAATTTTGTTGTTGGTTTTAGTGAGGAATGTAGGTGTCATATATGTAGTAAACTTTTACCTATGTACGCTAGTATGAATAATATGGCAGTGGGTAAAAATTTCCGGGACAGTTTTACCCCGTTCTTTTTCTCATTGTTGGAATTGTTGGGGGAGGTGAAATTGTGTTGTTGGTTGTAGTGAGGGATATAGATGTCATATATGTAGTAAACTTTAACCTATGTACGCTAGTATGAGTAATATGGCAGGGGGTAAAAATTTCCCGGGACAGTTTTACCCACGTTCCGTTTCTCATTGTCGGAATGGTTGGGGCAGGTGAAATTTTGTTGTTGGTTTTAGTGAGGGATGTAGGTGCCATATATGTAGTAAACTTTTAACTATGTACGCTAGTATGAATAATGTATCAGGGGGGTGAAAATTCCCCGGGACAGTTTTACCCCCCTTCCGTTTCTCATTGTTGGAATTGTTGGGGCAGGTGAAGTTTTGTTGTTGGTTTTAGTGAGGGATGTAGGTGTCATATATGTAGTAAACTTTTACCTATGTACGCTATTATGAATAATATGGCAGGGGATAAAAATTTCCCTGGACAGTTTTACCCCCCTTCTGTTTCTCATTGTTGGAATTGTTGGGGGAGGTGAAATTTTGTTGTTTGTTTTAGTGAGGGATATGAGTGTCATGTATATAGTAAACTTTAACATATGTACGCTAGTATGAATAATATGTCAGTGGGTAAAAATTTCCCGGGGCAGTTTTACCCCCCTTCTCATTCTCATTGTTGGAATCGTTGGGGGAAGTGAAATTTTGTTGTTGGTTTTAGTGAGGGATGTAGGTGTCATATATGTAGTAAACTTTTACCTATGTACGCTAGTATGAATAATATGGCAGGAAGGTAAAAATTTTTTCCTGACAGTTTTACCCTTTTCTGTTTCTCATTGTTGGAATTGTTGGGGGAAATGAAATTTGGTTGTTGGTTTCAGTGAGGGATGTAGGTGTCATATATGTTGTAAACTTTTACCTATGTACGCTAGTATGAATAATAAGGCAGGGGGGTAAAAATTTCCCGGGACAGTTTTACCCTCCTTCTGTTCCTCATTGTTGGAATTGTTGGTGGAGGTGAAATTTTGTTGATGGTTTTAGTGAGGGATGTAGGTGTCTTATATGTAGAAAACTTTTACCTATGTACGCTAGTATGAATAATATGGCAGATGGGTAAAAATTTCCCGGGACTGTTTAACCCCCTTCTGTTTCTCATTGTTGGAATTATTGGGGCAGGTGAAATTTTGTTGTTGGTTTTAGTGAGGGATATGAGTGTCATGTATATAGTAAACTTTAACCTATGTACGCTAGTATGAATAATATGGCAGGGGGGTAAAAATTTCCCGGGACAGTTTTACCCTCTTCTGTTTCTCATTGTTGGAATTGTTGGCGCAGGTGAAATTTTGTTGTTGGTTTTAGTGAGGGATGTAGGTGTCATATATGTAGGAAACTTTTACCTATGTACGCTAGTATGAATAATATGGCAGAGGGGTAACAATTTCCCGGGACTGTTTTACCCCCCTTCTGTTTCTAATTGTTGGAATGGTTAGGGATGGTTAAATTTCGTTGTTGGTTTTAGTGAGTGATGTAGGTGTCATATATATAGTAAACTTTTACCTATGTACGCTAGTATGAATAATATGGCAGGGGGTAAAAATTTCCAGGGATAGTTTTACCCCTATTCTGTTTCTCAATGTTGGAATTGGTGGGGCAGGTGAAATTTTGTTGTCTGTTTTAGTGAGGAATGTAGGTGTCATATATGTAGTAAACTTTTACCTATGTACGCTAGTATGAATAATGTATCTGGGGAGTAAAAATTTCCCGGGACAGTTTTATCCCCCTTCTGTTCCTCATTGTTGGAATTGTTTGGGGAGGTGAAATTTTGTTGTTGGTTTTAGCGAAGAATGTAGGTTTTATATATGTTGTAAACTTTTACATATGTACGCTAGTATGAATAATATGGCAGGATGGTAAAAATTTCCCGGGACAGTTTTAACCCCTTCTGTTTCTCATTGTTAAAATTGTTGGGGGAGGTGAAATTTTGTTGTTGGTTTTAGTGAGGAATGTAGGTGTCATATATGTAGTAAACTTTTACTTATGTACGCTAGTATGAATAATATGGAAGGGGTAAAAGTTCCCGGGACAATTTTACCCCCCTTCTGTTTCTCATTGTTGGAATTGTTGGGTCAGGTGTAATTTTGTATTTGGATTTAGTGAGGGATGTAGGTTTCATATATGTTGTGAACTTTTACCTATGTACGTTAGTATGAATAATATGGCAGGGGGTAAAATTTTCCCGGGACATTTTTACCCCCTTCTGTTTTTCATTGTTGCATTTTTTTGGGGCAGGTGAAATTTTGTGGTTGGCTTCAGTGAGGGATGTAGGTGTCATATATGTAGGAAACTTTTACCTATGTACGCAAGTGTGAATAATCTATCAGGGGGGTAAAAATTTCTAGGGACAGTTTACCCCCTTCTGTTTCTCATTGTTGGAATTGTTGGGGGAGGTGAAATATGGTTTTTGGTTTTAGTGAGAGATGTAGGTGCCATATATGAAGAAAACTTTTACCTATGTACGCTAGTATGAATTATATGGCAGGGGGGTACAAATTTCCCGGGAAAGTTTTTCCCCCTTCTGTTTCTCATTGTTGGAATTGTTTCAGGAAGTGAAATTTTGCTGTTGGTTTTAGTGAGGGATGTAGGTGTCATATATGTAGTAAACTTTTACCTATGTACGCTAGTATGAATAATATGGCAGTGGGGTAAAAATGTCCCTGGACAGTTTTACCCCCCTTCTGTTTCTAATTGTTGGAATTGTTGAGGCAGGTGAAATTTTGTTGTTGGTTTTAGTGAGGGATGTAGGTGTCATATATGTCGTAAACTTTTACCTATGTACGCTAGTATGAATAATATGGAAGGGGGGTACAAATTTCCCGCGACAGTTTTACCCCCCTTCTGTTTTTCATTGTTGGAATTGTTGGGAGAGGTGAAATTTTGTTGTTGGTTTTAGTGAGGGATGTAGGTGTCATATATGTAACAAAACTTTTACCTATGTACGCTAGTATGAATAATATGACAGGGGGTAAAAATTTCCCGGGAAAGTTTTACCCCCTTCTGTTTTTCATTGTTGGAATCGTTGGGGGAGGTGAAATTTTGTTTTTGGTTTCAGCGAGAGATGTAGGTGCCATATATGTACTAAACTTTCACCTATGTACGCTAGTATGAATAATATGGAAGGGGGGTACAAATTTCCCGGAACAGTTTTAACCCCCTTGTGTTTCTCATTGTTGGAATTGTTGAGGGAGGTGAAATTTTGTGGTTGGCTTTAGTGAGGGATGTAGGTGTCATATATGTACTAAACTTTTACCTATGTACGCTAGTATGAATAATCTATCAGGGGGGTAAAAATTTCTCGGGACAGTTTTACCCCAGTTCTGTTTCTCATTGTTGGAATTGTTGGGGGAGGTGAAATTTTGCTGTTGGTTTTAGTGAGAGATGTAGGTGTCATATATGTAGTAAACTTTTACCTATGTCCGCTAGTATGAATAATATGGCCGGGGGGTAAAAATTTCCCGGGACAGTTTTAGCTCCCTTCTGTTTCTCATTGTTGGAATTGTTGGGGGAGTTGAAATTTTGTTTTTGGTTTTAGTGAGAGATGTAGGTGCCATATATATAGTAAACTTTTACCTATGTACGCTAGTAGGAATGATATGGCAGGGGGGTAAATATTTCCCGGAACAGTTTTACCCCCCTTCTATATCTCATTGTTGGAATTGTTGGGGGAGGTGAAATTTTGTTGTTGGTTTTAGTGAGAGATGTAGGTGTCATGTATGTAGTAAACTTTTACCTATGTACGCTAGTATGAATAATGTATCAGGGGAGTAAAAATTTCCCGGGACAGTTTTACCCACGTTCTGTTTCTCATTGTCGGAATGGTTGGGGCAGGTGAAAGTTTGTTGTTGGTTTTAGTGAGGGATGTAGGTGTCATATATGTAGTAAACTTTTACCTATGTACGCTAGTATGAATAATGTATCAGGGGTGTAAAAATTCCCCGGGACAGTTTTACCCCCCTTCTGTTTCTCATTGTTCGTATTGCTGGGGAAGGTGAAGTTCTGTTGTTGGTTTCAGTGAGGGATGTAGGTGTCATATATGTAGTAAACTTTTACCTATGTACGCTATTATGAATAATATGGCAGGGGGGTAAAAATTTCCCGGGACAGTTTTACCCCCCTTCTGTTTCTCATTGTTGGAATTGTTGGGGGAGGTGAAATTTTGTTGTTGGTTTTACTGAGGGATGTAGGTGTCATATATGTAGTAAACTTTTACCTATGTACGCCAGTATTAATAATATGGCAGTGGGTAAAAAATTTCCCGGGACAGTTTTACCCCTCATCTGTTTCTCATTGTTGGAATCGGTGGGGGAGGTGGAATTTTGTTGTTGGTTTTAGTGAGGGTTGTAGGTGTCATATATGTAGTAAACTTTGACCTATGTACGCTAGTATGAATAATAAGGCAGTGGGGTAAAATTTCCCGGGACATTTTTACCCCCTTCTGTTTCTCATTGTTGGAATTGTTGGGGGAGGTGAAATTTTGTTGTTGGTTTTAGTGATTGATGTAGATTTCACATATGTAGTAAATTTTAACCTATGTACGCTAGTATGAATAATATGGCAGGGGGGTAAAATTTCCGGGGACAGTTTTACCCTCCTTCTGTTCCTCATTGTTGGAATTGTTGGTGGAGGTGAAATTTTGTTGTTGGTTTTAGTGAGGGATCTAGGTGTCATATATGTAGTAAACTTTTACCCATGTACGCTAGTATGAATAATATGGCAGGGGGGTAAAAATTTACCTGGACAGTCTTACCCCCTTCTGTTTCTCATTGTTGGAATTGTTGGGGAAGGTGAAATTTTGATGTTGGTTTTAGTGAGGGATGTAAATGTCATATATGAAGAAAACTTTCACCTATGTACGCTAGTATGAATAATATGGCAGTGGGATAAAAATTTCCCGGGACAGTTTTACCCCCCTTATGTTTCTCATTGTTGGAATTGTTGGGGGAGATGAAATTTTGTTGTTGGTTTAGTAAGGGATCTAGGAGTCATATATGCAGAAAACTTTTACCTATGTACGCTAGTATGAATAATATGGCAGGGGGGTAAAAATTCCCCGGGCAGTTTTACCGCCCTTCTGTTTCTCTTTGTTGGAATTGTTGGGGGAGTTGAAATTTTGCTGTTGGTTTTAGTGAGGGAAGTAGGTGTCATATATGTAGTAAACTTTTACCTATGTACGCTAGTATGAATAATATGGCAGGGGGTAAAAATTTCCCGGGACAGTTTTACCCCCCTTCTGTTTCTCATTGTTGGAATTACTGTGGCAGGTGAAATTTTGTTGTTGGTTTTATTGAGGGATGTAGGTGTCATATATGTAGTAAACTTTTACCTATGTACGCTAATATGAATAATGTATCACGGGGGTAAAAATTTCACGGAACAGTTTTATCCCCCTTCTGTTTCTTATTGTTGGAATTGTTGGGTGAGATAAAATTTTGTTGTTGGATTTAGTGAGGGATGTAGGTTTGATATATGTAGTAAACTTTTACCTATGTCCGCTAGTATGAATAATATGGCCGGGGGGTAAAAATTTCCAGGGATAGTTTTACCCCTATTCTGTTTCTCATTGTTGAAACTCTCGGGGGAAGTGAAATTCTGTTGTTGGTTTTAGTGAGGGATGTAGGTGTCATATATGTAGTAAACTTTTACCTATGTACGCAAGTATGAATAATCTATCAGGGGGGTAAAAATTTCTCGGGACATTTATCCCCCTTCTGTTTCTCATTGTTGGAATTTTTGGGGTAGGTGAAATTTTGTTGTTGGTTTTAGTGAGGGATGTAGGTGTCATATATATAGTAAACTTTTACCTATGTACGTTATATGAATAATATGGTAAGGGATAAAAATTTCCAGGGACAGTTTTACCCCGCTTCTGTTTCTCTTTGCTGGAATTGTTGGGGGAGGTGAAATTTTGTTTTTGGTTTTAGTGAGAAGTGTATGTGCCATATATGTAGTAAACTTTTACCTATGTACGCTAGTATGAATAATATGGCAGAAGGTAAAATTTCCCGGCGCAGTTTATCCCCCTTCTGTTTCTCATTGTTGGAATTGTTGGGGGAGGTGAAATTTTGTTGTTGGTTTTAGTGAGGGATGTAGGTGTCATATATGTAGTAAACTTTTACCCATGTACGCTAGTATGAATAATATGGCAGGAAGGTAAAAATTTCCCGGGACAGTTTTACCCCCTTCTGTTTCTCATTGTTGGAATTGTTGGGGGAGGTGAAATTTTGTTGTTGGTTTTAGTGAGGGATGTAGATGCCAGATATGTAGTAAACTTTAACCTATGTACGCTAGTATGAATAATATGGAAGGGGGGTAAAAATTTCCCGGGACAGTTTTACCCCGCTTCTGTTTCTCATTGTTAAAATTGTTGGGGGAGGTGAAATTTTGTTGTTGGTTTTAGTGAGGGAAGTAGTTTCATATATGTTGTAAACTTTTACCTATGTACCCTAGTATGAATAATATAACAGTGGGTAAAAATTTTACGGGACAATTTTACTCCCCTTCTTTTTCTAATTGTTGGAATTGTTGGGGGAGATGAAATTTTGTTGTTGGTTATAGTGAGGGATGTAGGTGTCATATATGTAGTAAACTTTTACTTATGTACGCTAGTATGAATAATATGGAAGGGGTAAAAGTTCCCGGGACAATTTTACCCCCCTTCTGTTTCTCATTGTTGGAATTGTTGGGTCAGGTGTAATTTTGTATTTGGATTTAGTGAGGGATGTAGGTTTCATATATGTTGTGAACTTTTACCTATGTACGTTAGTATGAATAATATGGCAGGGGGGTAAAATTTTCCCGGGACATTTTTACCCCCTTCTGTTTTTCATTGTTGCAATTTTTTGGGGCAGGTGAAATTTTGTGGTTGGCTTCAGTGAGGGATGTAGGTGTCATATATGTAGGAAACTTTTACCTATGTACGCAAGTATGAATAATCTATCAGGGGGTAAAAATTTCTAGGGACAGTTTTACCCCCTTCTGTTTCTCATTGTTGGAATTGTTGGGGGAGGTGAAATATGGTTTTTGGTTTTAGTGAGAGATGTAGGTTCCATATATGAAGAAAACTTTTACCTATGTACGCTAGTATGAATAATATGGCAGGGGGGTAAAAATTTCCCGGGAAAGATTTTCCCCCTTCTGTTTCTCATTGTTGGAATTGTTTCGGGAAGTGAAATTTTGCTGTTGGTTTTAGTGAGGGATGTAGGTGTCATATATGTAGTAAACTTTTACCTATGTACGCTAGTATGAATAATATGGCAGTGGGGTAAAAATGTCCCTGGACAGTTTTACCCCCCTTCTGTTTCTAATTGTTGGAATTGTTGAGGGAGGTGAAATTTTGTTGTTGGTTTTAGTGAGGGATGTTGTTGTCATATATGTCGTAAACTTTTACCTATGTACGCTAGTATGAATAATATGGAAAGGGGGTACAAATTTCCCGGGACAGTTTTACCCCAATTCTGTTTCTCATTGTTGGAATTGTTGGGGGAGGTGAAATTTTGTTGTTGGTTTTAGTGAGGGATGTAGGTGTCATATATGTAGCAAAACTTTTACCTATGTACGCTAGTATGAATAATATGACAGGGGATAAAAATTTCCCGGGAAAGTTTTACCCCCTTCTGTTTTTCATTGTTGGAATCGTTGGGGGAGGTGAAATTTTGTTTTTGGTTTCAGCGAGAGATGTAGGTGCCATATATGTAGTAAACTTTCAC